>NC_044308.2:16945076-17245076 GCF_007474595.2 Lynx canadensis | reverse complement strand
GATGCCAGATCCGAGCAGGGACTCAGTGGTTCAGGCAAACCAGCGCCAAGTTCTATTTCCACCGATTCAAATGTGGTGATCCCCATAAGTGCGAGAACCCCGTGGGCAGGTGGGGGATGGCCAAGGAAGAGCCCCCCCCCCTTCAGAGGAAAAAAGCAAAGACAAGGGCGAACGGGATCCCACTCAAGGTGTATGCGGCAGGGGAGGGGGTCTGCCACCGAAGCAGGGACTGAGGTACTCACTCAGGAAGATGAGGGGCCCAGTCCAGAGCCCCAGTCCGTCCACTCGGGGCAGAAGCCAGGAAACGGGACACCAACCCGTTAATCCCACATCCTCATGACCAAGCGTTTTAGGTTCCAGGAGGAGTCCGGGTCAGCAGAGAACTCAGTGACAAGGCAGGGCAGGGGGCTGGGGGTGTTCGGGATAAAGAAAATCCCCTGGGGGATAGAAATAGCTTCCCCCATCCCTCAGAGAGAATGCTTTTGTTCCTCTCTCAGGAAATCCAACCGTCACCAAACTCTGACTGAGTTCAGGACCCTGAGGGGGAGGCTATAGTTACCGAGGAGCGGGCACCAGTCACCTGAGGGGGTCTGTGTGGTCACATGCTGGTCACCGGCCCTGGCTAAGTCTGGGCACCCAGCGTGGCTCTGACCCTCATGAAGCCCTCCTAGCACCCCCGATCCCGCTCCACACAGGGCCAACAATAAGCATCCGGCTCAGAGGTAAGAGCACTGGAGTGCAGGCAGAGTGTCTTGTCCAAAGGCACACAGCTCACCAGTGGGGAGGGTCGATGGAGCCCAGGCGCCCATCATCCCTGCAAGCTGCTTAGACCTTCCTGCCACGGCTAACACATCAGGATTTCACACACATTTTCAAAAGAACAAATCCTGCAGACAGACCCTCCAGAACGTATCAATGAAAGCATATTCAACATCTTTTGGTGACTTCCATCAAAACGCCCCTCCAGGGCTCTCCCACAATGAAGCTTCTTCCAGGGAAGAACTCGGTCGTCCTCTCAATGGCTGGCTCCCGGAAGGCAAAGCGATGTGTCACCTTCTCCGCCCGAGTGTCCAGCGCAGTCTTACAGGCACAGTTGAGGGACTGTCATTTAATTCACACCTTAATTAACAGACACCTCTCCTGACACACACAGAGTCCTGCCCTGGGCCAACGCAGCTCACAGGACTCAAAGGACAGAGGCACAAACAAACTCTGCCGAGGAGACGCCAGAAATTTCCTCAAAAGCTCTAAAAAGAACATTTTTAGGGAACAGACTCCTACAACTTTAAGAAAAGGGTAGAGCGTTCTCTGGTTATTTCGAGAGCATTGGAGGAAAACGGCCGCCAAGCCGTGGTGACTGTGAGAAATGCCAACCCCCTGAATCACGAGCTATTAGTGAACATTTTATACAGCCCCGCAGGCTGGCAGCCTGTTAGAGCAGGAAAATAAGCAAACATGTGCAGGAAAACCAAGTCCCTGGCCTCATTAAGGAGTCCGAGACAAATCCATAGTGCATAAGTGAGCTATAATGTGGCCTCTGGCCAGGCTCCAGGCCCTAATAGACCCCACTGGTCATCAGAGCCAGGCCCACAGTGGGGGCTCTCTGGCCGGGATAGATTATCCTAATGCAATTACAGGGCACGTCCGCTATGATTCCTCACTGGGGGCACAAGGCACGCCTCTGTCCGCAATAAGTGCGGACAAGAGTGAGGGAAGAGGGACAGCTGGAAGATGTTTCCAGAAGTGATGCCAGTGGAGCCTACTGGGATGGTTCACAAAGTGCTTCCTGGCTAAGTGCAGGGGCGGGGCGGTGAGGGGAGGCAAAGGGGACAGAGCCGGGGAAGGAGCCTCAGAACTGCCTCCCTGGCCTCTAAGATCCAGAGAGGGTAGGGGGCTGACTGCCACCCTGACTGGACTCAGGGCTGGGTGCAGGAGAGGGAGGCGGAGACAGAGGACAATATGACCATCCACACTGGCAAGGCTCTGCCCCACACTACAGGTGTTTTGTGGAAGGTCACACTAGGGCCATGCTGCTTCTGGTCATTCCCTCTGTGCTCAGTGCTAAATCACGTATCAAAGGTCCATCCATCTGTTCTAGAGACTAGAAAAAAAAATCAAATGGTCGACAGAGGGGCCAAGATTACTAATAAAACAGAGAAAGGAAGGAAGCATAGGGAGTGGTTGATGGAGAAACTTCCAGAGTCGGGCTGTGTGGATTCAAATCCTGGGCCTGCCACTTCCTCATTCTGTGACCTTGGGCAAGCTACTCAAACCCTCTGTGACTCACTTTCCCCATTTCAGAAACAGGCAGCATTCACCAGTGTGTGGTGCCGGTAAACTGGAAAATTCTCACAACAACGGCGGTCACAGAACAGGTGCTCAGTAAATGTTCACAATCGTCATCATCTTCTACTGACCTTAGAAGAGAGCTAATTTTCAGTTAACTGAAGCAGTCCAAGAGGGGAAGAGTTTCTGGGTAACCTACGATCCTGGTTAATGAAGGGTAACCCGTTTCTTCAGTGACATGGGGAAGGCTAGCAACCAAACATAGGGTCCATCCTTTCTGTCTCCTCTCCCCGAAACTACAAGACATCATGAACTTCAAAGATCTCACCTAATAACTGGCTAAGTCTCAGCCACGTGGTTGAGTTTTATGACACGTGGTTATAAGTTTTCAAAAGAGTAGGATTTAATTTAGAAAAACTAAATGTATTCCTCCAAGAGCTTGAGAAATTCCAAAGGACTGTTTTTCCTTTGAACTGGAGCACGCAAAGGGATAGGTAATCCTAAAAAAATAATACAGCAACCAAAAATATCATTACGACGATGAACTTGCCAATGGAAGGAATTATCTGTATTGCTTTATTAGCGGTCCAAACCCAGAAAATGAGTATTTATTTCCCCCATTTGAAACACGCTGTCTCTGCTGCCATTACAAAGAGGAAACAGGAAGCTCGCACGTCCCCGCTGCGCAGACATACAAAGAACATGTTTTGACTTTGACGTTGTTTCCAACCTAACCTTTTAAAAAGGACTTTGCCTGACATATCGCAGGCAGCAAATCTTTGCATTACATGTTCATACGTAAAGCAAGACTCCCTTCAGTATTTTTCTTTTGAAAAATCGTCTGGCCCTGCTTTCCATTTCTCCAAGCGACATTTAGAACAACTGTTATATATTTCACCCCCAAAACCTAAAACACAAAGCATCATTTTATATTTTGAGGGAGAAAGCATCACCTGACCCCACAGATTAGAAAGCCAGGACAGGACTCTTGTGCACACGATTTTCATAGCCTGCAGTTTTGTGGTTTCTGGACTCCGTTTATTCCTGGGTGTTTTTGCATTTTTTTTTTGTTTCACCCCTAAGTGTTTTTTTTTTTTTTCATTCTATTTTCTAATCGCTTATTCCTGATGACTGGGTTCTGTTCTCTTTTTGTGTGTGGGGCGGGGAGGGCAGGGCAAGGAGACTATTTTCTAGCTGCGTTTATGCAAGCTCTCAATCTGAAGTTTTGGGACCAGGTCTTCGTGTCAGCAGTGCGGGGTGGGGGGGGGCTGGGGTGCCGTGGGCTCTGGACAGCATCACTGGCCCCTGGTTTTCACGGAGCCTGAACAAGCAGCTGCTTCACAGAGAAGGCTCGCTGCCAAGGTCTCGTCTGCAAGAGCACGTAATGAAGAGCGGCACCCTTCTCCCACGCTCCTGGGCTCCCCCCAGCCAGGCTCCGGCGCCTTGGTCAGCCTACGCAGAGGCTCCCTCGGCCACCCATGTCAGGTCCTCTCTACCTGAATCGCCAGTGACCGGAGACCTCCTGAGGCCTCCCTGCACCCACATCACCACCCATCCCCCCACCCCCCCGCAACCTCGGCACGCAGTCGTCCTGCCCTTTAGCTGCCAGCGGCCACCTCCCTGCCCCCTGCTTGTGCAGATTCCACCTCAGTGGCCTCCAGTCGAGGCCCCTCCATCTGCCCTCTTCCCAGGCCTCTGCTCACTCACCTTGCATTCTCCTTCCTCCACCTGTTTTCTGATCAGACTCCTCCACCTGGAGCTCCTTCCGGAGTCCTTCCTGTCAGCCCCCTTCCTACTGCCGACTTTCCCAGCCCTCCAAGGCCAACTCAAATCTCACATCTCTTGAAAATCTCTCCTGCCAACCTCGGCTGGCAGCTCTCTGTCCCTCCTCTGAACCATCTTTATCTGACCCTGTTAGCTGGCAGTGAACGGTCTACAGTGTTTTCTTGGCATGTGTGCTCTTTTATCACCTTGTTTGGCTTTTCACCTAAGGGGATTGGTCCCTCCCCACATGCCACCCCCCACTTCCTGCCTCCCCTCTCTCCTTACCTGTCTGATCGAATCTCCACCATCCTTCAAGATCCGATCAGTCTCACCTCCCTCCTGAAGCCCTCCCTGATTCTCAGAACTCCCTTCTGATCTCCAGATGCCTCGCAGTTGTGTGGCTTGTAGGGCGTTTCTTGTTTCCTACACAGTGCAGGAGGCGACCTACATCCACGCAGCCTCATCCACCGCACGTGACCCTCAGCACCAAGCAACTGGCCATATGTCTGTGGCCCTGCCTGCCAGCGTCTCTGGAGCAGCCGGAAGGCAGACCCCACTCACAAAACATGGCCTCACAGGGGTGGCTCTTGCCCATCCATCACACACACAGCCCTCCATGCCAGGCCCCCAAAACCAAGCTGCCCAAATTCCCGGCACTGCCACAGATGCCACGCTAGCTCCGTCCTCAGATCCTCGCCCAGGCTGGCCCTTCTGCCCGGAAGCCCTTCCCACGCGATCTTCCTGGAAGCCCGTGGCTGCGTGCCTCATCCACGATGCCCCCATAGCACCCGGCAACCAGTACGCCTGCCCTTCATTTGCCTCATCTCTAGGCTACTGTGAGACAGGCTTAATGCTTTCAGGATGTCCCCAGGCCGCTCTGCAAGCAGTGATGTGCACACGAATCACCTGGGATCTCGTCATGAGGCCGACTTGGACCAGGAGGTCTGGAATGGGCCGGAGATTCTGCATTTCCCACAGGCTTGAGATGATGCCAACCCTGTTGGTCTGCACCCATGCTTCTCTACCCCAGCTGCACCTGACGGTTCTCCTCGGAGCTGTAAAACCACCAGACCTGGGCCCATCCTGGGCCAGGTTAACTGGAATATCTAGGACTGGGCCCAGGGGCCAAAGCTTCGTCAGGTTCTCCAGATGACCCCCAAGTACAGATGGAGCTGAGAACCACACCCTGTCCCGTTTGAGCATCTCCCCTCCAGCCGCTCAGCTGCCAGTGTAACAAACACACTCACAATCACGGATCTGGCAGACAAGCACCTCCAGCCCCAGACAACTTCACCGGTGACAGGTAGAGGAGAGTGAGCACGGGTCCCCGTGCCAGCCCGCCTTCTCCGGTGCTTGCCCTGGTCTTAGCATCGGCCAGTCCCACAGGAGGAGAGGGCTCATTCTCACACTCACCCACCAGGTGAGACACCACTACCTTCCCTGGCCACCAACTGGCCCACTAGGCTTGCTGAAATCCTCCAGCCTTAGACTCCGGGGTTTGCTTTGTTCTAATTTTATTATCTTATTAAATCTGTATCTTTATTTATAAACTCTAAGTCTACATTTAATTATAAATTACACAATTTTGTTATTAGTATTTCTTTTTCACAGTGAAGGGCCAGATATCTGGGTTCAGAAGTGTTGGTGACACTTGAGAGCCGGCCTCCGCGCAGCTGACAAATTCCAGCTGTACTGGGATGTGCTGCTGACTTTAAGGAGCCACAACCCCTTCTCTTCCATATGAGATGCTTAGTCAGAATGGTGGCTATCAACTCTGGGCACTGCACGGAACACCTGGGGCAAATGTAGATGATCTCGGTCAGGAGAGGAAAGCAATGCCAGCCACACTGTCAGCCACCCTCGGCCCCTCCAGACAGGGCTGGTAAGAAGTCACACTGCAGGGGGCCTTAGGCCCTGGTCCCCAAGAGGCTGACAGTCTCTGCTGCACTCAGTGGGGCAGGGTGTGGAAGGAGGGTCAACTTCCTCAAAGACAGTGGGTCAAGACTTACAAAGATCAAACGGGCACTTGTGAAAGGGTCAGAAGAACAAAAGGGCACTAACGCAAATGTGAAGTCTGATACCTGGCCTAGAATTTGGGCAGCGAGGTAAAATCCTACAAGAGTCACATATGACAAGGGTTTTTCTGCAGGACACCCAGCAGCTATAATAATGCTAGAATTTTGGCTCATACAAAGAAAGGGATTATATTCAACTGCCTGTATGTCTTTTAGATCTGTGGGCACCTCCCAGACTAAATCCTGAGCCCTGGGAAGCAGGGAGGCCTGCAAGCAGTTCTCACCAGTGGTGTATCTGCAACCAGGCAAGGCCAGGCCCAGGCTCATCATTTTCCCCGTGCAAACTTGGACTTCAAAGAGACACACGGTGAAATCAATCACCTGCTTTTCGGATGTCCTGTTGCCACCTAAATTCCTAGGGGGTAGCCAAGTCAACCCTTAATTGGGTTAGAGAAATGCCAGCAACAGACAGAAGCAGTACACTGGGCCCCTGCCGACCGTCACACTGCTGGGACAACCCACACCTGCTCCAGGTCAGTGCAAGTTCAGGGCACCTCCCCGCTATCTCAATCCGTGGGACTCAAGGGAGGGTGACCCCTTGTTCCAAGCCCCGGAGCACTTTGTCCCCCTGACCAGGGACAAACACGTGGCCCAAGAGAGCCAGAGAGCTGGGCCCAGGAGTTCTGGTGGGATGGATGTGAAAGAGCCCCTTCCTCTGACCTCCAGGTCAAAGCCTGGCACTGCCTGGGGCCCATCCTGCCGCAGCGTGGGCAGAGCCAAGAAGGAAGAGACCAGAGCAAGTGGCAGGGACAGTCACCATCAAACCTGACCAGGGCACTCGGACCTACTGTGCCTGAAACCAGGCACTTCTTCAGTTAAGCAAGTAATAAACACTGCTCTTGGCTTGAGCCAGTCTGAGAAGGCCTTCTGTCACTTGTAAGTGAAGAAAATCCTGATTAATGCTTCCTTCCCCCTGAATAAAGCCCGTTTTGAAGTTTTCCTTATTAGTAAACCCAGATTCTCTCACGCAGCATTTGTTGGAACTCCCTACCAATTTAATTTTGCAATCGTTCATCCCAGGGGGTCTCCAAGGACAATGTGGGAGATGGAGTTTGAGAAGGGACAGGCTGGCAGTCGCCTCCTCCACCCTCTGTCCGCATCCAGACTACCAAGGCCTCTGCAGCGCTCAGCCACAGCACGGCTTTCAGAGGGAGGGGCGCAGCAAAGCCCCCACTGGCTTGCCCACCCTCCCATTCAGCTGCTGGGCCCTAGGCGGACCTCACCCCCTAGTGGCTGCCTTGGGCCCAGGCCAGGGGCTGCCCCACTGCCTGCTCCCTCTTCACTGATGGTACCGAGGGCCTCAATGAGAGGGTGGCTGAGGTGAGTCCTTCCAGACAGTAGACAGTGAGGCTGGCCCGAGGCTGCATTAGGCTACTAATGTATATCAAAGCTACCCAGGCCATTTGGATATTCTGAGAGGAAAATCATGATCAGAAGACTGTGCAGGCAGCCCACAGGGAGTGCTGAACTAGGCCTGCCTCTGCCCTGGCTCTGTCTCTAATCAAGGGAGTGGACCCTGGTCCCCTCCTTTTCCTCTCCAGGTTGAACTCCCCCAATCTGTTAGCAGTGATGTTGTCAGAAGATGGCACTTATGACCATGTCTTCTACTCACTTGCCAAGGCAGATTTTCCAGAGCTCGTTCACACCCGCAATCAATTTATGTATGCTCCGACATATCCTGGAAGTGAAGCGGTGGGCGGGGGGGGTGGGGGTGGCTACCAGGCCCCTCTCTCCTGCACCTGGGAAAGGGGTGAAGAATATCTAACCACCCAGAGAGGGAGACTGTGGAACAGTGAACAGCCACAAAGGGATTGCTCGATAATGTTGGTTGCTATTATCATCCTCACAAGCGGGGATCCAGGGTCTCCTAAAGTGCTTCCACTGTAAGTGTCTGAGATCTGGGCCCCTCTGTACCAGTCCTCATTGAGCATGAAAGCTGCAGGAAATATGGGGCACCACCCCAACCAAAGACTGCTTACCATGGGGAGCTGGAGGGGAAAGGAACGCCAAGGGAAGCATTGCTCTGCTGGCCCACGGGCGGTTCCAGGGGCCCCAGGCTATGTTCTCTGCCCACCCAGCATCCAGCCCCTTTGAGGGCTTTGAGACCTTTTAATCTGGGTTGCTCACCCCCGATTCAAGTCAACATCTCCATAAACAAAGCCAAGTGCCTAAAGTAGCATGCTCATCTGCTGGCAGAAATGCAGTTCCTCAAGGCCAAAGCTGTGGGGAGTAGAATCAGAGCCCTGAGATTTGAACAGTGCAACAGGCACGTGGACTTGGGAGTTTCTGGGTGTGAGTCCTGACCCCCCACATTCTAGCTCCATAACTTCCCTGAGTGAAGTTTGTCCCTCTGTAAACGCAGGAGCTAATTCCTAGGATTTAAGGAGCTGACACATGTAAAACTCTTCCCTGGGGCCCAGGACACGCAGACGCCAGGCAAGGGTATGAATTCCACCATTCCCATCACTGGGTGGGGGGGGGGGGGGGGGGGGAATTGGCTTGGTGATCTAAGTGAGGCCCCGCTCTTCCTCCTCTCTAGCCCTGGACTCCAGGGCTGGCCACACCAGGATTCGTCCTCTGATTATCATGGAGCCTCAGGGACTCTGGAGGCTACGGGGGATCTCTAGCTTCGCCAAGGCAACCTCTTTGCACAGCATCCTTACCGATATGTTGCCACCTCCCGGCTGAGGCCAGTCTTCACCTGCACAAGCTCCTGATAGTCCCGCAACCGGTCCGCCATGGCCAAGGTGAGGGCCGCCTTCTCATCCTCCAGGCAGGTAATCACTCTCTAAAGAGAACAAAGGGCTTTTAGATCACAGGACTAGAGCTTTGCTTGGTCAAACTGAAGGTACCAACAGTTCAAGACAGACACACACACACACACACACACACACATACACAACCACCTCTAGGCTTCTTAAAGATGCAGTCATTGTCAGGGCATTTTTATATTTTGACTTTTAAATACAGTATTTCTTCCACATTAAAGTTTTTTTAAATTTTTTTTAATGTTTATTTTTGAGAGAGAGAGGGATAGTACGCGCGAGTGAGCAGGGGAAGGGCAGAGAGAGGGGGAGACACAGAATCTGAAGAGGCTCCAGGTTCTGAGCTGTCAGCACAGAGCCTGATGCAGGACTTGAACTCACGAGGTGTGAGATCATGACCTGAGCTGAAGTTAGATGCCTCACCGACTGAGCCACCCAGGCACCCCCACATGAAAGTTGTTTTGTATTGCACATGGACGATTTTGATAGGACACTGGCTCCTCTGCTCCTACTTTCTAATAATAATGAATGCTTAGGAGTCTCTTAAAGAATCTCTGCTTAGGAAACTCAGCATATCAAACCAGTCTACAAAGATGCTATTGAAAGTAAGCCCAGACCAGAGAGCAGAGGGTTTACAACATCAAAAACAGAAGTCACTCAGATGTGAAACAGAATTTTCTCCGTACTCATGATTTCCCCAATGATAAGCAGGTACACTGACAGAGCTCTGTGTTTCACCTAGAAAAGCTACTTTACAATCATCTGGGGAGAAAGCTACATTGATGAGACAGAAATATCTTCTAGGCATAAATGTCAATTCAGAACGGGATATAAATCTTCTGACTGTACTTGTAGCACAGAGTCGTAAGCACTCTCTCTGCACATGCTCACATCATCCTCACAGCCCCTATGCTGGTTCCACTCACACCTGGTAATTACATCTATCCTTCTCTCCCCCTGGCTGGGAGACACTGACGGGCTTGGTCTGCCACGTTGGGCATCCCCCTCCTCTAGAAAAATGCCCACTCCCTCTACATCACACAGTACACAACTGGTGAGTTGGACTGGAAATGATCAAGATAATAGTACCTCCTCAAGATGTGGTTTTAGTTGTTGTTGTTTTTTTTTAATGTTTATTTATTTTTGAGAGACAGAGCACAAGAAGAGAGGGGCAGAGAGAAAGAGGGAGACACAGAATCCGAAGCAGGCTCCAGGCTCTGAGCTGTCAGCACAGAGCCCAATGCAGGGCTTGAACTCACAAACCGTGAGATCACGACCTGAGCTGACGTCAGATGCTTAACCAACTGAGCTCCCCCCTGCACCGGGCACCCCAAGTTGTGCTATTTTAAATCGACAATACCTTTTAGTTAATAAATACAATGGCTCCATCAGTGCCATTTTATAGCTTTGCATTACTCTGAATTATAGTTTTTGCATAATATTTTATAGTTGTTCTGAGGAATAATTAACTGAGCACATATTAAAACACTGGAATGAGTCCATATACTTTAACTTCCGGTTTGTAATGGAAAACAGCATTATTTCTGAATACAGTTCACTAAACTGGCTACATTTTTAGATATTTATCTTTGTGAAATTCAAAAACTGTAACGCCAGAAGGAGAGGGGATCTATTTCCATTCCCCATGTAATCCCTCCAGCAAAGGCACCTGGTGATATGCTAAAGGTCCACAATTAATATGTAAATAAAACCAAAGAATGAACTAAGATCTCACGCTGGAGCTACCATTTTAAACAATGCACAATCTTCAGGAAAATAATTCTGCCTCCCAAAGAGTTCTAGCTCAGCGAATGATTGTTAGATTCTCCTGGTATATAAAGGGTGCTTAAAAACAAAAAACTGAAACTATTTAGCTTTTAAAGCAAAGAAGTAAATTTAAGAACTAGCAAGTATCCCAGAGTAGATCTCTGTCAATCTCCTGGAAAACTGGCATGTAAGTAGATAAAGACCTTCACCTAAGCAGACCATTGGCCAGTCTGGATTTAAGTGACAAGGTTGCCAGAATTTAGCCAGGATATTCCTCCATCTATAGTTAAGTCTTGGTGTTAAAATCCTCTGTTCTCCCCTGTTAGAGGGAGTATAATCCCAGGTATAAGTTAGAGTTAAAACATGCTATAAACATACAGCCATTACTCCTTCCTACTACATGAAATTCAACCTAAATCTCAAAACTTGAGAATCTGTAGTAATGCATTCTTTATAGAGAACTTCAATTATTGTGAACTCGCTTAGAAAAAAAATATCACGTGCGCTCGATTCTCCAACCACAAACGTCCTGAGGAGGTCAGGACCCCCCCAGCCAGGCCAAAGAGGTATGCCCAAAGATTCTCTCTCTCCCCAGAGGGCACTCTAGAATGGTTCTGCACCCCCACAAAATACGAGGAAGAAAATCAAACTGGGTGTAAGTTAAAAAATATAGTTCCCACCGTATTTCCATGTGATTCAACCCTTCCTAAACTGTCAAAGGAAAATTACTTGACTTTTGGAAGCAGGAACGTTAAGACTTATTATTGGCTCCTAACAGTCTCCACAGAAATTGTAACCGATCCTACTGCTTGAAGAAAGCTTCAGACCTGGTTTCTACCTTGCCAGAGGTTTTCAAACCGTGGGCCAGGCCAGGCCAGAGGCAGTGGAGTATGAGATACAGCACGCTGATCCTAAGTAACCAAGCGAAAGCATATCCGCCTAATGTTATAAAAGCTGGGGAGAGAGGTCACCTTTTTTAGTTACTATTTAGGGAACTTTTGGATGGCATCACAACAGATGATGAAATGTAGCTCTGCATCAGGGAAAGCGTGCTGCTGACAGTGTCCAGAGAAATCGTTCTCTTACCCATAGCAAAGCCGCTCTTTGCTGAGCAAGTCACACAAACAAAATAGGAAGAGCTTGCAAATGTCACAGTCACTCAGGATCTTGAGTGTTAGAGCTGGAGGGATTTAAATACCACGATAACCTGTTTTAGACCCCAAACCTGCATGTATTCATAATAACAAGCGTTAATTGAATCCTAAGTGTTTATAGCTCTAGTCCAGACAATACCCTCAACTCCAGGCGCATAATTTTATGCTGCAATACCAGGTGGGTATCTAAGAGGCATCCAGAGTGAACTCTGATCTCCCACCCAGATCACCTGCCCCAACCCCCTCTAGCAAAGAGGGCTCCCTTTTTTCGGTTATTCAGGCCACGAGCACTGGCATCAACTGGGATTTCTGGCCCTCTCTACCACTGCCATCCAATCCATCCGCAAACCCTGTCTGCTTCAACTCTGGAGGGCAGCTCCCTCTCAGCACCCCACCCCTGCCTCTGGTCCAAGCATCCAGTGCCTCCGGCCTTGATTATTACTGCAGTCTCCTAAAAAGTCTGCTCTGCTCCCACTCTTGCCCCACACGGTCTACGTTCTACACAGCAGCCAGAGCAGTTCCACTCAGACACAGTCAGACCACCACTCCCCTCTGCTCAGAGCCATCCAGTGGCTCCTCATGCAGCTCAGGGCAAAAGCCCAAGTCCTACACAGGCCACGCTCCCCTTGCTTCCTCTGCCCCAGCCAGGCCCGCCTCCTGAACACTGAGCAGCTTCCACCTCAAGACCTGTGAAGTCAAGGGACTTTCTCTGTTTTGTTCACTGCTATATCCCTGGTACTTAAGAACCAAGCTTGCTTGGCACATTATGTGCTCAATAGCCCTCGGATGAATGAGTGAATTGGATTTTATGATCCCTTTTTTACAAACGGGGAAACGGAGACACAGTTAGTGGTAGAGCCAGAATTCAGGCCCAGGCAGGGTGGCTAACCCATTCCTATTCTAATCAAAAGAAAGGTCTCATTCAGTCACGTTCTGGGGACTTGGAAGCCTTTTATAGTTAGCCCCAAAGGTGAAGAGCTCAGTTTTGCAAGCAAAAAATCTCAGTCTTTATAGGGTAAGGCTGGCATAAACCACAAATGTCTTAAGTTTTTGTCCAAAGCTCCTTCCTGCAAACTGGGAGACAGGGTGTATTACTCAGGCTTTAAGTGAGTACAAAATGCTGGGGACTTGGATGTCTAGTTCAGCAAACTTCTCTCTGGCAACTCTGACGGAGAGGCCTAACAGAGAGAAGGCCTAATATGTAGGCCTTAGGGGAAAAACCACTTTTCCCAGAAAGAGAGTCCTGGCTAGCATCTCGTTCTCCTGGGCTGCACAGGAGGCCCAGAGCCAGGAAGACTCTCTGGGCGCTGAGCAGGAGCTCCTGCCTCCAGGAGGGGTAGGGGAGGGGCCCCATTAAACCACAGGGAACACAAAAGCCAAATGAAACATATTTGACAGGAAGAGTATCCTAACAACAGCCAGCTGGAAGGGTCAGAAAGGATTTTAGGAGTTTCAGATTAACTGGGCACCACTGGGCTAGCCCTGAGTTAGAGAATACCGGTTAAATGTTTATCTTGGATGGGAACAAAGAAGCAGCTTAGTGGTTAGTTGCTCAGATGCTGGCACCTGAATAGAACCCTGGCTTAGCCACTTACAAACTAGGTGAACCTAATTCATCATCTGTGCCTCAGTTCATCATCTGTAAAATGGGGCTGATTTTAGTATCCACCTCATAAGATCGGGGTGAGGACTAAGAGTGAATTTGTGGGAAAAGCCCGATCCCTGTGGTACCTGACACAAAAGAAGCGCTTGATAAAGGCTAACTCTTAGTGATGAAACATGTACTACACTATATTAGCTAAATCGGGTTTTAATTGCATTTTCAGGGTCCCCAGAGCATCTATAGAATCTGAAGATATCAAGGGCTTGGGCTTAAATCACTGATACTTACTCTTTAACAAATGCCTGGTATCTTTACACTTTAAAAAAAAAAATACTCTAATGGTTGGTGTTGAATCTTTGGAAATGCAGTTTGAAATCTGGCTGCTTTAAGCTAACAGGGGAAAGATTCGGTATAGGGATAGGGAAGGAATGAAATCTACACACATTGGAAGTGAAAACAATCCAAGCCCCATTGACATTCCTTGCTCTCTACTTTTAGGGCAAAGAAGTAAACTCCAACGAGAGAGGTATCACCCGGACAGATTGAGGGTGGGGTCCTAGCCCCCCCCAGGTGTGACCCCAGGGAAGGCACATCCTCGCTGGGCCCCGGTCTCTGCATGGAAGAGCGGGACAGTGATTCCAACTGTGCATCCCAAGTCCCCACTTCTGCACAGTCAGAAGAGCTCTGTTTTTATCTGCTCCTATCTGAGGCTGCACTAAGATTTATTTACGGGGAAAAGGGTCCTGGGCTAAAAAAGAACCCTGTAACCAGAGCTTCAATGTCCAGAATGGGCCAAGTGAGCTACGACTACAGTAAATGGTGAGGATTTGGCCCACACGATACATCTCAAAGAAGCAGTTTCTAAAAGTGCCAATGCAGCCCGGGCCCTTGAGGTGGGAGCAGAGATTCCCTGAAAAGGGGCTCAGTGGACAGGAAGTTTGGCTGGCACTTCCTTTTGGTTAAAAGCTCCATGAAAGCCTACTAAGATACTTTTAACTTACACGCAACGCAGTGCATGGGGCCCTGTGGAACTAGCATCTCTGGCTGTCATCACTGGAGAGGGAAGCACTCTGGAGTCTAGAGAAAGCTCTGGAAATCAGCACACACTTCTGCCAGTCCCTATCTTTGCTCCACCTACAACCCCAGGAGAATGCTTTTGACAATTATGAGGCGGAGGCTCAACCAGACCCACATCCTAAAAGATTAAGTTCCGGGCGATTTAGGGGCGTCTGGGTGGCTCAGTCAGTTAAGCGGCCGACTTCGGCTCAGGATCAGGTCATGATCTCATGGTTTGTGAGTTCAAGCCCCAGCTCAGACTCTCTGCTGTCAACGTGGAGCCTGTTTTGGATCCTCTGTCTCCCTCTCCCTCTGACCCTCCCCAGCCAGCTCTCTCTCTCTCAAAAATAAATAAACATTTTTAAAAATACTATAAATTCCAAACAATTTAGTACTGTATTGCTTTACAGGATTTCCCATCTAGGCTCCAGCTCTATGAATACTGAAACCCCACCGCAGTGCTGAGGACCTAGGAGCGAGCAGCCAATAGATATTTGCTGACTGTGGACACCTGTCACATCACCATGGTCCTCTATGCCACAACCATCATGTTTCACTTACTTTTAACTTTAAAAAAAGGGGGGCACAAAAATCACTCTACCCAAATCTTCAACCCCAAATTATCCCCTTAAAATATTTCTGAATTTCTGTGGATGTTATTGTCAACTGCCGTCCTGAGAACTAAGGATAATACGATTTGGGAGTATTTTCAATTCTGGCCTAGACGAGGCAGGACCAGGGCCAAACCCAGTGCTGGACTGGATGGACACACAATAATCAGTCACAGGTGTCACCCGATCAGTGTCAGAGGTTTGGGCTTTGCCTCTCCGAAATAGTAACTGTTTATATTACCCTGCACTTGTAATAACATCCTGCCACAGGGACCAGCACGTTTCCACAACCCTTACACTACCCAGCGATCTGATGGCCCGCTTGTGCTGTGGGAAAAACATCTCTGATTTAAGCTCCTTTCTGCATGGAGGTTCCTGCCCCTCCCAAGAACAAACAGGGCGAGTGGCCCAGAGAGCCAAACCAGCTGCCTCCTCCAGGGAAATCACTCTGGCAAAACGGAAGCCGTTTTAGGAACAATTTAAGTTTTCCCCCAAGGGTGCCCTACGGCTAAGGGGCTGTCATTTTGAATGGCGCCCGGTAGGGGCTTGACTGTGCCTAAGAAACCTCCCGGCGCTGAGACCTATCCGAGAAGGAATGAGCTGTCACCTCTGCGGTCACTTGTGGAAGTCAGAGGGAGGGGTGTCTTGGCTCACTTTTGTGTAAATCAGGTGCACGAAGCACAGGAAATCGAAAGAGAACCTGGAGCTGACTGGGTCTTTTGTCGGGATGCCCCCTCTCATGTCAAGAGCTAAAGAAACTGACAACCTATCTAGACGGCACGGACGGCCCCGCCACATTAGCACTAGCCGGCTGTCCCACACACCGCCCTCCTCTCCTGCGGCTGGTGAGACGCCGGGACCCCCGAGGTCCCCCTTCCGCGCCCAGCTCCCGGGGCTGTTCGGGCACCTCCAGACCGGCCCCACCCGTCGGCGACGCCACGCCCAGGGCGCACGCAGCGGGTCCGGGGAGCCCCGCCGCTCCCCTTCCCTCACCACCCACAGAGTCCGGGGTGGGGCGGTCCCGGCGCACGGACCTGCCGCTCCTCCGCCTGCAGCTCGTACGCCTCCCGCAGCCGCAGCAGCTCTTCCTCCAGCAGCGCGCGCAGCTGCTCCAACTCGAGCGCCTCGCGCCGCAGCGCCTCCGCCTCCTGCGCGCAGTGCCGCGTCTCCTCCTCGGCCTCGCGCCGGCTCTCCTGGCCGCGCCGCAGCGCCTCTTCCAGCTCGCGCACCTCGTCCTCGTACAGCTGCACGGTCTCCCGCCACGACTCGGCCACCAGCAGCGCGTAGCTGTCGTGCACCTCCCGCAGGCGCGGCGGGGACGCGGCGGGGCCGGCGGCGCGGGCGCGGTAGCTCATGGTCAGGCGGGCGGCGCGCTCGCGCAGCTCCCGCACGTCGCGCTCGTGGGCCGCTTCCAGGCCCCGGCGCTCGGCCTGCAGCCGGCCCAGCAGCGCCTCGAGGGCGGCGCGCGCGCCCAGAGCCTCCTGCAGCTCGCGCCGCTGCGCGCCCAGCTCGGCGTCCAGGCGGCCGCGGGCGGCGCGCTCCTCCTCGCCCAGCCGCTGCAGCTCCCACAGCTCGCGCCGCAGCGCGTCGCGCTCGCCCTCGGCCAGAGTCGTGGCCCAGCTCAGCTCGTCCAGCTGCTGCCGCAAGCCGCGCGCCTCCTCGGCGAAGCGGGCCTGCCCCTCGGCCCACAGGCCCTCCTGCCCGAGCCGGCCGCGCAGCTCCTCCTCCAGGAGCAGGTTTTCGCGCTCCAGCTCCCGCACGCGGCACACATAGTCGTAGAGCCGGGCGTTGAGCTCTTGCAGCTCGGCCTTCTCGGGGCCCGTGTGAAGCCGCCAAGACAGCATCTTGCTGGGCGTACGGGGCTCTGCCGGCCGGTTCCCTCCTGCCCTGGTCTTGTCCCCTCCTCCGCGCCGCTCCGGCCCCGCCGCTGCCCGGGAGGCCCGCAGACTGGGGCCGGAGCCGGCGCGCCCGGGCACTTAGCGGACGGGGCGGGCGGGAGCGGGCGCGGACCACGGCCACCAGCCAATCAGAGCACGGCCCGGCGAGACCACTGCGGCCAGATGGCGCCCCCTGCCGGAATAACAGCGGCGCCACGCGGCCGCCCGGCCCAGGGACCGGGTGGCCAGGAGTCCTCGTCGTCCACAGTCACTTAAAAGCGGGCGGTGGCTCGCTCGCCGGGCAGGGATCGGAGAAGGGATGCCGGAGAGAGGTTCCTGTCGCTGCCCCGACACGCGCACCTAGAGCACCCGAGGGTCCTGGAGTCCATGGAAGGATATAGAAGTCTCCACTAAGTGAGATAGAACTGGTCGCTTATAGGAGACTTCTCATCCCCAGTACTGGAAATCGGAGCCTTTCTATTTTTCTATGTAAAAAAAAAAAAAAAAAAAAAAAATTATTGTAAAACATTTAATAAAATTTAAATATAATAAAATAAATTTAATAAAAATTAAATATACCAAAATTTAAAGCATATACCTCTATAAATCTAATATATGCACATTTACTTACACATACATAGATGTGCATTAAATATTCTATTTTAACTTGAACATAAATGCATATTCATTTGCCAGTGTTTCGATGTACATACAGCCAAACTTTTCTTTTGATATGGGCTGACTAGAGTTTCACATTCTCCTTATACAAATTACCCACAAAGGACATAGTCTCCGCTTTCCGATATCATTTTCATTCTTTTGGAGTGAGACCTTAAAGAGATTTTGAAGTTCTCCGAGTGCAGAATTTTCCTAGACACTTCCTATCTTCCCAAACTTTATACAGTTGTCACCGCTACGCCTAATGTGACAGCTGCCTTTTTTCTAACCTCACACCTCAATTTGTCACCGAAACCACAGCTCTCTTTTGCACACTTGTGTGTCATTAGCTTTCATGACACTTATTCAAGTTACAAATGACAATAGCCAGTACAAGTGGTTTTGAGGGGCACGGGAACAAACACAGCTGGCCTTTGGTTGGAGTAGCCCTCGACTGGTGGGGACAGAAGTGCTTAGGAGAGGCCTGGAGAGTCATCCACTGGCTGGATATATTTTGCAGATGACATGGAAAGGTGGGTTAGTCAGCACATTGGTCCAGGGACAGTCCCTTGAGACACCTTCCAGGGCTCTCCTTGTGACAGGCATGAGTCTCCACAAATGGGGCTGAAGTGGCTCTTTGCTTTTCTGGAGCACCCATATCACAGACCCCCTTCCCCAGGTAGAAGTGAATATCTTTCAATTTAGAATCCCCCCCGCTTTCTGCCAAGGCTAAGTTGAGGGAGAAGGGATGGCCAAGACATGGGGCAGAGACTCTGGACCCATGCTATCATTGTTCATCCTTCTCTCTCTCACCCAGGTGCACATCACACTTCTCCTTTGCTTGTCAGGCCACACAGCTGCTATGATGTCATTGCCCAGACCTGTCTGGGGATCTCATCAGTATGAGCATCTTTCCTGGACCACACTGGGACACAAGGGCACTGCAGGGTGGCTCGCACAGTTGCCTGAACTCAGCAGACAGCCATATATTTTCAATTCTTCAACTTGCCAGGATACCAGGGGTTCTGCTGGCCCACCTCTCCTGGCCAGGCAGGGTAGGAGACCTTCTCAGGGACTGGTGGGCCTTGATGTTTTCCTCTTTACTCATTAGGTTTTCCTTGCCCCGATGCCCTTCAGGGTCTTACATTTTGAAAGTCAAAACTTTCTCCCTACTTCTGCTCTAAATCCTGTCCTTGAGAAATGGCTGCTATTGGGTACAGCAGCCCAGTTTGGGAAGGAGTCATAGGGCACCAGGAAATAGCAAGAGAAAAGAAAAAGTACCACTGGTTAATCTCTCAAAATAGTGTCCTGATGCATCACACTTAATTCTCACAAAACTGTAGCTCAGAGAAGTTGAGAGACTTGCCTGAGGACACACAGTTCCTAAATTTGGGAACAGAAGTATCAGAAGTTGTGACCACAGGAGCAGACCTGAGCAGGCAAGGTCCGGCCAGGAAACAGAGGAGCATATTCAAAGGGAAGGGAGTGGGTAATGGGATGTAATGAGACTACAAAGGGGTGGATGGGATGCAGAAGTATCAGAATTAGCAAGAGCTAGAAGCCAAGAAGCCCTTAGCGCCCAAGGGACAGAAGGAGGGGAAAGTGTTGGCTGAGCCTGGAGGAACCCGGAGCTCCGGAAGGGGGCCCCCTAGAGGAGCAGGAGCTGAATGCATCCCAGGAGGGAGCAGGTGAAGAAAAACCCAAACCTCTCTTCCTGCGTTCCCATTTCCTGCTGGTGCCTCCCATTGCGGAACCTGGAGTCACTGGGGCTTGGCAGGGGTGTGCTGGGGACAGCTCCTACCCGCTTGTGAGAGCCAATTGTTAAATTTTCAGGAATTTTGTGAGCCAGTTGTTAAACACAGCCATTGTGAAAAATAAAATTCTGGGGCGCCTGAGTGGCCCAGTTGGTTGAGCGCTGGACTCTTGATCCTGGCTCAGGTCATGATCTCGGCAGTTTGTGAGTTTGAGCCCCGCATGGAGCTGTGCACTGATGGCGTGGAGCCTGCGTAGGATTCTGTCTCTCCCTCTCTCTGCCCTCCCTCGCTTGCTCTCTCTCTCTCTCAATAAACAAGCAAACAAACTTTAAAAAAGAAAAGAAAAAACAAAATTCTAGTTCCCAGAGCGCCTTCAAGGAGAACGGGAATTTTCCCAGACTCCCGATAGGGGGCGCTGCGTGAGGATGGAGAACTCAGAAAGCGGCTCCAGGACCCCTTCAGGCAAAGGTCCCCTCCTCCAGTCTCCGTGAGAGGTGCTGTGGACGAGAAGCAGAGCGCAGAGTTTCATGGAGAGCCTTAGAAACAGGGGGGTTTGCATAGGGCTTGGGGAATGGGAACAGCAGGTCTTTTCTCTACTTGGAGGACATGGAACAGTATGCCCCAGGACCCATGGGCCTCCCAAGCTTGGGGGGACAATTGGGGAAGGGACATTAATGAATTTCCCTCAAATGGTTCGTCCCACCCCCACTCCATTGCTTGAGGGGAGGCGGAAAGCCAAAACAGAAATGTTTTCATGGCACGTTTTATTTTTTTAAGTTTTTTTTTTAAGTTTATTTATTTTATTTTGAGAGAGAGAAAGTGACCTTGCAAGAGTAGGGGAGGGGCAGAGAGACAGACGGAGAGAGAGAATCCCAAGCAGGCTCTACGCTGGCAAGGCTTGAACCCATGAATGTGAGATCATGACCTGAGCCGAAACCAAGAGTGGGACCCTTAACCAACTGAGCCACCGAGGTGCCCTTTCCTGGCAAGTTTTAAAGGCTTGAAGAAGACACCTGACTAGGTAAAAACCAGGGAGGAAATCCTGAGATGGAAGAGGAGGATGCTGAGGAAAGTTGGGGTTCCCAGGGGACAAGAAAAGATCCCTTAAGGCGAGGATGGGGAGGAGAGATGGAGGGGAGTCAGGAAAGCACAGTAATTTCTAGAGAGCTTCTACAGAGGGGAGCCTTGTACCCCTTCTGGGCAGCGTCCCAGGGAGACAGCAAAACCCCAGCTATATTGTGAGCTCCAAGAGCAGGGGCCTTGTGCCCAACTCCCCAGGTGCACCCTTGCTGGGGATGGCAGGCCTGAGGGGACAGGCTGCAGCCATGACCCGGAGAGCCTTTCACAGGAGCCCACCCCCCACGTGAGTGAGGCCAGGAGCCAGAGCACCACCCGGAAGTGGCAGAGGACCTGAGGGAGCCATTGAGACAGAGAGGGGATGACTCCAGCAGAGCCCCCACCAGCTTGAAGACGCCTTTTGTAAACATTAGAAGAAGGTAGATGAGGGGCGCCTGGGCGGCTAAGTTGGTTAAGCATCTGACCTCAGCTCAGTTCGTGATCTCATGGTTCATGAGTTCGAGCCCCATGTTGGGCTCTGTGCTGACGGCTCAGATCCTGGATCCTGCTTTGGATTCTGTGTTTCCCTCTCTCTCTACCCCTTCGCCACTCACACTCTGTGTCTCTGTCTCTCAAAAATGAATAAATGTTTTTAAATTTTTTTAATAAAAAAGAAAAAAGATGAAAAAGCCAGAGGTACATGGCCTGGCCAGTTGGTAGTTCCTCGGTGCAAAGAAAAAGGTATCCCTTTCTCAGGATGGAAGTGGTCCTGCACCTACACCCACAGCCCAGCAAGCACACCACAGGCTGGATTTCAATCCTACTTATCCCATCATCCAGGTATGTTTATGCAGTGGACAACCTGCTCAACTGTCCATGGTGGCCCACTGTCCCAGCCTCTGCCTATGTGGATGAAGACCAAAGGCTCTATGGGATGGAGTGGAAAGCTGGTGGCTGCCAGCACAGACAGGTGACACAAGGTCAGACAGCCCCCACCTCAGTGCCTTGGCATTGTATAAGTCCTCAACAATTCTAGTGTGGCCCCAAGGAAGGATAGAACCTTGAACTGATAGAGATTGAGTTTTCATCACCCAGACGGAAATTGGAGCCCTAAATAGAAATCAGGTTGTGGGGCGCCTGGGTGGCGCAGTCGGTTAAGCGTCCGACTTCAGCCAGGTCACGATCTCGCGGTCTGTGAGTTCGAGCCCCGCGTCGGGCTCTGGGCTGATGGCTCAGAGCCTGGAGCCTGTTTCCGATTCTGTGTCTCCCTCTCTCTCTGCCCCTCCCCTGTTCATGCTCTGTCTCTCTCTGTCCCAAAAATAAATAAAAAATGTTGAAAAAAAATTAAAAAAAAAAAAAAAAAAGAAATCAGGTTGTGATCTTTAAAAAAAGCAAATCTGTTGTTATTTCCTACACACCCCAGTCTGGTCTGGGAGGCATACCAGCCCCCTGCAGGTCTGGCTAGGTAGCAAATGAACCACATGGGGCAAGGGAAATGCAGTGGATCTGAGCTGGGCACAGTGGTATAGACTAGACGGAGCTGCTTCGCGTCCTGGCCCTTACTGTCAGCACGACCTTGGGCACAACCACCTCTCTGAGCCCATTTGCTTATCCAGGTAACAATGCAGACAAAATAACACATGGAGAGCCTCCGGGTTGGACAAGCACAGCCCTTACCATATGCCAGGTATGGTTCTGAGGGCTTTATGCAGATTAACTCACATCATCAGCACAGCAACCTATGAAGTAGGTACGAGCAACTCTATTCTAATGATGAAGACACTGAGCCACAGAGCATTCAGCTTCCCCAAAGCCACACAAGTAAAAAGTAGCAGGATTAGAGCCCTCCCTACTCCTCCTACCCAACCCCCTAGACTGCCTCTTATACTGTGTGAAGCTTGTCTCACTCTGCCTGGTGCACACCCAGAAAATATGGGTCATCCTCCTGGGTCATCCTCATTGGTCATCCCCATTCCAGGAATCACACAGAAGTTTCTGTGTCAGGAAGGCCAGGGAGACATGCCCAGGACCCAGAGGGTCAAGGCAGATGACAGCTCAGCAGAGTCCACAGCTGAATGGGGCTAAGGGGCAGGTGAGCAGGGTTGGACTATCCTTGAACCTTCCAGACTCCGTCTCTTCATTTGGATGGTGAGGATAACTCCTCTCTCACAGGACTGCTACAAGGACTAAATAAGAGCATATAAAGTCATTCAGGACACAGCGTCTTTATGCCCTACTTCACTTAAAAAAAACTATTTGACAGGGAGGCTGGGTGGCTCAGTTGGTTGAGTGTCCGACTTTGGCTCAGGTCATGATCTCGGGGTCTGTGAGTCCGAGCCCTGCATCAGGCTCTGTGCTGACAGCTCAGAGCCTGGAGCCTGCTTCAGATTCTGTGTCTCCTTCTCTCTCTGCCTGTCCCCGCTCATGCTCTGTCTCTCTCTCTCTGTCAAAAATAAATAAGCATTTTAAAAAATTAAAAAAATAAAACTATTTGAATCCAGCCGCTCCTCTTGGAGCCCAGAGTGTTCCCCGCTCTGTCTCGGCTCTCTGGCTATTTCAAGAAGGCTGATTATTTGTTTCTCACTGTTTCATAGGAGCACAGCAGGTGTTTATTGGGGTATAGGCTGCCTTTTTAAAAGATGCAAAAATAGCATTTGGCATATGAAAAAAATGTGCAGTAACTTAACCTGCATCACCTCCCTCTCTTAATTTGGAAAGTCATGTCATTTACACTACAAATGAACTTGGGAAGGGCCCCACATGGCAGCGAGACCTCCCCTGGTTAATCTTCCCAAGAGAAACAAGACTCACATTTCATCCTAAGAACTAAAAAAAGAAGTATCTCCCATCAAAGAGGAACAGCACGTTTGCTATTACTGCCCTTAAAAACACATTTTCCACGGAGTTCATTAGTGATGGCCAAGATCAGATTATTCAGAAGCTAGTTGTGGAGCCCCTTTTCTGTGTTGGAGGCCGGGCTGGGCCCAGGGGACACTTTGCAGAGGGAGACACAGCCCGTTTCCTCATGGACTCGGGGTCTGGGGAGTGCAGAGGCTTTGGGAAGGCTGCTGTCTCTCCTCAGTGCCCCTGCGTATGCCTCCTGTCCTTGTTGGCAACAACCAATCACTCGGCAAGACTTCTCTTTGTCTCCAATCCAGTCTTGTGGCTTTAAATACCAACAACATGTCAATGACCCTCAAATGTATGACTCCATCCCAGATTGTTCTTCTGAGCCTGTTGTGTCTTGATTCAGGCCTCTGTTTATGACATGACCACCGTATGTCCCTACTCTAACAGGAGAGCCATGAGGGTGCTTTGGGTCCCTGAATATCAATGGTAATTTGGAGCTGGGTACTCAACCACTTTGGAAAGAAGTGGTGTTCCCCTTTCTCCAGTACGAACGGCTGTCATCCCTTGGGGGAGACCCAATGGAACACAACTGTATTTGGTTGCCATGGAGTTTGCTAGGTACATTCTTCACTGGATGGGTTCTGGGTCTGAGAACTGACTCAGGCCTGGAAATTAGGCCATGACTTATCATAAGAAGATTGGGTGATGACTTAGTGTAGGGGTGGTTTTGATTAGGTATTTATTAGTGATGTTCTTGTCAGCAGCCCCATTTATCTTTCCCCTAGGAACACTGTGTTCTATGAATCATCTCTGTAGATCCCTTAGGTCATCTCCCCTACCCCAGCTTGCCATTCCAACATTGCGGCTCACTATGTAATTGTACTCAACATGCTTCTGAAACTTACAAGGCTGCCACCTGCCCTCCGCTCGGCCTGTATCCACGGTATGTCAGTGGTGCCTGGATTAGCACTAGCAGCATCACCTAGGAACTTTCTAGAAATGTACATTCTCTAGCCCCAAACCCAGACATCCTGACTCAAATTCTCTGTATTCTGACAAGCACTCCGGTTGATTTTAATGCATGGTAAAGGTTGAGCACGACTGCTCATCCCCACCAGAGAAGCCAGTTCTAAATCCTCTCCTAATGTTTGTCCATCCTTCTACAGAAGACAGCCAACGATGCCTTGTCCCTCACCCATGTGTGCTTTGTCACTTTGGTAGATGGAATGTGTGGGGAAATAAATTCAAGAATTCTTTTACTTACATAAATCGGTTAGAAAAAAGCTTAGGACTGAAAGCCACCACCACGGGGCAAAAATGCCCAAGGTTAGTTAGCAAGATATTGTAACGGGATCATGAGAAACTTGTTATATCACCTGCAGGAAATTACTTTTCATCTGGCACCAATGTACCGTGATCACAAACACCACTTGCCCCCCAGAGCCTTTGCTTCTTACTCACACAAGTTAATGATTACTATCTGATTGTCTTCTTCACATTCACCACATGTATAAGATCTTGTTTTCTTCATGTTCACCACGTGTGTAAGATCTTGAGTGCTTAATAAACACAGAGACGAAACCCGTGCTCGGGATTCTTGTCTCCTCCCAGACATTAGCCTCTCTCATATTCAATTCTGCATCCACTTTCTTGCTGGACAAGAGAGAACTCCAGATTCATAGTCTGGGACAGGAATGTCCACATGGCCTCCAAGTAACGTGGCCAGTCTGGTGAGTTTCTAGTGTAAGCCCACTTTTGCTATTTTGTTCCCTTCCCCCAAGCTGCCCCCATCCTCCTGACATCTCTACTTTATTTAATGTGGGCCAGCCCAGCAGCATACTGGCACAGTCACCCAGGGCTCTTGCCACAGGAGAGTGCCCCTACACCAATAGACTTCCCCTGACCCAGCTTTCCAGCTGGTCCTGACCCAGCACCCAGCTTGTCCCTGCTGGCAGCCAGGACCTGTAACACCTTTGGGGTAGAACTCCTCACCTTCCTATGCAGGCCCATCAGGTTTGCTCAGATTTCTCCCAGTATAGATCTGGGGGCCAAGAAGAAGGTGGCGGTCAACCCTAAAGAGCAAGCATTGTTCTGGCAGGCACCTGCCTCATATGTGCCCTCTGCATCGTCTTCTTACAGGAGGCAAGAGGGGGCTCTATATTCCAGCAGTGGGAATGGGTCACTTCTGCAGGTGTGGGGTAAGGTGGAGGCCCAAGCTTCTTACCTGCAGTACCCAGGTACCCCCATCCCAAAGCTCTGAGTCCCACTCCTTCCCCATCAGGGCCCTTACTTCAACATAGGAGACGTGCCTGGAATGAGAACCCAGGGTTCCCAGAAGTAATGCCTCCTTTAAGCTCATGTACTCTGCCTCATCTTCCCTTCTATCTGCCTTCTGCCTGCAGGAGAACAACGAACTAGGTGCTCTAACCCTCACACTTTACTTTATTTATTTATTTATTATTATTTTTTTAAATATGGAACGCTTCACGAATTTGCATGTCCTCCTTGCTCAGGGGCCATACTAATCTTCTCTGTATCGTTCCAATTTTAGTATATGTGCTGCCGAAGCGAGCACACACTTTACTTTAAATCATTGAGCAGTAGCGATTGCTCAATGGCCATCACTGAAATGGCAATACTCAGATGGAATTTTTCTCTCTTATTCACTCAGTGGCACTTAGCAAATCACTGGTTTCCAGTCTTTCTAGTTACCATTTTCTCCAGACCTCTCCCAAAAGCCTCCCTTCTGCCTGTACCCTGTCCCAGTTCATTAAGGTCTTAGGAATCATACCCTGACAGCATGCCAGGAACTATCAATACTTTTACCTACTAGCAGAGAACAATCCAAAAATGATGTTAAGAAAACAATTCCAGAGGTGACAGGGCGGCTTAGTCGGTTAAGCGTTTGACTCTTGGTTTCAGCACAGGTTATGATCTCAGGGTTTATAAGATTGAGCACTGCATCAAGCCCTGTGCTGACATTGTGGAACCTGCTTGGGATTCTCTCTCTCCCTCTCTCTCTGCCCCTGCTCTGCTCACATACTCTAAATAAATAAATGAATAAATAACACTTCCATTTCCAATGACACACACAAAGAAACTTAGGGATAAAGTTAACTAAAGAATGTAAAGTTTGAACCCCGGAAATTGCAAAACGTTATTGAAGTAAGCTAAAGAAGACTTAAGTAAATGGAAAGACATCCCATGTTCATGGATTGGAAGATTTCATATTGTTAAAATGCCAAAACACACACACACACACACACACACACACAACTTATGTGTACATACATACCTATATTATTTTTCTATCTATCATCTAGCTAGCTAGCTATCCAGAAACATGAGTGCATACTGATGCTTCCAATTCCAACCCACCTGGCTCATTAGAGCCTTCCTTCCCTCTTTGCTTATTTGTAACTTCCTCCTCTGACAGTGAGAAGCCTAGCTCTCATTATCTACAATATATTAACCTATTTGTTCAACCCTAGTGTACATGTAGTTTCTATGCAGTCTCTTTAAAACCTAAGTCAGATTACTCCTCTGCTCAAAATCCTCCCATACCTCCTCATTTCACTCAGACTAAATCCAAAATTCTTGACCTCCTATGGCCCAAGGCCTTACAAGACATAAATCGCTAATACATATTGATCTGCTCTCCCTTGTGCTTTTGCTCTAGATACTTCGGCTTCCTTACTGCATCCCAGAAGCTGAGGTACTAGAAGGGGGTTTGACTGAAAAGAGGGAAATAAGAGAACTTCTCAGGGGTAGCAGAACTATTTCCTGCTTTGACTTTGGTGGTGGTAACACCACTGCATACGTTTGTCAAAATTCCTTGAACTACATACTTAAAATGAAAACCTCTTATTGTATATCAAGTACACCTCAATAAAGTTGATTTTTTTTAAAAAAATATAGTGTTTATTTTTTGAGAGAGAGCGAGAGAGTGAGTGAAGGAAGGGGCAGAGAGAGTGGGAGACTCAGAATCAGAAGCAGGCTCCAGGCTCCGAGCTGTCAGCACAGAGCCTGACACAGGACTCGAACTCATGAACTGTGAAATCATGATCTGGGCCAAAGTCAGAAGCTTAACCGGCTGAGCCATCCAGGTGCTCCAATAAAGTCGATTTTTCAAAAAAGACATTTATATGGAGCATTATCATTCATTTGAAATGTCAGTTATATGTTTCTAAAATATTTTTAAATAAACATAGAACAGGTAAGATTTTCCATGTTTGCATCCACTTCTGCCTTTTCACCGTGATATGTTTTCTGTAGTGAACTCTGTTGGGTTTTAGCAGAGAATCCAACATGATTGGTTGGAGTTGGCCTTCTCTCTCTTCTCACAGTGAGCAAGGAATGTTTATTCCTTTTCCCTATGATATTTAAACTTTTTTCAATGTTGATTTGGGTCTACAAATTTAATATTATGACTCATTAATGAGGTCTTAACAATAACTTCAAAACTCCTCATCTAAATGATGCCATCTACAATTTTAATCAACATTGACCTGGCAGCTGTCAACATCTGTGGGTTTTCTAAATGTGATGGCTAATGGGTCAGGTATGAAACATTCTGTAATTGACCTCTTCTACTCATCCCTTTGCCCCCACTTTTCTGAAGGTTCTTGGCCTGTCTCAGGAAAATGCAGCCCCAAACCTTAGCCCATACTTCTAACCTCTTAGCACCTGCTCAGGAGTAAATCTCAAAGACCAACTCACGGGCAGGTAAATCAGTGGGCAAAGGTGATTCTCCAAAATGAACAGACATTGACTCACCAACTGGACTTAAAATTTTCTCCGCTGATTTTAGGGACTGTTTGATGACATAGACAGCCATGGTCAGGCAGCTGCTTTAATTTCTTGATCAGAGTATGAGCTCCACCAGTAAAAACAGCAATGGCAGCTAAAAACAGCAATGGCAGCTAAGGCAAGTGGCACTCTCAGAAAAGCCACCAGAGTCCTCCTTCCAAACATCCCCAAATTCTAGTCATCAGTAGCCAAGAAAGTGATTCAGAGCTTGGGCCTGTGACTAATAGCCTCGTAGAGGTAGGTTTGGAGACATCAGAGTCAAATCATGGACTCTCCGTCCAGCCCCATCCCATTTGTCCCTGTTGGTCTAAATCCATCCATACTTCCAGGCCCAACTCAATGTCACTATTTCCACAAATCCTTCACCAATGGTGCCTGTGACTACAGGTCTTCCTTTGAACTCTATGGTCTTCAGTTGTAACCCCGGGGAAATGTTCTCCATTCTCCCGGGTAATCTCATTCAGTGTATTCTGTTCCTTACCACTCCTCTGACCTCATGGGCAGGGATTGTGATTATATTCTTCACCTTAAATCTCCACACCTTGTTTCTGATAATCTCTGAATAAGTAAGATGAATAGTTGCTAAACTGAAATGTCCTAAAATATGGGAAGTTCAGGTTCAAGTCCTGGTTTGGGTATTCAACAATGGTATGGTCTTGGCCAACTCACTCCATGTCTCTGGGTTGCAGCTTCCTTGGCTGTAACTGACAGAACTAAACTATGTTATCTCAAAGGTTCTGTGGTATCCAGCCCCCACAATGGCTCCCAGTGATCCTACTTTCTGTTATTCAGTCCTTCATTGTTCTAAGGAGAGTGGGCATCACACTTGAGTTTGGGTTATAAAAGGTACTGGCTTTATTCTTTGTCACTCTTTCTCTCCTTTGGATCACCTACTCTGGGAAGGGTCAAATGCCATGTCATGAGGCCTAGGAAACAGCCTTCAAGAAATGAAGAACTGCCAACAGAATAGGAGTGAGCTTGGAAATGGGTTCGCCAGTCCCAGTCAATCCTTAAGATGACAGTAGCCTGTTCCACAGCTTGACTGCAGCCCCATGAAAGAACCCAACCCAGAACAACCCCACTAAGCCACTCTCCTGGACTCCTGAGCCTCAAAAACTGGGAGATAAGAAATACTTGTTGATTTGAGATCATCTGTTATACAGCAAGAGACAACAAATATGAACTGTTTCAGGCTCTAAAACCCCATAAGCCTAACGTCGGTGTTTTGAAGTATAGCTATTACATTCAGGAAAAAGCCTGATTTATAATAATTGTCAATCTTTCCCCTCCCACCCCAGCCAGAATCCATAAAGAGAGAATACAAAACATGTCAAAATATATTTTCAAGGAACAATATTTATTTTATCTATGTCTGTAAGAGTTCCCAAAGCTATGTTGATTTTGCTTCACCGACTCCTTTATTTCACAGATGAGGGTGAAAATACAGATAAATTAGGTGATGGCAATAATGCAAATGTTCTTCATTTTTGCAATATTTGCATTTCTTCTGTGGTGAATAAAAACAAGGTACAGGCTTTGCCTTGTTTCTCTCCAGGTTAATCTTGAGAAATCTGTCTTGAGCAGTGTATTGCTTATGCACGTCTAGCTGTGTGGCCACGAGCCCAGGAAAATCCCAGGGCAGCCCAGGAAAAAGCACAGTGTATGAAGTCACCTTCAGAAAAATAGCTGAAGGCTGGAGAGGGACAGCTTGGCAAAGGGGCCACCATGTCAGTCTGGATTAAGAAAAGACTTTTGAGGGGCGCCTGGGTGGCTCAGTCTGTTGGGCATCGGACTTCGGCTCAGGTCATGATCTCACAGCTTGTGGGTTTGAGCCCCACATCAAGCTCTGTGCTGACAGCTCAGAGCCTGGAGCCTGCCTTGGATTCTGTGTGTGTCTCTCTCTCTGCCCCTCCCCTGCTCACTCTCTTTCTCTCTCTCAAAAAAATAAACATTAAAATTTTTTTTAAAAAAAAAGAGAAAAGAAAAGACTTTTTAGGGGCGCCTGGCTGGGTCAGTCAGTAGAGCGTACAACTCTTGATCTTGGGGTTATAAGTTTGAGATATCTACATTGGGTATAGAGATTACTTAAAAAATAAAATAAAAACCTTAAAAAATAGAAAAGAAAAGCATTTTGACATTACAAAAAGTGGTAAGACTGAAAAAAAAACCCAAATATCATATGATTTCACTTATATGTGAAATCTAAAAGACAAACAAACAAATAGAAACAGACTCACGAATACAAAGAACAAACTGGTAGTTGCCAGAGGGGAGGGGGCTGGAAGGATGAGCAAAATGGGTAAAGGAGATTAAGAGGTACAAACTTCCAGTTATGAAATAAATAAGTCAGGGCACCTGGGTGACTCAGTCAGTTGAGATTCTGTCTCTTGATCTCAGATCAGGTCTTGGTCTCAGGGTCGTGAGTTCAAGTTCCACATTGGCTCTGTGCTGGGCATGAAGCCTACTTAAAAAATAATATAAGATAAAATATGTAAGTCATAGAGATGGAAAGTACAGCGTGAGGAATACAGTCTATAATAGTGTAATAATGTTGTGTGGTGACAGATGGTAACTACACTTACCTTGGTGAGCATTGTGTTACACAATAGAATTGTCAAATCACTGGGGCGCCTGGATGGCTCAGTCAGTTGAGTGTCCGACTTCCAATCAGGTCATGATGTCACGGTTTGCGAGCTCAAGCCCCGCATCAGGCTCTGTGCTGACAGCTCGGAGCCTGGAGCCTGCTTTGGATTCTGTGTCTCCCTCTCTCCCTGCCCTTCCCCCACTCATGCTCTATCTCTCTCTGTCTCAAAAATAAATACACATTTTAAAAAATAAAAAAAAAAAAAGAATTGCCAAATCACTGTGTCATATACCCAGAACTAATACATTGTATTGTAGAGCAACTATACTTCAATTTTTAAAAATCAATGAGAAAAAAAAATCAATAAATGGCGAGAAGTGATTTTCTGTTTAAAATGAGCCCGCAGTCCCATGAGAGACAGGGGGGCGGGGTGGGCAGGAAATTAACAGCATGGTCAGTAAAGGAGGTGCGTGTCTCCCCTGGCTGTGGGCATGAGCAGGAGTAGTTCCCCAAGTGAAAGCAAACAGCTGATGGCTTTAGGAATCTGGGTGGGAAAGAAGTGAAGTAATGTTTGGAGGAGTGGAAAAAGGGGCTGGGAGACAAAGGAGAACGTCTGAAACTAGTAAATCACATTAGGAGGTCTATTTGACTCATTCACATATGCCTGGATTGGACGCCTCCTGAAGGACGTCAGCAGTCTATTGAAAGTATGGAAGTGAATGTGAAAAGGAAATTAGGAAATGAGGCCTGGAGGGGTGGGGGATGAGTCTGGGAGATTAAAAGTGTATTCCTCTGAAAGCATCTGCTTCATCGAACAGGGTGCTATTGCAATATTTTCTTATATAAGTAATACTGATAATTAGAGAAGCCTCATCAGGTTTTGGTATTTCTACTGAATAAAGGAGGAGGCTGGGCAAAAAAATAAAAGGTGAGAGGGCAGAGGGCTGAGGGAGGAGCTGACGGGATGCCCAGCCTTTTGGTCAAGACTTACAGGAGACTCAAGACCAGAGGGTGATTTGGTTTGGCTGCAAACCTATGGATTCCAGCAAATCTGGCTACTTCACCAAGAGGGCTGAGGCAGAGCCCTTGCTCTTCCTAAGAGGTCCTTTTCCAAATCAGTTCACACACAGCTGAACACACTCTTGCTCCTTTTTACGGGTGTTTCCTTTGTTAATGGAATAAAGATACGTTTGAGGAATGAATAGCAGAAAAATCCAGTCAAAATGGAAATACAGTAAAACCTTGGATTGCGAGCAACTTGTTCTGCAAGTGTTCCACAAGAGGAGCAAACATTTCTAATAAATTTTGACTTCATAAACGAGCTATGTCTTGCAATGAGAGTAGTATGGGATGCCAAAAGTCACATGACCGCAAGTGAGCCAATGGCTCTTGAAACTCGCCTTGATATACAAGTGCTTTGGATGACAAGCATGTTTCTGGAATGAATTATGCTCGCAAACCAAGCTTTTACTGTACTAGGGGATGGAGTTTTGGAAGATATGCAAAGGTGGGCATTTTTTAGCACTTTAAAGAGCAGTTTCTCCCCCTTATATTTGTACAGCACAGGAGGATTATTTTTTCTGAAGCTGAGTCTCGAGATGGTTGTGATAATAATTGTGAAAGTATCTTAACTATTCTTTTACTGGGGACGGAAACACATATCTCACTTATTCTACCAACGTAACTGTCGAGAAGAAAGGAAGCAAACGTCACTGACATTTTGCAGCAACAAAACGAAGCCCCAGAGTTTTTTTTAACACCTTGTTCAGTGTGACAGGATGGGTCAGAGTGACTCATGGGGTAACAAGTTCCAAGAGATGTCTTGGGTCCTAGGTATGCTTTTTCACTGGGACCATGTTTGGGGTCCCCACAGAGATCTCAATGATAAGCAGCAGATCCAAAACAGTTAGGTCTTCGCCTGCCTGCTGAGTTAGTGAAAGTACCTGGTGCAAAGATAACCTAAGGTAACACATAAACCCCAAAACAAGTTTTGTTGAACTTTGTAAAGCAAGACACCATGTTAGGATGCCTGAGAAGATGTGATTATAGAGTCAGGTGGAGATTAGGTCATTATCTGGGGTTAGATTGCACATGAGGCATGACAGACACAGGGCTGATCCTGGGGGTGAGAGAGGATAACGGTGGAAGTAACAGCTGAACCCCTTCCCCATTCCATCAGCAAAGTTTTCCCTCATGCTCAGGGAAGGGATGATTCAGCAGAAAGAAAGAAAAAGGAAAGATTCAAGCACTGGCCTTGGCTTTTCGGTTGGTTGTGGGAGTTACAGAAGGAGCCGTGGCATATGCAACAGATCCAGGAAAACTCTACTTGAGGAAAAATGTATGTTTTGCTCTCTACCCTTGGTCCCTAGACTAGAAAAGATTCCCCACACTTGAAGAGTTGCTGAGGACACCAGGAGTAGAGTGGTGGTTTCCAAGGAAGGGCTTCTGTGCCCTGATCCTTTGGGCCCTGCCCCAGGCCGAGGAACCCCAGGAAGGTTGGGGCATCCCAAAGGACAGGGGATTGGTTGGGGAAAGTGACAAGATTCCAGAGGAAATTTCTGACTGTCACAGTGAATCTAAACAGAAAGGCTTTGGACGAGAGGAGCTAATATTGTTAAGCTGTGGGTCTGTCCATCCCAGATATTTAGCTATTGGACACAAAGCAGTCCAAAATGGCTTCTGATGCCTGAGGTAGACACTGCCAGCATGACAGGATGTACTGGGTGTCATCTTCTTGGTGCCCCGATGGGAGTGGGGAGGAAGGGAGTAAGTCCACAAGTGGTCAGGGATCATTATAGACAGAACTGGGGAAGATGAACAGGTAGGGAGAGATGTAGGGTGCCTTCAAGGAACTGGAACCCATTTGGGAAATTAAAATATTGTAGGGTCATAAAAACTATGTACACCCCCACTAGAGATGTGTGAGACTTGGTTGTGTTATGAAATATCAATTTAATTCATATTTTTAAATATCAATTTGCAAGCAATTATCTCCTTTTCCAAAAGGCACTGAGTTTAGAAAGACTCATATAGGACAATGTGATAAAAATCAGTGCATGTGTCAGGTTTCCAGCCCACTGCTTAAAAAATATTCTAATAAATGAAAATACATAATGTGTAACTAACACCCTGGTTATCAGAGAACCAAGTGGAGATGTGGACAGAGAAAAGTCCACGTGTAAAGCCATTAGCTTTTCTGATATGTTCCACCAATGTCATTGTTCAGGCCCTGTTGAAATAATAGTGGCATGTGGCTTTTCTTTCTGATTTACTTAGTAATTTATAAAGGGAACAAATATCTTTGTATGTCACATGAAAGAATTGGGGGCAATTGATGAATGCTTTTCTTATCATCTCGCTCCATTGTCCATCATAGCTAATAATTTATTTACTTACAGTAAAGGAAGTCATCCAAGAATGAATGAATTCTACTGTCATTCATACTATCAACTCCTAGTACTTCTAGTCAAGGATGGAAAAGCCACCGCCAACAAATTTGAGGGTATGGTGAAGATCCAAGGGAGTACTGTATATAGCTGGTGAATCAAGGAAACATAGGATACCCAGGAACTAAAACCAAAAGGCATGGTAGCCTAGCAGGAAAACTCAAGCCTATAAATACCCAAGACAAACACCCCTGGGGTTGGCCTCTGTCTGGAGGAACTCCAGCTCTCCTGTCTTTATAAAGTGGCTTTAGTAGCTTGTGGGTAGCAAAAGAAATATACTGCTCTGTTCGGTCCCAAAGGTGTTTTGAGTTTTTGAAGTATGTTTTTTTTTTATTTTTTTAATTTTTAATATGAAATTTATTGTCAAATTGGTTTCCATGCGACACCCAGTGCTCATCCCAAAAGGTGCCCTCCTCAATGCCCATCACCCACCCTCCCCTCCCTCCCACCCCCCATCAACCCTCAGTTTATTCTCCCTCCCTCTCTAACCTTTTTTTTTTCTTCCCCTCCCCCTCTAACCTTTTTTTTTTTTCTTCCCCTCCCCGATGGTCTTCTGTTAAGTTTCTCAGGATCCACATAATATGGCATCTGTCTTTCTCTGTATGACTTATTTCACTTAGCATAACACTCTCCAGTTCCATCCACTTTGCTACAAAAGGCCAGATTTCATTCTTTCTCATTGCCACGTAGTATTCCATTGTGTATATAAGCTACAATTTCTTCATCCATTCATCAGTTGATGGACATTTAGGCTCTTTCCATACTTTGGCTATTGTTGAAAGTGCTGCTATAAACATGGGGGTACAAGTGCCCCTATGCATCAGCACTCCTGGATCCCTTGGGTCAATTCCTAGCAGTGCTATTGCTGGGTCATAGGGTAGGTCTATTTTTAATTTTTTGAGGAACCTCCACAATGTTTTCCAGAGCGGCTGCACCAGTTTGCATTCCCACCAACAGTGCAAGAGGGTTCCCATTTCTCCACATCCTCTCCAGCATCTATAGTCTTCTGATTTGTTCATTTTAGCCATTCTGACCGGCATGAGGTGATATCTCAGTGTGGTTTTGATTTGTATTTCCGTGATGAGGAGTGACGTTGAGCATCTTTTCATGTGCCTGTTGGCCATCTGGATGTCTTCTTTAGACAAGTGTCTATTCATGTTTTCTGCCCATTTCTTCACTGGATTATTTGTTTTTCAGGTATGGAGTTTGGTGAGTTCTTTGTAGATTTTGGATACTAGCCCTTTGTCTGATATGTCATTTGCAAGTATCTTTTTCCATTCCATTGGTTGCCTTTTAGTTTTGGTGATTGTTTCCTTTGCAGTGCAGAAGCTTTTTATCTTCATGAGGTCCCAATAGTTCATTTTTGCTTCTAATTCCCTTGCCTTTGGGGATGTGTCAAGTAAGAAATTGCTGCAGCTGAGGTCAGAGAGGTTTTTTCCTGCTTTTTCTTCTAGGGTTTTGATGGTTTCCTGTCTCGCATTCAGGTCCTTTATCCATTTTGAGTTTATTTTTGTGAATGGTGTTTTAAATGAAACATGAAAGAGCGCAAATCCTAACTGCACGCTACTCACATGAGCACACTGGGGACACACCCAGTTGCAGTATCAAGATCAGGAAACAGAAGATAGCCAGCATCCAGAAGCCTCCCTCATCTCCCCTCCCAGGCACGACCCCCAGCCCCCGCTCCCCCCTTTAAAACCATAGACTAGTATAGTCAGTATAATAGAACCACAGAGTATGCATTCTTACATATCTGACTTCTTTCATTCAACACAGCAGTGTTTGTATGTCACAGCCAAGAACTGGAAACAACCCAAATGCTCGGCAACAGAAATAATAAGTGAGTAAATCGCAATCTATTCATATGAAGTAATACAACACAGCAACCAAAATGAACAACCTGTTGCTACATGCAGCAGCATGGATTAGTTTCACAGATATAATGTTGAGCCAAAGAAGCCATATTCAAACAAATATGCAATTCAAAAACAAATAAAAGTAAGCTATGCGGTTAGAAGTCAGAGCTGTGGTTCCCCTTAGAGGTGATGAAAAGAGTAACGCCCCAGGAGTTTTTCCATATTTCCAATTGCAGTCATTAGAATGGGTGTATGAGAGTAAAGGTTTAAGTGTTGGATTGGCGGTTGTTTTAGACTTATGGTTTTACAAGGTCGTGATTGCTAGTGAGGTCGAATACTTTTTGGTTTATTGGCTACTCTTTCGTGACATGTTTGTTCACATCTTTTGCCCATTTTTCTGTAGGGTTTTGTGTGTTTTGCTCATTGATTTCTTTTTTTCTTTTTTACATTTTCTGGACGTAAGTCCTCTCATATCTGTGGTTATACCTCCCTGGTTACATGTATTACAAATACCCTCTCCTGCTCTGGGACTTGCCTTTTCTCCTTCTTGACGGTGTCTCTTTAAAATTGAGATAAAATTCCCATCACCCATGTAACCCATCCCCCCACCTACCTCACCTCCAGCAAGCCTCAGTTTGTTCTCTATATTTAAGAGTCTCTTATGGTTTGCCTCCCTCTCTGCTTTTATCTTCTTTTTCCTTCCCTTCTCCCATGTTCATCTGTTGAGTTTCTCAAATTCCACATATGAGTGAAATCGTATGATATCTGTCTTTCTCTGACTGACTTATTCCATCCACGTTGTTGCAAATGGCAAGATTTTGTTGTTTTTCATCACCGAGTAGTATTCTATTGTATGTATATACCACAGCTTCTTTGTCCATTCATCAGTTGATGGACATTTGGGCTCCTTCCATACTTTGGCTATTGTTGATAGTGCAGCTATAAACATTGGGGTGCATGTGCCCCCTTCGAATCAGCACTTTTGTTTGGATAAATTCCTTGTAATGCAATTGCTGGGTCATAGGGTGGTTCTATTTTTAATTTGTTGAGGAACCTCCATACTGTTTTCCAGAGTGGCTGCACCAGTTTGCAATCCCACCAACAGTACCAAAGTGTTCCCCTTTCTCTGCAGCCTTGCCAACCTGAGTTGTTAATTTTAGTCATCCTGACCATTGGGAGGTGGTAGCTCAATGTGGTTTTGATTTGTATTTCCCTGATGATGGGCATTAAGGAAGGCACCTTTCAGGATGAGCCCTGGGTGTCATAGGTAAGAGATGCATCACTGGGTTCTACTCCCGAAGCCAAGACTACATTGTATGTTAACTAACTTGAATTTAAATAAATAGAAAATGAATTAAAAATAAAGAGATAAGCAAAAAATTAAAAACAAGTTGAAATGATATTTTAGACATACTGGATCAAATAAAATATATTATTAAAATAAAAAAATTGAGATAAAATTCACATGCCATAAAATACACCTATTTGAAGTATACATTTCAGGCTCCTCCCTCTGACCACTGCTCCTCGAACCGGTGTGGCCTGCATCCTCCTCCTCTATTACTTCCTACAGCTCTCCAGTTTTCCTCCAATTGGCCCTCCGGAACTGGGGCGGTGACTCCCTGTGCTTTGGGACTGGAGGTGCCTTCTGCATGCCCAGCACCTACTGGGGCTCAGGCAGCCGCGCTGTGTCCAGGTCCTCTGCCCAATTTGCATCCTTATCTTCCTGGAGGGGCTACAGCAGCAGCTTGGCAGACAGCCTGGCCGGGTCCGACAGGCTGCGGGCGGGCAATGAGAAACTCACCATACGGAACTTCAATGGGCTTCTGGCTTCTACCTGGAGAAGGTGCACGCCCTAGAGGAGGTCGAGGGAGATCTGGAGGTGGGATCTGAGACTGGTACCAGAAGCCGGTTGCAGGCCTGCCCACAACTACAGCCCCTACTTCAAGACCATCAAGGAGCTGCAGGACAAGATTCTTGTGGCCACCATTAAGCACTCCAAGATTGTCCTGCAGATTGACAATGCCTGTCTGGCTGCAGATGACTTTCCAACAAGGTCTGGGCTAGGAGGCCGACATAATGGCCTGCGCGGGGTGCTGGATGAGCTGACCCCAGCCAGGACCAACCTGGAGATGCAGATCGAAGGCCTGAGGGAGGAGCTGGCCGACCTGCAGGAGAACCAGCAGAGGAAATCAGTGCCCTGGGGGGCCAGGTGGGTGGCCAGGTCAGTGTGGAGGTGGATTCTGCTCTGGAGATCGACCTAGTCAGAATCCTGGGCGACACGAGAAGCCAATATGTAGAGAAGCAAGACAGAGGTCACTGACCAGTGGCACGGCAGGCTCAACTAAGCAGGAAAGTACCCCCTGGAAGGCACCCTGGTGGAAACAGAGGCCCGCGTTGGAGCTCCACTGGCCCAGATCCAGGCACTGGTCGGTGGTATTGAAGCCCAGCTGAGCGATGTGCCTGAGGACACCCAGCGGTAGAACCAGGAGCACCAGCAGTTCATGGGCATCAAGTCGTGGCTGGAGCGGGAGATTGCCACCTACCCCCGCCCAAAAGGCCAGGACATCCACTGCAACAATCTGCCCACTCCCAAGGCTCTCTGAGTCTGGCAGCCTCCTGGGCTTCCTGCTGTCCTGCAGAGGGGTTCCCCTGAGCAGGGGCATGGGTGGTGGGGGACCCCACCTTTAGATTTTCCCCTGACCTGGCAATAAAGCTTTATGGCTCAAGGGAAAAAATAACAAAGTGTACATTTCAGTCCACGCTCGTACATTCATCTCCATATCTAATTCCAGGACGTTTCGTCAGCCCAAAAGATACCCCATTCCCATTAGATGTCCCTTCTTATTCCATCTTCTTCCCATCCTCGGCAACCACTAATTCATTTCTTGTCCCTGTGGATTTGCCTATTCTAAACACTTCCTAGAAAGAGAATCGTACAATATGTCTTATTTTCTGTCTGGCTCCTATCACTTGACAAAATGGTTTCAAGGTTCATCCACATTACTGCATCTACCAGAACTTCATCCCTTTCTATGGCTGAATACTATTCCAGTGTATGGATATAACAGCTTATGGTCATCAGTTCATCAGTTGATGGAAATTTGGGTTGTTCTCACTTTTTGGCTGTTATGAATAATTCATGTACAAGTTTCTGCATGAACATACGTTTTTAATTCTCTTGGATTTAAAACTAGGAGTGGAATTTCTGGGTTATATGGGAACTTCATGTTTAACTTTTTAAGGAATGGCCAAACTGCTCAAAAATAGCCTCACCCTTTACATTCTCACTAGTAAGATACGAGGATTCCTGGGGTGCCCAGGTGGCTCAGTCAGTGAAGTGTAGACTCTTGATTTTGGCTCAGACTCATGACCCCAGCGTCATGGGATCGAGCTGGACATGGGCTTCATTATGGGCATGGAGCCTGCTTGAGGTTCTCTCTCCCAGGGCACCTGGGTGGCTCAGTCTGTTAAGTGTTCGACTTCTTGGTTTCGGCTCAGGTCATGATCTCACGGTTCATGAGATTAAGCCACATCGGGCTCTGCACTGACAGCACGGAGCCTGCTTAGGATTCTCTCTCCCTCTCTCTCTACCCCTCCCCTGCTGGTGCTTGCTCTCTCTCCCTCTCAAAAGTAAACAAACAAACATTTTTTTAATATGAACTTTATTGTCAAATTGGTTTCCATACAACACCCAGTGCTCATCCCAACAGGTGCCCTCCTCAATGCCCATCACCCACCCTCCCTTCCCTCCCACCCCCCATCAACCCTCAGTTTGTTCTCAGTTTTTAAGAGTCTCTTATGGTTTTGCTCCTCCCACTCTAACCTTTTTTTTTCCTTCCCCTCCCCCATGGTCTTCTGTTAAGTTTCTCAGCATCCACATTAAGAGTGAAAACATATGGTATCTGTCTTTCTGTGTATGACTTATTTCACTCTCCAGTTCCGTCCACTTTGCTACAAAAGGCCAGATTTCATTCTTTCTCATTGCCACATAGTATTCTATTATGTATATAAGCTATAATTTCTTTTTTTTTTATTATTTTTTTAACATTTATTTTTATTTTTGAGACAGAGAGAGAGAGACAGAGCATGAATGGGGGAGGAGCAGAGAGAGAGGGAGACACAGAATCAGAAGCAGGCTCCAGGCTCTGAGCCATCAGCCCAGAGCCCGACGCGGGGCTCGAACTCACGGACCGCGAGATCGTGACCTGGCTGAAGTCGGACGCTTAACCGACTGAGCCACCCAGGTGCCCCTATAATTTCTTTATCCATTCATCAGTTGATGGACATTTAGGCTCTTTCCATACTTTGGCTATTGTTGAAAGTGCTGCTATAAACATGGGGGTACAAGTGCCCCTATGCATCAGCACTCCTGGATCCCTTGGGTCAATTCCTAGCAGTACTATTGCTGGGTCATAGGGTAGGTCTATTTTTAATTTTTTGAGGAACCTCCACACTGTTTTCCAGAGCGGCTGCACCAATTTGCATTCCCACCAACAGTGCAAGAGGGTTCCCATTTCTCCACATCCTCTCCAGCATCTATAGTCTCCTGATTTGTTCATTTTAGCCACTCTGACTGGCGTGAGGTGATATCTCAGTGTGGTTTTGATTTGTATTTCCGTGATGAGGAGTGACGTTGAGCATCTTTTCATGTGTCTGTTTGTCAGCTGGATGTCTTCTTTAGACAAGTGTCTATTCATGTTTTCTGCCCATTTCTTCACTGGATTATTTGTTTTTCGGGTATGGAGTCTGGTGAGTTCTTTGTAGATTTTGGATACTAGCCCTTTGTCTGATATGTCATTTGCAAGTATCTTTTCCCATTCCATTGGTTGCCTTTTAGTTTTGGTGACTGTTTCCTTTGCAGTGCAGAAGCTTTTTATCTTCATGAGATCCCAATAGTTCATTTTTGCTTCTAATTCCCTTGCCTTTGGGGATGTGTCAAGTAAGAAATTGCTGCAGCTGAGGTCTGAGAGGTCTTTTCCTGCTTTCTCCTCTAGGGTTTTGATGGTTTCCTGTCTCACATTCAGGTCCTTTATCCATTTTGACTTTATTTTTGTGAGTGGTGTAAGAAAGTAGTCTAGTTTCACTCTTCTGTATGTTGCTGTCCAGTTCTTCCAGCACCATTTGTTAAAGAGACTGTCTTTTTTCCATTGGATATTCTTTCCTGCTTTGTCAAAGACAGTTGGCCATACATTTGTGGGTCCAATTCTGGAGTCTCTATTCTATTCCATTTGTCTATGTGTCTGTTTTTATGCCAATACCATACTGTCTTGATGATTACAGCCTTGTAGTAGAGGCTAAAGTCTGGGATTTTTAAAAAAGGATTTTCTTTCTCTTTCTCCCTCTTAGCCCCTCCCCTGTTTGTGTGTGTTCTCTCTCTCAAAAAATAAATAAAGAAAATAAAATAAATTTTAAAAAAGATATGAGGATTTCCATTTCCCCACATTCTTGCTAACACTTGTTTATTGTCTGTCTCTTTGGTTATGCCATCCTGAAGGATGGGAAGTGGTATTTCATTGTGGTTTTGATTTGCATTCTCCTAATGACCAACAATGTTTAGCATCTTTTCATGTACCTTCTGGCCTTTTGTACATCTTCTTTGGAGAAATGTCTATTCAATTCCTTTGCCTATATTTAAATTGGGTTGTTTTTTCATTATTGAGTAATAAGAGTTATTTATATTCTGGACACAAGTCCGTGTCACATATATAATTTGCAAATATTATCTTCCATTCTGTGGGCTGTCTTCTCACTTTCTTGAGAGTGTCCTTTGAAGTACAAGATTGTTAATTTTGATGAAGTCTAATTTATCTATTGTTTTCTTTGGTTGCTTTTGATTTTGGTGTTATATCTAAGAAACCATTGCCAAATCCAAGTTCATTCAGGTTTATACCTATGTTTTTCTTCTAAGGTTTTGTAGTTTTGAGTTTTAGCTTTGGTCTATGATCCATTTGGAGTGAATTTTGGGTATGGTGTGAGGTAGAGGTCTGATTTCATTTCTTTGCATGTGGATATTCAGTTGTCCCAGCATTATTTGTTGAGAAGATTATTTATTCGCTTATTGAATTACCTTGGCATCCTTGTCAAAATCAAATTACCATAAATATAAGGGTTTATTTCTCAATTCTATTCCATTGATCTATATGACTATACTTATGCCGGTACCACACTGTCTTGATTGCTATAGCTTTGTAGTAAGTTTTAAAATTAGAAAGTATACATCTTCTTTTTTTTTTCTAAAATTGTTCAGGCTATTCTGAGTCTCTTGAATTTCTGTATCAGCTTGTCAATTGCTGCAGAAAAGGCAGCTGGGATTTTGATATGAATTATATTGAATCTGTTAATCAAATTGAGGAGTGTTCCCATCTTTACAACATTAAATGTCCCAATCCATAAACATGGGATGTCTTTCCATTTATTTAGGTCTTCTTTAATTTCTTTCAACAGCATTTTGTAGTTTTTAGTATGGAAATTTTGCATCTCTTTTGTTAAATTTATGCCTAAGTATGTTATTTCCTGTGATGCAATTGTAAATGGAATATTTTAAATTTTATTTCCAGATTAGTCATTGCTAGTATATAGAATACAACTGTTTTTTTTTTTATCTTTTGATCTTCTATCCTGCAACCTTGCTGAACTCATTATTATCTCTAGTGGATTTCTTAATATGTATTACTTAAAATTTTCTATATGTAAGATCATGCCATCTGCAAAAAGAGAGAGTTTTAATTCTTCCTTTTCAATCTGGATGCCTTTTATTTTACTTTCTTGCCTAATTGCCCTGATTAGAACCTCTAGAACAATGTTGAATAGAAGTGGTGGGAGTAGAAAACTCTACTTTGTTCCTGATTTTAGGAGAATGTTACGTCTTTCACCATTTCACCATTAGGTCTTTCTACCTTAAGTATAGTATTAGTTGTGGGGTTTTCACAGATGCCCTTTATCAAACTGAAGAAACTCCCTTCTATTTCTAGTTTGTTGAGTGTTTTTTTCAGGAAAGGGTATTGGATTTTGTCAAATGCTTTTTCTGTAGCTATTGAGATGATCATATTGTTTTTATTTTTTATTCTATTCTATTTTATTCTAATATGATATAATACATTATTTGATTTTCTTATGTTGAACCAACTGATGGTATCCTTTCATGAACAGAAGTACTTAATTTTAGTGTAGGTCAATTTATCTATCTTTTACTTCAGGTTTTATGTTTTTGTGTCTCATACAAGAAATCTTTGCCTATCCCAAGTTCATGAAGGTATTCTCCTATATTATCTTTTATATGCTTTCCTATTTTTACCTTTCACATTTAGATCTACAATCCATCTGGAATTGATTTTTGTGTAGAGTATTTATAGAGATCAACATAAATTTTGTCCATATTGATTTCCAGTTGACTCAGCACTATTTACTGAAAAGATCATCCTTTTCCATTGCTCTGATGGCAAAAATGTCACCTTTGTCATAAACTGAGCATGTATGTGTGCTTCTAGACTTTCTATTCTGGTCCACTGGGTATTTGTCTAATCTTGTTCCAGTGACACATTGTCTTAATGATTGAACTTCATAATAAGTCTTGACATCCTGTAGTGTAAGTCCTCTTATTTTGTTCTTTTTATTCAAGATCACTTGCCTGTTTTTGGAAAGTTCTATTACTGTATAAATTTTACAATCAACTTGTGAATTGACCACACAAATTCTGGAATTTTTATTGAGGTTACATTGAGTCTATAGATCAATTTTGAAGAGAATTGACATTTTTACAATATTGAGGATTCATGTGAGTTCATCAGTAGGGAGTTTTATAAGCTTTATCTTTTCTATAATTTTATTTAATGAGAATAAGTAAAGATAATAAAAATAAAACAACAGGGACGCCTGAGTGGCTCAGTTGGTTGAGTGTCCAGCTTTTGATTTTGGCTCAGGTCATGATCCCAGCATCGTGGGATTGAGCCCCACATCAGGCTCCACACTAAGATTCTCTCTCTCTCTGCTCCTCTCCCCAACTTGCACTCTCTCTCTCTCTCTCTCTCTCTCAAATTAAAAAAAAAAAAGAGTAACAGCAACAATAATACCTAACCTTAAAAAAATAGTTACTATATGCTTTCTGGGCATTACCTTATTTCATTATAAAAATTTGCCAAAAATTATGAGACCCCCCCCTTAAAGAAAGCTATAACATTTTGTTAAAGGCATAAAAACAATATTTGAACAAATGATGAGGCCAGCATATCCTTGGATGAGAAGAATTGATAATCATAAGAGTGTTAATGATTACCAAATAAATATTTACCTTAAATTACTTCCAATCAGAATATCAATGTGTTTTCTTAGAGCTTTACAAAAAGCATTTGAACATTTCTATTGAAGAAATTCTAAATGTTTTAGAATTGACAACAAAAACCTTTAATTTCAAAAAAGAATATCAAGGTCGAATTGCTTTACCAGGTATTAAAATGTTCTACAGTGCTAATATAACCATTTTTAAAAACTGTATGATTTGGCTTATAAATAAGCTTACAGATCAGAAGACCAGCAAGTCTAAAAGATATGAGGATATATTTAATTTAACACATGATAACAATAGCATTTTTGTTCAGTGGGGAGAAGATAGCTTTTTTAATTGGTGTTATTGGCATAATTGCTTATTGATCTGCCAAAAAACGCCACCTCCAGCCACAAATAAAATCATAATGAAGGGATTAAAACTTGAAACAAAAAGCATAAACCAAAAAGTAATGAAAACATCTTAGGAGAAAATTTGCATAGCCTCAAGATTGGGAAGGCAAGAGAGACTTCTACAATGCAGAAAATCTAGAATCCATCAGGAGAAAGACCAGCAAGTTCGACAATAAAAAGTTAAAATGCAAAAAAAAAAAAAAATGGGAAAAATATTTGCAACTTTTTTGACTGATGAGTTAATATCCTTATTATACAAGGAGCTCTTGCAACGGATTTAAAGAAAAAAAAAAAAAACCTCAACTCAATGAAACATGAACAAAGAGTATGACCAGGCAATACATGAAAGTAGAAATGAAAATAACTAATAAACATTTGAAAGGATCTCTTCACTCTCTTCTGGACAGGGAACTACAACTTACATCAGTATGATAGCATTTTTTTTTTTTTTTTACCAATCATGTTGTCAAGAATTAAAAGGCTGGTAGAGGAAACAGACTGTCTTATACAATGCTCGTGGGAGGGTGGATTCCTTCCTTTTTGGTAAAGGAAACTGGTTGGTAGCATCAATTAAAATGTCAAACCTTTATACCATTTACTCCAACATTTCCATTTGGTGGATGATATACTTCAAAGGACATATGTTCACAGATGGTTTTTTGCAGCTACTGAAGAATGAGTTAGATCTATTGTGGATATTATGAGATATCTGTAATAGATTTAAGTTGAAAAAGTAAGTTGCAAAGTAATGTTAATGACTCTTAATAGTATACATTTAAATAACATTTATTATGCAGTAGGGTCAGTTCTAAGGGATTCACAGGTATTTACTTACTCATGGAAACAATGAAGACTGACTAATGAAGTTGGGCTCCCATCAGTCCTGGTTTGTTGATGGGAAGCTGTCACAGAGCAGATAAATGTTGAGATTGGAACCCAAGCGCTTGGATTCAAGTCTGTGTTCATAACCTCTCTGGTGTGCTGCATATTGACCCCGCTTTTTAAAATGATCCCATTTTAAAGCAGAAGAAAAGGAGAAAGAAAAAGAAGGAGGAGGAGGAGAAAAAGAAGAAACCACTATTCGTGAAATATTTTTATGAAACGTTTAGCATGAAATACGCATAGGAAGTTTTTCTACATTTTAATGCATTATTTTGTTTGCAAAGATCGCTGGTTCTTTCACTAGAATCATCTGAGTTTTTAACATGTTGATGCCTGGGCTGCACTCCGGGAGATTATGATTTAATTGGTGTGGTTGCGGAGACTGGGCATCAGATTTTTACAAGCTCCCCTAGTGACTTTTATTGCGTAGCAAAGTCTGAGAACCACTGGCACAGTAACTTAGGTCTGAAATCCAGTTTTGGAATAGTTTGGCACGTGATCTGTGAAGGTATTTTTGCAATTCTCCTGTTCACCACTAGATGGAGTGTTGTCCACATGCCAGCAATTCAGCCACCCGTTTTTTGCAGAACTGTTTTTGGTAGAAGTAGGAAGCAAGGAAGGGAGATTAATAGGCTCCCTGATCAGGTATTCCACCAGGCTCTAGCCTTATACTGTATTATGTTGTTAGCATACATCTTTTTAAAGTTCTTGGAAGAATTTATCATCTTTTATGTGGGACTTCCCCTCAAGTCAGAGGCATGGCTTTTTAGTTTCTTCCTGCCTGTGTCTTTTCTTGGATAAGAAGTACAGAAAATCATTCTTTGTGGAAAGGCCACACCCTCTGTTGTTTGGCTGCAAGAGTAAAATGGTATGAAGCTCTTTGAAAATCTCTAATTAAAAGTACAAAATTGACTGTGTAGTAAATAGCCAGGAAGGCATTATTTAAACCCTATTTATAGTTTTAGATTTGTGGTGGGAATAAATAGGACAGTCAGGAGAAAACCATTAAATTAAGAAGATTCCTGTCCCTCTAACACACAAGAGTGCAAGTTTTCCAGAAAACAAATATCTCTGGGCTTAACTTTTCTCCCTATGATCTCAAAATAAATACCAACCTCCACACTTCTTGGTCATGCACTGTTGATTCATTAATGAGCCATATGCTGATGTCCTGTAGGTGCTTAACTCGTAATGATTATGGACAAAGTCAAGAAACATAACTTAAGGAGAATATTGCAATAAAATTAGCCTCAAAATTAAGTGTAATGACTGTAACAGTGTTTCCACTATTTGGACTTTCCCCCCATCAGACTTTATAGTGTTCTTAGTGAGTGTATAATTTACATGTTTCCTAGAACAAAGAACTGCCAACTCACCAAGGAATGAGATGGTGACTCTATCTCGGAGCAGGGGATTAATGTGAAGGACTCGAGGTTTCTGTTACAATTATTCATCCGTTGGGGCGCCTGGGTGGCGCAGTCGGTTGGGCGTCCGACTTCAGCCAGGTCACGATCTCGCGGTCCGTGAGTTCGAGCCCCGCGTCAGGCTCTGGGCTGATGGCTCAGAGCCTGGAGCCTGTTTCCGATTCTGTGTCTCCCTCTCTCTCTGCCCCTCCCCCGTTCAGCTCTGTCTCTCTCTGTCCCAAAAATAAATAAATGTTGAAAAAAAAATTTTTTTTTTAAAAACAATTATTCATCCGCAAAGCACTCTGTGAATTATGAGGCTCCATGGACCGTTTTGCCAAAAATCTGTACCACATCTATACTAGTCAGGGTTCTCCAGGGAAAAAGAACAAACAGTATATATACATATATAATACATATGTAAATATAAATATGTATACATATATGAATAAACAAATGTGTATACATATATGCATAAATATAAATATAAATAAATATACATGTTTATTTTATGGAATTAGCAATTCCTTATAATAAACTCCACAATTATGGAGGCTGAGAAGTCCCAAGATGTGCAGTCAGTAGGCTGGAGACCCGGGGGAGTCAATGGTGTAAGATCTATCCCAAGTTGAAGTCCAAAGTCAGAAGACCATAGGACAGAGAGTGAATTCTCCCTTATTCAGCCTTTTTGTTCTATTCAAGTTTTCAAAGGATTGGATGGAAATCCAATAGCTTTGTTTGAGTGTGTTCCACAGAATTCTAGTTCCTTGGGATATTAATATAGTCAATTTGGTATAAAAAAGTTCCAGTGTCAAATAAGTTTGGAAAATCCTGGGTAAAATTGTTACACAGATTTCTTTTTTTCAGTCCTTCTTAAAGCCTTTGATATGTCAGTGTGCCTTGTGATTATCCAAGAGAGGTGATACTTTGCAAAGCTTTCCAAACTTATTTAACACAATATCTTGTTTGGCATTTAACACCTCTCCAAAAACTGGAGCACTGCTTTATAAAATACTTCAGAGCAGAGACTGTGTTTTATCTGATTTTGTACCCCAGCCCCTGGCTCAATGCCTGCTAAATAGAAGAGACCCAATAAATGATTGAGGGTCTATTAAATGAAATGATGAATGAAGGAGTAGTAAAGATATAGGCAAGCCATAAACATATTCTACACGAGACTAGTCTGAGACCATGGCAAGGACTTTCCAGCCCACTCCCAGAGAGCCAGGAAGTGTGAAATCAACTTTGAGGATCTTGGGGTAGAGCCTCAGGAAGACGCCACAGGAAGAACAAAGGTGACTTCACTCTTTCTTAGTGAAATGGATACCACCTGTGCCCTGCCCGTATCCCCTGTACCTTCTGACGGCTGGCACCTTCATTTCTATCTGAACTTTTGCTGCGAAAGCCAGCTTTGCTGCCCACTCACCAGGCCCCTGGGAGCCATCCTCACCAATGATTGGCTGGGGTTGGTGTATAAATACTCCAGCTCCCCTGCCCTCAGATGGGATAACCCTTGGTGTTTTCTGTTACACAACTCCTGCAGTGCTCCAGGGGACCGCACTTAAACAGCCCATACAGGCAGCTCGATAAGGCACTGGGTTCTCCCATCCCTGACTCACTTGCCCATGCCCAGGCTAGGATCCCGTAGGATCACCTCTCACATGGACTACTTGCTCCCGATCCTTGGCTCACATTCTGCTTTTTGGGGACTGCTAATAAGACAGAGTTCACCTGAAAGTGACACTGAAAAGTCAGGGGATTTTTTCTTGTCCTGACTCCACCTCCACTAGAAGACCTCAGGACCCTTGGAAATTCCCCCTAAATTATTTCTTAGAGTCCCCAAAGGGAGCCTCCTGCTGGCTTGCAGTCCTGTTTATCAGCTGCGGTCATCCTGCTGTGTGCCCCAGTCATGCATTCAACTGATATTACAGACAGACTCTGTGATGCGCCCGGTGCCGTGCCAGGCACCAGGGATGCAAAGGTGACCCAAACGGGTTTGGAACAAGCCCTTGGGAAGCTTCCAGTCTTTTAGAGAAGATAAGCACAGACCACATTATTCCACAAATCAACACGCAATGATAATCTTTAATAAGTGCTGAAAAGCAAAACCACGGGGTGCTATGAAGGAGAATACCAGCAAGGCCCAATACTAGGAAAGGGGTAAGAGAGGCTTCCCAGAGGAATTGAACTTCTTCCTGAAACATGAAGGATGAATATGAACTAGTAGATGTGGGGGTGGGGAAGAGAGATCACGGCAGAGGGAACAGCATATGCCAAGGCCCCGAGGTAGAGGAATGTGCTTCTTTCCATGAGAATACTCCTGGTAGGCGGGCCTCCCAAGGTTCTGATCAAGCCATCAGATGAAGCCATCAGTCCCATCTAGGGAGTGGGACCAGGGTCAGAGATGGGGGGAAAGACCTTCCTAACTCTGCCAAACTTTGTCCTCTGGGGCCCCACGCACCTCTGCTCCTTCTCAGGCTCACGGATGTCTCTCCAGCAGATTAGCTCCACCTCCTGTTGTGTAGACTGTTCGGCAGTCCCTCTCTCTGCATGAGGATTGCACTCCCTGGGTCTTTGGAGTTGGGCTTGCTTCGGCCAATGAAATGTACGCAGAGGTGATAAACGCCACTTTCTATAGGAGGCCTCCAAGAGCGGATGCACAGTGGCTGTGCTCTTTCCCCTCTTCCATGGCAACTGGCAACGTTCCAGGTAGGCCAGCTCTGTCTAGGATGACAGTGACGCATCAGCCGACCGTCAGTAATCATGTAGCATAAGCAAGAAGTAAACCTTCGTTGTTTCAAGCTACTGAGAGTTGGGGGTCACTCCTGTAGCACGCGCTGGCCGGTCCTGACTGATAAACCTGTGAAAACAGCCTCAGGAAAGACACACGCAGGCAGAATAGCACAGTGGTTAGCGGCAGGATCTCTGGGCCCCGCCGGCTTCGCGTTCGAATCTTGGCTCGGCCACTTCCTCACTGAGAACCACCGGCCAAGCTGCTCCAGCCCTTCATGCCTGTTTCTTCATCAATAAAATAGTAATCATCGCATTTGGCGCGTGTTCTTGTGAGAATCGCCTAAGTTAATTCACGTCAAGAGTTTGGAAAACTGCCAGGCAGAGTAAGTGCTCAGTAAGTACTAGCTTTATTATTAATATTTGTTCAAAAACAAACAACAGTTGGATGCCACAGGTGGCCCAGATCCCTCCTTAGGAAAAATATTGTCCAACGGACACCTCACTGGCATCTGGCCTCCAGGAGAGGCCATCTTCTGTATCAAGGGATGCAGATTCAAAGGTGTCCAAGGAGCCAGCAAGAAGCATCAACTGGTGCAGCTTTCTTTCTTTCTTTTTTTTTTTTTTTTTTTTTTTCTCCCACATTGGAAAGAGGCTCAGGTACAAAGAAAAACTTGAGTCTTCTATAATAAAGTCAGGGGTGCAGATGAAATGATAAAGGACAGCTGGTGTTCAGCTTCCAAGCTGGGGGTCTCTGGGTAAGGTGGGTGCTGTGAGGGGCGGGTAGACGAGCACTGGAGAGTAGGGGCCCCACCCAAAGGGGCAGCTGTGGGCCATCTGCAAATGCAGGTGCAGTAATCTTTCAGTTGTTTGTTTGTTTGTTTGTTTGTTTGTTTAAAGCAGGAGGAGATTCAGGGGCACCTGGGTGGCTCAGTCGGTGGAGCATCCGATTTCGACTCAGGTCATGATCTCGTGGTCTGTGAGTTTGAGCCCAGCGTCGGGCTCTGTGCTGATGGCTCAGAGCCTGAAACCTGCTTCGGATTCTGTGTCTCCCTCTCTCTCTGCCCCTCCCCTGCTCACGCTCTGTCTCTCTGTGTCTCTCTCAAAAATAAATAAACATTGGGGTGCCTGGGTGGCTTAGTCGGTTAAGCCTCTGACTTCAGCTCAGGTCATGATGTCACAGTCCATGAGTTTGAGCCCCATGTGGGGCTCTGTGCTGGTGGCTCAGAGCCTGGAGCTGCTTCGGATTCTGTCTCCCTCTCTCTCTCTCTCTCTCTCTCTGCCCCTCCCTGCTCATGCTCTGTCTCTCTTTTCCTCAAAAATAAATAAACATCATAAAAAATTTTAAAGCAGTAGGAGATTCAGATTTTTTAAAGGTGAACTCAGGCGCACCTGCATGGCTTAGTCGGTTGAGTGTCCGACTCTTGTTTTCGGCTCAGGTTGTGATCTTATGGCTTGTGGGTTCGACCCTGCATTAGGCTCTACGCTGGCAGCACAGAGCCTGCTTGGGATTCTCTCTTCCTCTCTCTCTCTCTGACCCTCTGCTGCTCACACACCAAACTCTCTCAAGATAGATAAACTTTAAAATAGAAAAATAAAATAAAATGTGAACTTGTTTCTTTCTTAAAATTTTTTTAACGTTTATTTTTGAGAGAGAGAGCAGAGCACAAAGGGGGAGGGGGGGCAGAGAGAGAGGGAGACACAGAATCCAAAGTAGACTCCAGGCTCTGAGTTGTCAGCCCAGAGCCTGACGCGGGGTTCAAATTCACGGACTGCGAGATCATGACCTGAGCCGAAGTCAGAAGCTTAACTGACTGAACACTGAAACAGTGTTTTTTGGTTTTTTTTTTTAAAGAAACAGGTTGGGGCACCTGGGTGGCTCAGTTGGTTAAGCGTCTGACTGCAGATCATGATCTCACTTTCCATGAGTTCGAGCCCCGAGTCGGGCTCTGTGCTGACAGCTCAGAGCCTGGAGCCTGCTTCAGATCCTGTCTCTCTGCCTTTCTCCCACTCGTGCTCTGTCTCTCTCTGTCTCAAAAATAAATTAAAAAAACATTAAAACAGAACAAAACACTGCTTCGGACACACAGATCATATGAGAAACCTGGATGGAGTCTGAGGTTTGCATCTTCTGTTTTGAAGACCCATGCACTCACATGGGGCAGATGTTCAAACGTTTTCACGGCTAACCGTTTGGGTATTTCTCTGAACGGCTTTTCCAGAACCTAGGTAACACCTTCCCAAAGATACACTTAGGCACCCCCATCTCCTGCAAACATAAAACCCCTCCCAGTTTTGAAATGGCAAAGTTTTCTGGATCCTACCACCTTCTCAAAGTTGCCCGGCCATCAGTCCCTGTCTCAGTCTGAGCTCAAACCAATGCGAGTGCTGTCTGCCCAGCAGTCTTTGGGAGGAGCAAACTGGTGCCAGGCTCCTGGCCTCAACATGGGAGCTGAATGGAGGGGGACCAAGTGCAAAAGCCTGCCCTCGGTCTCCACCGGCTCCCCACTCCTCCCAGGGTCACCGTTTGGAAGGTGTAGGTTTTGGGGGCAGCTCTGAAGGGATGTCCTCTGCCGTAGCTCGGGAGCCACACTGGCATCCATTTATCCATTTGGAATCTGTCCGTCCATTCCCTTGTCTCCCACACAATGAAAGCTCGGAGAGTTTAGGAAGGAATCCTGCCCCACTTCTGTCTGTTAACCTTGACCTGGAGTAACAGTGATTTCACATCAGCCAGAGTAAAGCAGCGGGATCTTTCAAAACCATTACCAGGCAGATCACTGAAAAGAATTTTTTTTTTTTTGATGATTCAGTCTCTTATCTGTAACGTAGGTGTAATAATAGCATCTTCAGAGAGTCATGTTCATTAGCATTTCCAAATCCCGGGGAGCTTCTCAGTGGGAGAGACGGTATACCCCAGCCACACGGCTCCATATGGCCCCATACGTGAATACCTCCATTTTCAGGTAGCAGCTGAATGGGGAAAAGAATTTCGAGAAATGCGATTTAAAATACTTCACAATGACGCAGTAATACTTCACGCGACTGTCAGAACTGCTCACCGCAATTTATCTATCCAGGTGGGTTTCTCCAAACAGAGCTGGCAGATTTTTTTTTTTTCTCCCCAATCCGACCCCGATTCCAATTCCAATTCCAAACTTCCTCTAATTTCTTGCATGTGGACTAAATGCACAGCCACACACGAACACGGGGACAAGTTGGTTTTTAATCACGTGGAGGAGGGAGAACAGGGGGAGCCCTTGCTTGGTAATGAAATGCAGGGAGCCTAATGTTCTGGGAGAACAAAAAAACCTTTCTAGAGACTTTTTTTTTTTTTTTTTTTTTTTTTTTTTTTTTCAGAATCCTCCTCATTAATATTAGAAGACATTTGCTGCCACTTTAAAAGATGAAGCTTTGTAACATGTCTGTAACTAGTGCAGAACAAGTTAATTTATTTCAGGTGGGTTCAGAGTAGCAGTGGGGAAAGTTCTTGCTTACATCTCGGTCCTTCTCGCAGGTACATGGGGAGTACTTTCTTCTGTGGGAACTTTGGACATGGCAAGTCCTTAAGGATGGGCTTATTACCCTTGGGAGAGAGGAGCAAGATACTCTTGTCTCTACCAGGCACCCACTGGCACAAAACACATTGGCTTTAAGCACAAAATGAGTATCTGCTTATGTCTATACTCTTTTGTTACTTTCCAAATATCCTTTCTTTTTTTAAGTGTTTTATTTGTTTTTGAGAGAGAGCAGGGGAGGGGGAGGCACAGAGGATCTAAAGCAGGCTCTGCACTGACAGCAGTGAGCCCAATGCGGGGTTCGAACTCACAAACCGTGAGGTCATGACCTGAGCTGAAGTTGGACGTTCAACCAACTGAGCCACCGGGCGCCCTAACTCTGCAAATATTCTTGGCTCTGCATTTCTAAGAGTGATGTCATGGGGGGTGAGGGGCATTAGAGGTGGGGTCTACCCACACATGCTTGCCAGCCCCTGGTGACCAGGAGCACGTAGATGGGCCTCAGCCAGCAGGGGTCAAGAGGTCAGCTGACTCTGGACAAATTTCCTTCATTAGATCATGGTGCACCCGCCACCAGAGCTCTCCAAACACCTATTTGTGAAAACACAGCAATACTAAAGCCAATATTCAGCACATTGGCCAACCCAGTTCTGATCAGTCAGATGTGCCTTCTGAATAGATGGTGCCTATGCCTTCTGGCTTATTCAATATTTTGAATGTTACCACTGCCCATTGGCATGGAAGACGCGAACGTTTCCAGTTTTATCTATGTGTAGGAACTCACTGAATCTTTATACAGTTTTGCTATGTAGAAACTGGTAGTATGCCCATTTGCACAGGTGAGGAAACTGAGGCTCCAAGTAAGGCATTTGAGAACATCTAGTCAACCAGCTGGAAAAGCAGGATTCTCCTCTGTGGGGCAAAGGTCTAGGCTGGCTAGCTCATCTTTGTATTCCCGGGTCTGGCACAGAGTAGGTACTCAGTAAATACTGAATGAGTAAATCTAGCTAAATGAACATCCATGGGCTCACACTATACCAGTTCATGGCTATGCCTCTTTGGGGGAACAGAACCCTTCTGATTTCTTCTATTTGCTTCCTCCTCCAGCCCCTGATGATTAAGCCCCCAGCTCAGAGCAAAGCGGGCAGGCAGGGGAGCCAAGTTCACACAGCAGCTAGCCCTTTGGTAAGAAACCTGTGCCCCCCCCTTCCCTCCATTTAAGCTCTATTCACCCCCGAGGCTGTAGCAGCCTTCTGTAGCCCTGCCAAAGGCGAGTGTACCATAAACTCTGTCTTCACTGGCTGTGTGTCCTTGGCCAAGTCACTTAACTCCTCTGAGTCTCAATTTCCTCACCTGCAAAATGGAACAAATAATAAAGCTTACTATGCAGACTGGATGAGACCAGGTTCCTACAGGGTTTAGCATGGTGATCCTGTTATGATAACAGTAGCTATGTGACTTGCTTTGGCCAATAAAATGTAAGTGAAAGCAATGTCTGTCACTTCCAGGCAGAAGCTCTGAGTCAGAGCACCATTTGCCAAGCTCTCTTGCCCTCTGCCATGCATCTGGCAACATTCTGGCTAATGGTTCCTCTGTCACCCTACGCCCTGGGGTGAGGATGACGCAGGGCAGAGTCTCCAGTCTCCCAACAATGGGTACTTAGCATGATCAAGCAATAAAGCTTTGCTGTTCTAAGCCACTGAGATTTGGGGGCTGTTTGTCAATGCAGCAGAACCTATCCCAAACTGACTGATGCAGACAAGATTCAGGGAAAGGACAAGTTATCAGCAGAAGTGCACTGGCCATGGCTAATTGTTGATGACTGACCTTCCCCTCCAGGATGCCATGAAACAGAAGCAGAGGTAGAGGGCCAGGAGAAGCAGAACCTCTGTAAGGGGGACTTTTCAATAGTTCTTCCTATTTTGATAAAAACAGAGGATAGAAGGAAGTCGAAGTATGGCTTCATTTTATCTTCCTTCCCCACCAACCAATGTTATAGTTGTCCTGCCCTTGGGGTACACTCCCAGACTCACATCAGCACTGTCCCCCCACCCCTGCACACACAATACAAGTACTTGGCTAATCTCTTAAGATTCCAGATCATGATTAAATCTAGCATTGAGGGGCACCTGGGTGGCTCAGTCGGTTGAACGTCCAATTTCAGCTCAGGTCATGATCTCACAGTTTGTGAATTCGAACCCCACAATGGGCTTTGTGCTGATAGCAAGGAGCCTGCTTCAGATTCCCTGTCTCCCTCTCTCTCTGCTTCTCTCTCTCTCTCTCTCTTTCTCTCTCAAAAATAAATAAACATTAAAAATTTTAAACAAATAAAAAATAATTTTAAAAAATAGCATTGGCATTTCTTGCAAATCTGTCCAAGAATCAACCCATTTCCCTTCCTACCAGTGCTTTCCACCTCTGGTAGTGAATGCATAAGTTTTTTAAATTATTTTGGTCTATATTTTTATAAACTTATGTAAAGAAACATTCCCAAATCCTAAGTGCACAATTTAGCAAATTATCATCAGGCCGAGACCCCTATAATTATCACTCAGTTGGTAAATTCTTGCAGGATGCTAAATTGGGACTTCCAACTGAGGCACTGAGGCCCATAGAGGCTGCATTCCAAAACTGTGAGACCAAAACTGGTTGCATGACCCTTGAAACCAGGATCCACTGGAGGGTATAGAAGGATTTACTTGTTGGGTAGAGACCCATTTGTAAGAGGCCCATTTGTAGAGACCCTCTGTGAGGAGCATCTCTTTGGAGAAGACTGAACTAAGAGTACAGACACTCCCACCTCTGAGAAGATGCATGGAACTCCTCCACTCAATCAAGAGAAGGGGGCTTCAAAGAAATGCTTAACAAATGTCCCATGCCATGAAGGCGACCCAGTGGATGGGTGTCTGACGGCTGCTCATGAAATCTTGAAGACAAGGGATCAAATTCCAGTGGAATTGTTTATTAGATAGATTGTGATCTATCTTTAGGAAAACAACCTAGACAGGGGCACCTGGGTGGCTCAGTCAAGTGTCCAACTCTTGATTTTGGCTCACATCATGATCTCACCATTGTGAGATTGAGCCCCAAGTCAGCTCTGCACTGGGCATGGAGCCTGCTTAAGATTCTCTCTCCCTTTCCTTTGCCCCTCCCCTGTGTGTTCCTTCTCTCTCTCTCCCTCTCTCTCTCTCTCTCTCTCTCTCTCTCTCTCTCTCAAAAAAAACAAAAACAAAAAAACAAAAAAAACAAAAAACTAGACAAAGGACTGGCACACATAGGAAGCTCTCTGTCCACCACAGTAGCCATTATTGTCATTGTTCTGGCCCAGAGACTTGAGATCTGGTGAAAAGGTGTAAATATCTCCCGGACAAGACTTCACCGCTTCATGACTACTCACTGGACAATTCAGGGTTGGGTCTTTGCTCTTGGAGGGCTGTCCATACAAGCATAAGCAGAGGCACTGTCGGAGATCTGAAGGAAACAGATTTGAACGTCTCTCCTACCACCCATCTTTGCCTGAGAACATCTCTACGTTCTTAAATTCCAACCTTCCTTTGGGTATCACTCTAAAACCTCCTGTTACCCATAGACGGGATAGCCATTAACCTATGGATAGTTGGGTAGTGCCCCTGACGTAGTGCCCTGGATTGCTCTGGGATGTTGATATGCACTGTTTGCTTTTGGGCTGCCTATCATCCCACCCCATTCCTGTCCAGGGGGTTTCCCCACAGCTGGAACCCCAGTCAGCAGCCACACACAATCCTGCTAGAGCAAGATTCACCAGCCTACCAAAACCAATACTTAAATTTCCCAGGAATCTTGTGAGCTGGGTATTAAATGGTTGGCAGATAAAAATTGGTCACTGTGGGAATGTTTACACCATAGAAATTACAAACTACCACAGATCAGAGTTTTTCCCACGGGAAAGCAGGTTCCTAAACATTTACCATTGCACCACCAGGCACATCACTTGGGTTGAGCCAACTGATCCTATCTGAACCTTTGAATCTTGGGCAAGTAATGCAAGACAAAGGGACAAAACAGAGTACATTGGGGGTAATGGCAGTACCCAGGGGGACCCTGTCATGATCTTGGCTAGGTCTTCCTTCTGCCTGACTTCTTTTGTTCCTGCCTAACCTCGATGCCTTCTTCTCTGGCTTTCCCATCAATTTCAAGAATTACTCTTTTCTAAGTTAACTAGAGCAGGTTCCTCCCGAGGGGTCGCCTGATATAGATGATTAGTAACCTGGTAGACAGAAGTCTCCAAGGAAAGAGAAGAAGCTTATTTTAAATTCTCAAGGGAAAGGGCCACTTAGGGCACAGCAGCCCAGGGCTCACTCACTTAACAAATAGGAGAACCTACTGTGTGCAAAGCAGCAGATATCAAACAACCGTGCCATTAATTCTTCTATGGGCTGTACCACCATCATGAGTTCATGCCAATCTATAGATAAATATTTCAACCCTGCAATGGGTAAAGTGCTGTACAAGGTACTAAGGAACATACCGAAAAGGTTAAACCATCTGTGGCTCCCTTCCTGAATTTATGGCTCAACTGGTGACATAAGTATGTGGTCATATGGCTCAATATCTGTCTGGACACAAGTTCTGATTCATAAGGAGCATGGGACCTGTAACTTCCAACTTTAGGGACCAGGGAAGTCTTTCTGGAGAAAGTAGGATTTGAGTACAGCCTTGCCAGTGGTTTCACATGTGTGTCAGAGAAATGCCATTTCTTTTTTTTTTTTTTTTAATGTTTACTTATTTTTGAGAGAGAGAGAGAGAGACAGAGTGCGAGCAGAGGAGGGGCAGAGACAGAGGGAGACACAGAATCTGAAGCAGGCTCCAGGCTCTGAGCTGTCAGCACAGAACCCAACGCAGAGCTCGAACTCACAAACTTCAAGATCATGACCTGAGCCAAAGTCACTCAACCGAATGAGCCACCCAGGCACCCCCCGCCTTTTTTTTTTTTTTTTGAAAATACCTCTTTTTACCAGAAAATAATATACACTCGTTTCCAGAAAGGGTTCAACAATACCGAAAACCTACCTGTGAAATTAGCCACCTGAAGTCCTACCACCCACAGGTGACCACAGTTAGCACTGCCACCTGCTGTGCCATTGTGCACAGCTGCAGGATCCTGTTCTGCTGCTCTTGTGTAACCAGCTGTTTTTACTCAACAATATGTCATGGACATTTTGCCATGCCAATTATTCCCAATCTACATCACCATTTAAGTGGCTGGAGAATATTCCATTATACGGATGTACTCTAAATTAATCAAATCCCCATTGATAAACATTTAGTGTTGCGGTCAAGGGCAGAGACTCTATAGCCCCACAGTCCAAGCATAAATCCTGGCTCTACTCCTCCCTGGCTGGCTGATCTCCAGTGGAAACCCAACCTCTGAGTGCAGGTTCCTCCTCTATAAAATGGGGTTGTTCATAATACCCACTGCAGAGGGACGTTGTGAGGAGATGTCTGCAGAACATCCATAGCGGTTTCTAGCAGCACATAGTAAGTGCTCAATTAAGGCCAACTGTTGTTGTCACAAGCAGGACTGTGACCGTCATCGGAACACATACTCCCCATTACCTACTTAGGATAAAACTTAGAAGTATCATGAAACAGCCAAATGGTAAACGCATTTTAAAAACTGACCAATATGGCCCACCGTCGGTCGGGAGCAGGACCTGTAGCTGAGAGGAGTCAGTGAGAGGGGACAGTCACGGCCTCCTGGCCCAGAGCACCCGAGACCCCCACAGGTCGTCCACACGCCAGCCGCCAGCCGGCGAGATCTCCTGACCTGCCCGAACTTCTGGGTGGCATTCTGGAACACCAAGCCGGATGAAAATTAATAGCAAGTCAGGTCAGACTCACTCACTTTGATTTCTAGAAGGAAAACTAGAGTTGGGGCCATATTTGAAAATATAGGTCAGATCTCGGTTTCTGTGGTTACCAAACACTGTCAACCAGCAGTGACTCCCTCCCTCGGGGGTGATGCCAGGGTTCCGAGGCCCTGCCCGCGGGGCCTGGCTGCCCTCGGGCTGCGCCCCCCGCCCGGCTCCGCTGCCCCGCGGGCCGCGGCGGGACTGCAGGGACCCTGCCCTCCACTCCTGGGGGGTGGGGAGGCTTGGCGGTGCTGCCTATGGGGCTCGGGGGACCCCGGGCGGCGGCCCTGCGCCCTCGCCTGCCCGGCTCCCCGCGTCCGCGGGTACGGGGAGCGCCCCGCCTGGGCACGGGGCCGTGCCCGCCGGAGGAGGGAGGAGGCCGGCCGCCGCGGGAACAATGTGGTCGGTTGTTTTGCCGACTGTCAGCCTCGTTCCCGGATCCTCCTTTCCACGCCCCTTGGCCTAACCGCCACAGGCCCGGCACGCAGAGGGAAGAGCCCCCTTATTTGGTCTTGGAAAGAAAGGGGAAAGGTTATCCTCAGATGCCTGCGGCGTTGGGTCATCGGCCCGCAGTTGTTGGCCCGCACCCGGCTGCAGTGCCGACTCCCGCCGGTAGGTGGCGGCGCCGGGCAGCGCCTCGCGGAGGCGCCCAAAGTGGTAAACAAGCCCCGCAGGTTCCGGTACCTCCGTCTGGGGGTCTTCTTTTGTGTGCGCTCTTGGGGGGGAGGGGGTGACCAGGGGCCGAGGCGGGAGGGGGGCGGCGGAGGCGGGAGGAGCGCGCAAAGAAGAAAACAAAGCCTTTTTAATGCGACAGTCAAACCTTCAAAATCAGAAAATGGGCTTCAGCGGAGGGTGTGACTTTGCCGTGTCAATTTCATGTGACCCATTTGCTCGCGCACAGGCGGACGCGGGCGTCAGTTTCAGGGTCACCCGGGCAGCCGGGATGCAAATTCCTTGAGGAACATCGATAAGGTACTAGGTGAAGTTTCGTACCAGCTTGGGGGCTTCCTTTCTTTCCTCCCCCACCCCCTTCTCCCTCTTCGCTCCCTTTGCCAGCTGCTCAGGTGAGTCAGTGAGGTGGAGGGAGCCACCTGCCTTCTTCGGCCTGGGCAGGAAGGCACAGTGGGGTTCCTAAACACCAACCACGTGCAGGCTGGCCCTTGCTCGCCCTTCGTGCCGATCCCCACAGCCTATCAGCAAGACAGAAATTGCCCTCGCCATTTTCACCCAGGCAAAGCTGGGATTTGAACCGTGCTCCTTCACGCTTCAAAACCGAGGCTTGTCCCACAATTAGGAGCACAGTTACCTCGCCAAAAGACTCTTCCGAATAAAGAATAAAGCTCCTGTACTATATAATAGCCTCTCCGAAGATCTTTAAAAAGAACCAAAACATGAGCGTGCTTTGCATTTCTTCAGCAGAACAGAGCAAAAGCTACCCCCCCAGGGAGGTGGGTCTTGTGGCCGAACTTGCTCCCCAGAGGTGGGAAGGAGACAGGAGATTGGGCGGGGAGCCAGGGGGCATTAGCTTCTGCGTTAACTGCCCGGGGCTGGGAGGGAGGGGTCTTGTATCTCTCCGGAGAGGCTCTGGGCAGCAAGCATGCTGTGTGGTGCTCGGAAGAGGGAAGGGGGGCCTGCCTGGCGGGAAGCTGTTGCTAACTTTTATTTTCTATTTTAGTCAAGTCTTAGGGGCCCTTTTGTTTGGCTGAGTCTCCCACCTGCAACTCTGCCCCTGCCCCATTGTTCTGTCTGCCTCCTGGGGACAAGGGGGCAATAATTTTCACCCAGAAGACCAGTTTCAGGTTTCCTCATCTGGAGATAAATTAATTTTCCAAGCCACCCAATTACAGGCAACATTTTCAAGACTTAACTGGAGCGCCAGTTTCATGCTTGGATTAAATGGTGCCAGTTTTTCTTTTCTTTTCTTTCCTTTTTTTTTTTTTTTAAAGAAAGTTTGTGTGAATAAAGTTCAATCCAAGAAATGTGTTTTTTCTCTATCTCCTTTTTTCATGAAATCATAAAAAAAAAAGAGAAAAAAGAAAACGCTGCTTCTTCCAGTTTTGGGGGGTTTCCAGGTTTCCAAGAATTTACTTAGTAGCTTGCTACATAGTCTATTTCTGTGGAAAAAAATACAGCAGGAATATCTCGTAGATCATGACTTTCCAGTCATTGTTTTATTGGTCCCCAGCTTCAATGAGAACCAGCACTGTCTGGGTTTGCCCTGACATCCAGAGCCCAAGTCCCCATTTCGGGAGCCAGACAGAGTCCTCAGCAGGATCGGGAATGCAGCAGCCATGAGGGCTGCCTTGTTCCTTCCCAGATGTGCTGGCAGACCAGCGTGGCGTCTCTAAGCCCTCTCTCTGGGCTTCCTCCTGCAGTTCTTCCCACCATAAAACTCCCCAAATCTTGATTTGGTTCCACTCAGTTGCTTGGACTCCGCTCTCTGACCATGCCTTGAGGCAGGTGGAGTCCAAGGAACTTGGACACACAGTGGTCTTCATGGGAAGGGAAGTTATACCCGAGTCCTCAGTATCTTACCATCTCAGGGGCTGCCTGCGGGCGTCTCAGTGGCACCCAGGCATCCAGCACAGCCTGGGGGAGCAGAGTTACCCAGCCCGGGCCACTCTCTTCAACCTCTGTGCTCTCCTGCTGTTGTGAGGATTGAATGATTTCTTCATATGTGATTGAATCCTTATGGAAAACTAGGATGTAGGTAAAGTTAGTGCATATAAGGGAATTCAGAATCAGTTAGGTAAAGCAAATTACCTAAAGTCGCACACGGCTGGTACGTGGCGGGGCCAGAATCCGATTCCAAAGTGTGTGTCTTTGTTGATTATAGGCAGCCTGGAAGGGAAGAAGAAATCATAAATAGTCCTATGTGGTGAGCTGGAGGGTTTTTATAGGAGGGGAAGTTACAACTGACTCTTCAATATGAATAATTACTATTATCCTTATGTCTTTGGGGTGGCTGTGGAAGACAATCAGGTAGGGCTGATTATACCTATAGAGGTAAGAACCAATCACCTTTGGGTCTCCTGATTGTCATCTGCCTAAATTTCCAAAGCTTCATGGAACCCTTTTAAGGCCAGGCCACAGATGGCTTTATGTACTGGTCAGGCCTCTTTGTTTTTGCAAAAGACAAAAACCCAACCCAAACTGATTTAAGCAAGAAGAGATACAGTTGGCTCATGAAAGTGATAATGGAATGATGAAGGCTTCAGGCCTGGCTTGATCCCAGGGTTCGACAATATTATTCGGACTTGGCCTTATTTATATCTCAGCTCTAATTTCCTCCACGTTGGCCTTATTCTCAGATTGTTTCTCTCACTGGCCCCTTTCGGCCCTCATTGACCAGGCTTAGGAAAACTTGGGTCCCTAAAACAAAAATCATGGTTTCTTTTATTAAAAGAGGCTAGAGATGCCACGTCGGCAAGAATAACAGATGTTCACTCTTCCCTGCCTATGTAGCACCATCAATCAGAAAGACGGTGGAGAAGTTTTAATGGTGAACATTTTTGCCACAACAGATAGTCACAAGTCAAGCAGGCAGGGGAGAGGTAAGTAGAACTGTTTCTGGTTGCACGCAGTTACTGAGTATTCCCCAGGTGCCAGGCAGAGGGCTAGGGCCTGTGAATTCTGTGAGGAGCAAGACAGACCAGACTTTGCCCTCAGTGAGTTTAGTCCATTGGAAAGACAGACATCAACAGAGCAACCATGAAGCAGATTTCTTCAAATTGCACATGGCGCCGTAGAGAAGTGTGGTGCCTAGTGCTGAAATGCGTATAATGGGGAGATCTGTCTTTGCCTGGGTTCCCCTATAAGCGGCCCCCTGAGACTGGGTTTTTGGATGCCAGTAGTTCATTTGGAAGGTGCATGCAGAGAGGGAGTGAGACAGGGAAGAGAGACACTGAAGGACATATCAGTGGAACTCTGACTACGGTGGACCACGGGGACTTAGTGTTGCTGAGGACACGCTCCTGAGAGACCATATAGACTACAAGTTTCCTGCCACCAAGTGGTACTAGAAGCTGGGTGTTTATCACCAACTTCTGTCCGTCCCTGGGGAGAAGGCGCTCCTAGGGGGCGTTGATCCCCCCGCCCCAGCACTTCCAGCTTGCACTGAGAGCCGACCAAATGCTGGGCTACAGCCAGAGAGGACCCACAGACAGACAGAAGCTGGTGCTTGGGGGAGGGACCCCTCCATCAAAGCCCCAGGACTCCGTGGGCACTGACAAGTGTGTGCTCTACAAACCCGATATCTGACTTAAAGATGAGGAGGGTGGGCCAGAGGGAACAGAATGTGCAAAGGTGCAGAGGCTGGAGGGAGCGCAGGAATCTGAGAATTAGGCGATGGGATGGGGCTGAAAGCTGTGTGGACCAGACAGAACTTTTTACCACGCAGAGAGCTCTGTGAAGCCTAGGAAGGCTTTCAGGAGGTAGGCGGCACGTTGGGCTCACATTTTAAGAAGGCCTATCTGGCTGCAGTGCAGAGAATGATTCAGAGAGGGCCAGAGTTGCAAGCAGAGATTGGCCCCCAGCAGGGGGTGGAGGCTCTTGTGGTTATTGATGGAGCAGGCGTGGGTAGGCCTGAGGCTTTTGAGTGACAGGGTGAGCTTCTGGAAGGATCTGAACAGGGGGCTGATGCAATCTGGTTAGCATGTTGAGGGGATCATCTGACCTCTGTGTGGAGGATGGATTGTATTCCTCAGGAGGAAGCCCAGCGATGATGGGGGTGAGGGAGCTGTTACAGTAGGAAGTAAAACGTGGCCAGAGTCAAGACATTCTTTGGAGGTGGAGCTGACATTATGAATGGACTAGATGAAGTGTGAAGGGAAAGAGAAGACTCAAGACTAACTCCTATGTTTTTGATGTGCGGTGCTTTATAGTGTGATGCTTTATAGTGAGATTGGGACAAGGAATAAAGAAATGTGTCTGTATGTGTTGGTGTCATGCTAAAACACATGAGATCTTTAGAAGGATCCCTGGAAGATACAAGTTTCAACTTTGTCTCCCTTGCTCAAGATCCAAAGTTCTGGAACATGGTATGCATTCTCCCTAGCTGCTCTGACACTGGGCAGAGAGGCCCAGACTCTGGGTGATGGCCATCCCCTCCCAAAAAGAAGTCACTCAGGGAATACCCCGGAAGAGACTCAGTGCTTCTAGGACTGAGGTAGAATGTGGGACAGCCAAAAATGAGCTAGAATCCACTCTAAGAAGACCAGTCTGAGGGTAAGGGCATGGTCTGTTGAAGGGCACTCCAGCCAAGCAAGAGCCAGCATGTGCTGTGGGCTCTAAGGTCAGGGACTAGAACCAATTAGCAGAAGCTCCAGAACGCAGGTTTTGGTTTGGTAAAAGACAGAGACTTCCAGCATTTTCTAAGATCCCCCAGACCACTCGGATACAGCCATTCTTTGTCACTTAGCTCATTTAAACGTCAACTGGCCAAGCGCCTGGAGGATGTGAAGGAAGAAAGCTAAGCATAGTAAGTGAGGGGCTCAGAGTGTTTTGACTCAGCACTCCCATCAGGAAAATATCTCCTACCTCTATATGCATGTGTTTGTTGATTCAAATGTATATCATGTTCTGTAAAAATGATAACTGTACCTATGATAAACCATCAAAAAATAAACTTGAAAGGATGAACAATAGATAAAATAGACTTGTTTTAAATTAATTTTTATTTTATTAACAATACTAAAAATCTCTTATCACTAATATATTACATATAAATTAGCAATCTTTGAGAGTGATATGAATTAAAAATATTTTGTTATTGTGGTGCCTGGGTGGCTCAGTCAGTTAAGTGTCTGACTTTGGCTCAGGTCATGATCTCTCAATTCGTGAGTTTGAGCCCCACATGGGGCTCCGCAGAACCTGGAACCTGCTTTGGATTCTGTGTCTCCCTCTCTCTCTAACCCCTCCCCATACTGTGCTGTATCTCTCCCTCTCTCTCAAAAATAAACATTTAAAAAATATATTTCGTTATTTTTTTATTGATTTACCATTCTGTAACAGTGTAATGGCAATGTTTGGTTTTAAATTCAGTTTACCTGAAGACCTGATTTTAATAACTGTTGAGCTGTGGAAGATAATTCTAAAACATGCCAAGTTCCAAACAGCAGAGAGGCAGGCATCATTGGTCATGGTGAAACATGACTTCTATTTTTCAGTGCCACTTAGCACTTGATCAAAAAAATGGTATGAAATGTGGTTAGTACTTCTCTATCTCCTTTGATGTTAATCAGTTATTCTTGAAACTGAATTGGGAAGTATCCCAACTTTGTATTGTTTGAATTGGGATAAACTACACGCAACATAAAATTCACCATCTTAACCACTTAAAAAAATGTTTTAATGTTTATTTCTGAGAGAGAGAGAGAGAGAGAGAGAGAGCACATGAGCAGGGGAGGGGCAGAAAGAGAGGGAGACACAGAATCTGAAGCAGGTTCCAGGCTCTGAGCTGTCAGCACAGAGCCCGATACGGGGCTCGAACCCACAAACTGTGAGATCATGACCTGAGCCAAAGTCGGACACTTAACCGACTGAGGCACCAGGTGCCCCACCATCTTAACCACTTTCAAGTGTTCAATTCAATAATGTAAAGTACATTTTCATTGTTTTGCCACCAATCTCCACAACTTTTCTCATCTTGCCAAACTGCAACTCTACACCCATTAAACAATGCATATTTATATTTTTAATAATTGGACACAAAACCCAATTAAATATTTCACATGGAAAATAAATATAAACTATACACCTAGAGGAGTTTATTGTGACCACAATGTATCTGTTTTTGTAACAAAATTAAAATCATATCATGTTGGAAACATTTTAAAACATCTATTTCAAAATGACCTCATGTTACTTTCAAATTATATGCTAATTCATTGTTCCAAGCAGCACCTTTTCTTGAAGGTATGCATGTAATCTGTTTCTCCAGTTTTACTTCCCGTATATACTCATATTATTGACAGCCACTTATCATCCCAGAAAAGGTCAGAAAATTTGGAGCATTTTTCTTTTTGTCAAAAAAGACACCTGTTTCTTAAGGTCACCACCTGGCATTATAACATTGTATAAATTTGACTACATTTTAAACTTCTTGTTTTCACAAAATTAACTACACTGATGACACCTTGTATCATCTTGTGTACTTTTGCCTTTCAGTTCTTCCTCGCAATGCTTTGCCTGTGAAGGATGCAGTGATCGGTCTGCACTTGTGGCACTTGCTCTGAAACCCAGCCCTGGAACTTTTCTTAAAAACTGCACTCAATGCAGCCATCCATGCTTGCTGTGGTTACATCTACTGTTTTCCCACAAAACATCATCTTTAGTAAATTCACATGCTACTGAGAAAATGTCTGCTACATCTTTCCTTTAATAGCTTCTAAACAACAAATTTTTTTAGTTCTCATCACTAAACAAACTTTAGTAAATATCATGAACTGATATGGGTAAAATAACACTGTACTCTCATATAACTGCACGGCAAATGTCCCATATTGCATATTTTCAAATACTTTTATTTTCAAATCTTCAGCAATATGTTCTATGTCTTTCAGCAGTATTTGCTGACAAATGAGTGCATTTTCGTTTGTCTTTACTTTTTCTATGTATTATCTCTGCTATTTTTATGTGAGAAGAAGAACAAAAATTCAGAAATGATATGTTGAGTTTTGGTCTTTGGCACCAAAAACCTTAGAAGAGGCTTCTAAACATTTATCATTACAACTAATGAAATCTTTTAAGGTTTGGACTCTCTGATTCAAGATTGCTAAGAAAATTACAGAAGTTCGTCTTTATGTTTTAGATGTGCATTTACATTCACTAAAACACAAAAGTCTTAGATATATAGCACGATGAATTTTTCCTTATGTATCCACCCATATAACCGTGACCCAGATCAAGATACAACACCTATCCTGAGCCTCAGAAAGCTCTATTCTTCCCTTTTCCAGTCAAAAACCTGCAGAAGTAGTAACCCCTGGCCTGACCTTTTACCACCATAGATTAGTTTCGCCTGTTCTTGAACTTTATATAAATTGAATCGTACATCTTCTGTGTCTACCTTCTTTTGCTCAATGTTTTTGAGATTTATCTAAGTTGTTGCAGGCATCAATACTTGAGTCTTTGTCATTGCTATGTAGCATTATTCCAACGTACAAATATGTGAATAAACCACAAATTATGTATCCATTCTCTTGCTGGCAGACATTTGGATTGGTTCCAGGTTGGAGAAATTCTAAATAAAGTTGTTGTAAATGTTGTTGTGCAAGTTTCATAGAGTAGCTGTATGTTTAGTTTTTGTGAGAAATCACCAGCTTTCCTGTTTACACTTCCACCAGAAATGGATGAGAGTTCAGTTGTTTTAATCCCTGCTAACACTTGACCTTGGGCTTTTAAATTTTAACCACCCTTGTTGCTGTCTATTGATAATCACATTGTGGTTTTAACTTGCATTTCCTTGATGAGTAATAATGGCATGCATATTTATTGATCATTTGGATATCTTCTTTTGTGAAGTGATTATTCACATATTTTGCCCATTTAAAAAAATTGGTTGTCTTTTTCTTATTGATTTGTAGAAGTACTTTGTATATTATGGATATGATTTAGTTTTAGAATTTACTACAAATATTCTCTCCCACTTTGTGCTTCACCTCTTCTCTTCCTTAATGGTGTCTCTTGGTGGGAAGTTTTTAAATTTTGATGAAATTTTGATGAAATCCAATTCATTATCAATTCGTCTATTTCATGGATACTATTGTATCCTATTGTATCTTATTTTAAAAATCCGTCCATTTCCAGGTCAGGAGGATATTTTCCTATGTATATAGTTTTACACTTTCCAGGTTTTGCATTTACATGTAGGTCTAGGATCCTTCTGGCCTGAGTTTTCTGAGGAAGGGCACAGAGTTTTCCCCTCCCCCTAATGTGAATATCCAGTTACTCCAGCACCATTTCCTGGAAAGTGGATGTAAGTTTCAAGTGTCAAACAAATCACAATGACTTCACATTACCATTAGCAGGTGTCTCCGGGTGCAATGCACACTTATGGTGATGTTCATCATTAAGGACAGTGGATATAGACGCTTATTTAAAAGACTACCCTTAGGGGCTCCTGGGTGGCTCAGTCAGTTAAACATCCAACTTTGGCTCAGGTCATGATCTCACAGTTCACGAGTTCGAGCCCCATGTGGGGCTCTGTATTGACAGCTCAGACCCTGGAGCCTGCTTCAGATTCTGTATCTCTCTCTGTTCTTCCCCAGCTCACACTCTGTCTCTCTGTCTCTCAAAAAATGAATAAATATTTAAAAAAACAAAAGACTATTCTTAGAAATTATAACATGATTTGGATATGCTCTTTTCTGATCTCATTAACTCATCATTGTTTTTATCCTGCAATGTGGCTAAGAGCTCATAGTAGGGGTAGAAGAAAAATCAATTCTATAAATTTTTTTAATTTACTTATGCTTGCATTATTATAGTATATACTATCTTTTAATATATTCCAGAAGTATTTTTAAGATGCTTATCCCTCTTCTTAAAAATTTGACATTGATGGAAAGTTTGTCTTTTTCTCTGTAAAATTTGCCCACTTTTACTTTTATATTTTGAGGCTATGATACTAAGTACAAATACATTTTTAAAAGTTATATCTTTCTGGTGAATTCAATTTTTTATCACAGTAAAGTGATCATCTTATTTCTGGGAAGACGGTAGAACTTAAAGAATATATTATCTGCTATTAATATGGTCACATGACCTTCCTTTTGTCATTTCTCCAACCTTTTGATTTTTGGTGGCCCTTTGGTTTAGATGTTTCTCTTGAAAATAGCATATAGTTGAAATAAAAGAAAAATGACTCTGACTATCTTTGTTGGTTCACTGAAGCTTTTAACCCTTTATATTTGATGAGGTATTTATGTTAAGTTTGGCATCTTATTTTGTGCTTTCCAATGGTTCTACCTTATGTTAGTTTCCTAGGGCTGCTTATATTAGTCTGGATTATATATTTTTTAAAAAGAACCAGAAGGATACATTTATATTTATATTTACTATAAGGAATTGGCTTATGCAATTATGGAGACTGAGAAGCCCAAGATGTGCAGTCAGCAGGCTGGAGACGCAAGGGAATTGATAGTGTTAAGTTCCTTTTTTTTTTTTTTTTTAATGTTTATTTATTTATTTTTGAGAGAGAGAGAGAGCGGGGGAGGGGCAGAGAGAGGGAGAGAGAGAATCCCAAGCAGGGGATTCTCCCCAACGTGGGGCTCGAACCCATGAACCGTGAGATCATGACCTGAGCTGAGATGCTTAACCGACTCACTTGGAGTCCCAAAAGTGTGAAGTTCTAGTCTGATTCCAAGTGTGAAGGCCAGGGAAAGCGGATGCTCCAGCTTCAAAGACAGGCAGAGAGAAAGAATTCTTTCTTACCCAATGTCTTATTCCATGCACACCTTCAATAGATTGGATGAGGCCACTCACGTTGGGGAGGGCAATCTGCTCCATCAATGTACCCATTCACATGTGAATCTCACCCAGAAATACCTGCATGCAAACAGTCAGAATACATTTGACCAAACATCTGGGCACCCGCTGCCCCCGTCCAACTGACACATACAAGGAACCACCGTGCTGCCATAATGAAGTACCACAAACTGGGTGGCTTAAAACAACAGAAACCTATTCTCTCACAGTCGTGGAGGCCAGAAGTCTAAGATCAAGGTGTCAGCAGAGTCATATTCCCTCTGAGACTGGGCAGAATCCTTCCTTGCGTCTTCCCAACTTCTGGGGGCAGGCACGGATCCTCAGCAGGTTTGGACATGGCTGCGACCTGCCTCTGCTGTCCTGTGACTGTGACTGTCTGGGTCTGGGTCTCTTCTCCTTTTATAAGGACACAGCTGCGATGCCTGGGTGGCTCAGTCGGTTACATGTCTGAATTCAGCTCAGGTCATCATCTCACAGTTCGTGGGTTCGAGCCCCACGTCAGGCTCTGTGGGCTCTGTGCTGACAGCTCGGAGCCTGGAGTCTGCTTCAGATTCTCTGTCCCCCTCTCTCTCAGCGCCTGCCCTGCTCATGCTCTGTCTCTCTTTGTCTCTCAGAAATAAACAAATTTAAATTTTTTTTTTTTTAAATATAAGGACACAGCCATATTGAATTAGGGCCCATCCTACTTCAGCATGACATCATCCTAACTTAATTACATCTGCGAAGAACTTATTCCCAAATAAGGCCACATTCGTGGGTACTGGGGTAGAGGAATTCAACATACATTTCTGGGGGACACAGTTCAGCCCATAACACACCTGTTCCATGACTTTTTCTCTCCTTTCCTGCCTACTTTCAGATTATTTCTATCAATGCAATTTTCCTTCTACTACATTGAAAGTTCCATACTCTTTCTCTTCTTTTCATTCTTATTCTAGAAACTACGCCATGAGTATTAAAGTCTAAAGTTAATCAGTACATTTACCCCCTTCCCAGACAACATAAAGACCTTAGACCATTTTAACTCCACTTGCCCCTCTATGTAACATTGTTCTCATATACTCGATCTGTTTTAACACACTCTTCTTACTGTAAAATAAAGCGGAAAGCCACATGAATGAAATATATTGCTTCATGAAATATTTTAACGTAAGCACCATTCAGGTCAGGAATACAGTTTTGCTATCTGCCTCCCCAGAAACACGTTTATGTCCTTCCCAATTACAACCCACTCCTCGTCCCTTAAAGAACCACTACATTGGTTTCTATACTTAAAAATTTCCTTGGGGCGCCTGGGTGGCGCAGTCGGTTAAGCGTCCGACTTCAGCCAGGTCACGATCTCGCGGTCCGTGAGTTCGAGCCCCGCGTCAGGCTCTGGGTTGATGGCTCAGAGCCTGGAGCCTGTTTCCCATTCTGTGTCTCCCTCTCTCTCTGCCCCTCCCCCGTTCATGCTCTGTCTCTCTCTGTCCCAAAAATAAATAAACACTGAAAAAAAAAAAATTTCCTTGCGTTTCTTTAAAAACACATTTTATCAAACAAACGTGCATCCCCTAGATACTACAGCACTGCATTGCCCATTGAGACTGATATTTCTTTTAAGTCTTTTCATTTATAAGCTCTCTTTCCAGTCTTTTCTTTTCCTTACAGTTTATGTCTCAAAGTACCTGGCTAGTATGATGAGTGGTTTAGTTTCCCCACAGCCTGGAGTTTTAAAATCACATCCTCACAGTACCCTGTATTTCTCAGCCCTGTCTATTTCCAGAAGTTTGGGCAGCTGGGTCCAGAATCTGAATCAGATTGGGATTTGACCCCTTTGACAAGACCATAGGAGGTACATAATATCCAGTTGTCACTTTTTTTTTTTTTTAAACGTTAACAGCCATGATGCTTAATGCCTAAATCTATTAATTCCTTGGGGACTGCAAAGTGGTGATATTCTATCTTTGTTGTTGTAATTTAGTAGTTGTGATAAGACAGGTCTCCGTCTACCATCTGGTTATCCTACAGTACAGGTTATACAGAAAGACGGAATAAATGCTGGAGTCACTTCCTTTATTCAGTAGTTTTTAAGATAATAATTTAGTTCCTTATCCTCCTCTGAAGGTGACCAATTGTTTTTCACAGTATTATTATAAACTCGTGAATTTAAACATTATTTTTACTGCAGCTCAAATTGGCTCAATGGGAGCCTGAGTTCAGATTGGTTCCCGAGGCCTTTGGCCATGACCTCGTGAGTGTTTAACAGCGTCCTTGAGATCTGGCATCACAAGATGTTCCAGGCTCACCTTGTACATTTCCTGCACCAGATCTGGATTCGGTCAGTTCTTCAGGAAGTCCTGGTTCCTTGTAGGGGGAAATTGTACTTCAGGACCACCATCTAAGATTGGAGGTTGGTGGTCACTGTTTTCTTTTCAGGGGATCTAAATGCACAGGTGCACACACTCATGTACACATACACACACAACCGAGTTTGTGAAATTTGGATGTGTGTCACTCATTTCATGACTTTCGTGTCTTGTAACCCATATATCCAAATATATGCTTAAAGACAAAATACCTCACGAGTCAATATTGGTTCTTCTAACTTAAATTAAAAACTACCTAGATTTCATTTAACTTCTTCCATATTACCCCTGTAACTCCTTTCTTCTATACCGTGAATGCTCGTTCTCAAGAATACCAGGGATCTAATACCAACATCATTAGAATTGTCCATAATTAGTCATTTGTCTTATCCCATATTACACACACAAAAGACTTGGAATAAGAAAACTGATAAAACAAAAACAAAAACAAAAATACTAATGGACGACAATATGATTATTTCAAACATTAAAATAAATCTTTTTGCATATTGCTTTTCCCATCTTCTCTCTGCTCTTTTCAGTAGGTGTACTATAAATTGTCAAAGCATATGGCCATTATGGTCTATGCTCACCCACTTTAAGCCATCATTCAGACTTAGTTGTACAGGTTACTATAAACTTAATCCCTACCATCTGCCCTCACATCAAGGAGGGTCATTTGGTTGTCTGAAGCTTACTCTCTAGTAAGTTTCTCACACGGGGCTCATGGGAACAATATTCCCTGAGATCTTGCATATCAACTGTGTGTTTTATATCTGAAATTCAATTTTGCTGGATATCAAATGCTGGGGGCACATTTTCTTAAACACATGGCTACATTTTTTTTTTCCTGACATAATTACTACTGTCTGAAAGTCAGATCTAGGATTCTTTTCTCACAAGTTCCATTCTCAGGGCGCCTGGGTGGCTCAGTCAGCTAAATATCTGACTCTTGATTTTTGGCTCAGGTCATGATCTCACAGTTTGTGAGCTCAGCTCCGCGTTGGGCTCCACGCCATCAGCACAGAGCCTGCTTGGGATTCTCTCTCTCCCTCTCTCACTTTGCTTCTCTATCATACTCTCAAAATAAATAAATAAACTTGAAAAAAAAAAAGTTCATGGGGCACCTAGGTGGCTCAGTCAGTTGAGTGGCCGACTTCAGCTCAGGTCATGATTTCATGGCTCCTGAGTTCAGGCCCCGCGTTGGACTCTGTGCTGACAGCTCAGAGCCTGGAGCCTGCTTTGGATTCTGTGTCTCTCTCCCTGCCCCTCTGCTACCTGCTCTCTGTCTCTCTCTCAAAAAATAAACAAACATTAAAAAAAACAACAACCAAGTTCATTCTCTTTTGGATGTTCAAATAATTTACATTTTTTTCTTTAAAGTCCAGTAATTACAGTAGGATATCTCTAGGTGTTAGTAATGTTCAGGTGATAATCATAGGTACTTGATGTCCTCTTTTGATGTGTAATTTTAAATGCTTTTCTCCCTCTAATTTTAGGCAAGTTTTCTTGGGTTATAGTCATTAGTATTTGTTTCCTGCCTTGCTTGGTTTGCTTCTAAATTTTTTTTTCCAACGTTTATTTATTTTTGGGACAGAGAGAGACAGAGCATGAACGGGGGAGGGGCAGAGAGAGAGGGAGACACAGAATGGGAAACAGGCTCCAGGCTCTGAGCCATCAGCCCAGAGCCTGACGCGGGGCTCGAACTCACGGACCGCGAGATCGTGACCTGGTTGAAGTCGGACGCCTAACCGACTGCGCCACCCAGGCGCCCCATTGCTTGGTTTGCTTCTAAAGGTCTCCTATTATCCACATATTTTGTCTTCTTTGCTGTCTTTAACTTTTGTTCTTTCTCCCAGATACTTTTTATTCCTTTCTTCTTTTCTTTTGTATTTGAAAAGTTTTTCTTTTTTTAGCCTTCTCTTTCTCCTAAGGCATTATTCATTGTTAATCTCCCTCATATTCTTTCTAGTTAACTCTTCATTTCTGAAATGATGTTTTTATTTTATTGTTTCTTAAAAATGTTTGTTTATTGAGAGAGCGGGTGACGGAGGGGCAGAGAGAGAGAGAATGAGAGAGAGAGAGACAGAGAGAGAGAATCACAATCAGTCTCCATGCTACCAGTCCAGAGCCCAATGCCAGGGCTCGAACCCACGAACCATGAGATTATGACCTGAACCGAAATCAAGAGCTGGATGCTTAGCTGACTGACCTACCCATGTGCCCCAATTTTTAATTATCTCTTAATTATTTCTGTCACTTCGTTTCTAAGTTCTTATAATTCTGATGTATTATCATTTTCTTAAAAATTTTAGCTTGTTTTCAGATAGGAGATGACATTTTTATCTTGTGGGCATGACTTTTTTTGTGTTTCTGTTCCTTATTTTTCTTCTTTAAATCCTAGCTTTGTACAGAATTTGACTTCAATGGCTTTTCTATTTCTAAGTTTTAGGTGAAATTCGTTTTACTGACTTTTAAAAATGAAGCAGGGTGCTATAGACTGAATGTTTGCATCCCCTCAAAATTTATGGCTTGAAACCCTAACCTCTAATGTGGTTGGGATTTTGATAGATGAGGTCATGAGGGCTCTGCCACCACAAATGGGATTAGTGCTTTTGTAAGAGACATCCCGGATAGCTCCCTTATTCCTTCCATCGTGTGAGGACATGGGGAGAAGTCAGCAGTCTGCAGGCATCCTGATGTCCAGAACTGTGAGAAATAAAGTTCTCTTGTTTATAAGCCACCCAGTTTATGGAATTTTGTTACAGTGGCCCGAGCTAGGGCATGGGGTTCAGGAAATTTTTTTTTTTTTTTACATCATAAAGTCCCCTCCTCTGTTATTTGTATGTGATGTCAAATATCAGATAACTTACATTCTGAGATTCCCTGTCTTGGGTCCCCTCCCTTATCTCTGGTCTAGACTTTTTGTTTTCTTCATTTATGATGTTATCCTTATCTGGCTCAGTTTAAATTCCACTCCCAGCACTTTCCGCTAGGTAAGGGGTCATGTCTTAGGAGAAAGCTCCAGAAGGCCAGTTTGAGAGTTCATGACTCTTGTACTCGCCCAGCAATGGAGTCCTCAATTGACTTTCTAGCCTTCCAGTACATTCTTGTTGGGGTTTTGCTATTCTCAAGTATATAAAATGCCATCCTGTTACCTTTCCTTTTCTTCTTCTCACACAGGCTCTGGCACAAAGATCCGCGGTCACTGGTAGTCTGTCTACACTCACTTGTATTTTAGGAGTTTGGGGGAATAGCTTGTCACCAGTTTTGTCATAAATGTGTTTACCATGTAGAGATTCAGAGCAAGAAAAAAGCTGGTGTGACTACAGTTTTCTCCTAATCTCTCTTCCATTTTTTAACCTCACAAGACACTATTATTATTTTAGGCAGTCAATGTTTGCTTAGAACTAGCCTCGTATTTTCTCCTTTCTTGGCTCTTTGTTCCTTCTTTATCTTCTTTTGGGGATCAATTTCTTTCTGCCTTTAAAATTTCTTTTAGTGAGAGTCTACTGGTGGTAAAGTCAACAGCATTTGTTTGTTTCTGAAAGTATATTTATTTTGCCCTCGAAAGGTATTATCTCTGCGTATAGAAGACTGGGTTGGCAGTCATTTTTGTATATCCAATTGAAGGTGTCATTCAACTATCTTATGACTTCCACTGTCACAGGCGATAGGCCAGCTGTGAGTCTGTGACTCAGGCAGATCTTTTTAATATGGTTCCTTTGATAACTTTTTGTTTTTCCCGTGTTGCTGTTTCACTATGATGTGTTTAGTCTTACATTTCTTTTTATTTATACTGCTTGAAATTCATTCTTGAATTCATTAGGGAATGATTCATTATTGAAATCTCAGCCATTATATTGTCAAATACTCTGCATCTTTTTTTTCTCTTTTCTCCTTCAGGTACTCTGCTCAAATGGATATTCGACCTTCTCAGTTTATCTTCCATATCTTATAACCTCTATTCTCCATTTTCCGTCTCTTTATCTCTTTGTGCTTTATTGTGCCATATTCTGGAAAATGTCCTCAAATATATCTTCCATTTAATTAAATTCTTTCTTTGGCTATGTCTACTCTGTTGTTTTATTTTATTTTATTTTTTTAATGTTTATTTTTGAGGGAGAGAGAGAGACCGAGCGTGAGCAGGGGAGGAGCAGAGAGAGAGGGAGACACAGAATCCAAAGCAGGCTCTGAGCTGTCAGCACAGAGCCCAACTCGGGGCCCAGGGCCCAAACTCACCAGCTGTGAGATCATGACCTGAGCCAAAGTTGGATGCTTAACTAACTGATCCACCCAGGCGCCCCAGTGTCTACTCTGTTTTCATATGTACCCACTGAGTTCTTCATTTTAATTCTTGTACTTTTCATTTGTAGAAACCTTATGCACACTGGTGCATAGCCTAACTTGGGGCTTGAACCCATGAGCCATGAGATCATGACCTGAGCTGAATTCAAGAGCCAGATGCTTAACCGACTGAGCCACCCAGGCGTCCTGTTGTTAATCGTTAAGTGCGGTAAGCATACCTGCTTTGTGATCTGTGTTTGACAATGCCAATAGATGAAGTCTTTGGATGTTTCTACTTTGTATTGTTTCTGATTGTTCTCATTCGCAGTGCCAATTTCCCTGTGTGCTTGATTATTTTTAGTTGGGTGCTGCTTTCTGTCATTAAAAATTATTTGTAGGGGCGCCTGGGTGGCTCAGTCGGTTGAGCGTCCGACTTTGGCTCAGGTCCTGATCTCATGGTTTGTGAGTTCGAGCCCCGCGTCGGGCTTGTGCTGACAGCTCGGAGCTCAGAGCCTGGAGCCTGCTTCCGATTCTGTCTCCCTCACTCTCTGCCCCTCCCCCATTCATGCTCTGTCTCTCTCTGTCTCAAAAATAAATAAACGTTAAAAAAATTTTTTTAATTAAAAAAATTATTTGTAGGAATAATTTGAAATCTAGAAGAAAGGGGCATTCCTTAGAAGAAGATTCACATTTGTTTTCTGCTAAATACCTCAAAGCAGGACAGCATGAGTTTCTTTCAAACGAGATTCACAGCTGTCATGATTTTTGTCTTCCCAACTGATGTTACTTTGGGCTGCAAATCCATGCAAGGGTAGTTCTCTCTGGATCACCCATAATTTGAGAGAGGAACCCTCCAGTTTACTTGGGGCAGGGTTCACTATGGCTCGACTTCTGTTCCTCGTGCCCCAAGAGACTGGAAAATCTAATGCCTCTATGTGCCTACATCAGCACACACCCTAGGAATAAGAGTTTTCAGGGTTCCCACTTTAACATCAATTTTCGATTACCTTATAATTCCTAATTTTGCTGCCAATTCCTTGATATTTTAAGAGAGTTTTTAATTTTATTTTAAGGTTTTTAAAAATCTATTTTTATGTAGCATTTTTAGATGTGAAAATGAAAGTAGAAACGTTTGTCCAAACAGCTTATCATTCACCCATCCAGAAGCTCCACTTGTCCTTTTTGTCAGTCTACTTACAACTAGGTACCGTCATGAGTAACGCCACTTAGCATGGGAGTCGGGGTGCAATCTATCAGGGTGGGGCTTCCGTGTCCGTCCCCCAGGACTCCTGGTGCCTTACACACTGAGACTGCATGGCCAAGAGAGCGTAAGTGCTGTATACATTTTAGATACTCAGAAAAATTAATTTACTCCTTGTTGTTGACATAAAGATAAAAGCAAAAAGGTCAACTCTTTCTTTTCTATATCCCCAAACATCATCTGATGCACCTCTTTTTGAATTTGGTTTCTACCTAGCCAGGGGTCCTATGATTCTGTCCAAACCCATTCTTGTCAACGGATCTGTGGCCAGGATGTTCCGTCTTCCCAAAACTTGGCTCTTCCCTTGGCTAAGGGAGATCTTGGCCGGCATACGTAGCCTTGCTTTCCACCACGTCTGCAGTGCTGTCGTTGGACTTTACTGGGGACAACCATATCACACTTTCACAGAAAGCCCCTTTTTCGTTGTGACACGAAGCAAAACATTTACTCCTGATCTTCAGGCATCTGCAAACAGGTACGTGGGATTTGAGTGTGTTCTTTGGAGGACTTTGGCATGGAGATTTCCTAATACCATGACTCCACTGGACAGCTCTTTAGGAGGCAAATGTAAAGCTATTCCTGTATGCTGCCATTTTTAGTCCATTTCCCCTTCTCACGGTGTGAACAAATTTCCTATCTTAAACTTTCTAAAATGCCAGTCTGTGGTCCTAGGTCCCAGGTAGTGGGCTTTTCAAGTGAACCTGTGGGTAGTTTTCTCATTTTGTGTTAGGAGGGGTAAGCAAGCCTGCCCTAAGGTAGGAAAAGTCTGTTGCCAACCAGCTGCTAACCTTCAGTGAATCGTTCAACCTCTCTGGATGCAGCTTTCCACTTCTAGAAAGTGAAGGGATTGATTTGCCTTAACACTCTTCTAGATTCTAACCCTAAAACAATGATATGTTCTGTATCCTAGGATTCTCCCCTATATTTTATTTTCTGTAATGATTTGTATAATGACTTAAATTTGTAGGAACTAAAAAAATCAGAGCAATGCTACTGAGTAGTTTCATTGCTACTAAGTTTTATGTGGTCAGCCACAAAATTGTCACTGAGGCTGAATGATGAGTTTCTATCAGGACAAAGATAATACAGATATTAGGTCTCAAGTTTAATAAAAGGGCAAAGGATTTGATGTAGTGTCTTGGGTCATGTCCAACAATCACTGCCCCATTTTTTGAAACAAATCTGAAATCATTTGGTAGAAAAGCAAATGTATACACCTTACCAAGGTAACTGACTTAAAGCTGTTGTTTTCCTCTCAACTCCCTCCGCCCCCCCCCCCACCAAAAGACATTCTTTGCTTAGATTTCTTTTTCTTATCCTCTCAAGGAAACAGCAGAAAAAACGTCTTTGCTTGCTCTTCAGTGCCAAAGTGCGGATACAGGTTTACAGTATGTTGTGGTCTCTCGTGGGAAAACTAGGTGCACCATATTGCATGGCTTTTCCTTTGTCTGGTTTCAGCCTCCTGGCTGCAGCCATACGTCCCACCAAGGAGAAAGCTGGTGCCCTCCTGGCTCCTAAACTCCCGGCTTATGGCGGACAGCGCCCCTCCGACACGCCGAGCAGCACTGCGTTCTCTTGGGCTCCTCCGCTCCAGTCATTTCTCTCTCCACACCACATTTTTTGGTCCCTTTTTCTCTTTTTCATACCTCAGTGGATAGACTGGTGGGTTTCCAGGATTCCTGAGAAAGGTGTCAGCCACCATCTGTTCAACTGCTTTTCAACTTAGGAACATGAGAAGTTAGCTTCTCATTGAGATTGAGGTGGGGCTCAGGCCTGGAGAGGGATGTTCACATCCTCTCTAAAAGCTGATTTCAACAGCAGCGAAATACCAAGGCAGGGCCTAATTATTTTGTGCCGGGGCTCCTTTTGGGGAAATCGAAACTACATAGAGATCCCGGGAAATAATGAAAACCAGAGCTTTGTTTCTGCTGTGGTGGATTCTCAAAGTTAATCATTTGCTTCAAATCTGTCCTACCCTCTTCTCCTCCATTGCTTTCAGTCTTCCCCCAGGACCCCTTAGCCTAGAAAAATGAAATGAAATGCCCCTCTCTCCATTCCTGTGGATTCACCACCTCAGCACCACTGGCCAGCTGCCCCAATGAGCAGGGACGGAGAGACAAGAGCTGGATGGTGTGGGTGGGACGTATATACATACCAGATGCAGTCTGAAGTCACTTGGCCCATGCGTCCTCAGGGGCAAGGTCTCCCCCAACTGTGTTATAGTTGGAATGGGGGTTGGGGTGTGATGATTAATTTTATGTTTCAACTTGACTGGGCCATAGGGTGCCCAGACATTTGGTCAAGCATTATTCTGGGTCTTCGAGGGTGTTTCTTGGTAAGATTAACATTTGAATTGGTAAAGCAGTAAAGCAGACCACCTTCCCTAAAGTGGATGAGTCCCACCCAGTCAATTGAAGGCCTGAATAGAACAAAAAGGCTCACCCTTCTCGAGCGAGAGGGAATGACTCCTGCCTGACTACCCGGACGTGGGACAGTGGTTCTTTCCTTGTTCAGACTCACACTGAAACATCAGCTCACACTGCATCTTCAGCCTGTTGGCCTTTGCATTGGAACATGCACCATTGGCCCTCCTGGGTCTCCAGCTCACCAACTGCAGGTCTTGAGACTGGTCAGTCTTCATACTCGCGTGAGCCACTTCCTTATTTTTTATGTTTTAAAAATATGAACATACTGAAACATATTCATATGCGTATATGTATATATGTACATTGATATGTATAAGAATCAAGTTATGCACACATACATCCTATTGGTTCTGGAGAACGCTAATATAAGGGGCAAAAATTCTTGCATATTTTAATGGCTTGTGGGGGCGCCTGGGTGGCTCACTTGGTTGGGCGTCTGACTTTGGTTCAGGTCAGGTCATGATCTTAGGGTTTGTGGGTTTGAGCCCCACGTCGGGTTCTGTGCCCACAGCTTGGAGCCTGGAGCCCGCTTCGGATTCTGTGTCTCCCTCTCTCTTTCTGCTCTCCCCCGCTCACACACTCTCTCTTTCAAAAATAAAACAAATGAAATAAACATTTAAACATTTTAAAATAAAAACTGAGAATAAACTGAGGGTTGATGGGGGGTGGGGGGGAGGGGTGGTGATGGGTATTGAGGAGGGCACCTGTTGGGATCAGCACTGGGTGTTGTACAGAAACCTATTTGACAATAAATTTCCTATTAAAAAATAATAAAAAATAAAAATACAAAAAGAATTGCAAGAAAAATAAAATAAAATAAACATTTTTTTAATAAAAAAAATTAATGGGTTGTAACCCTCCTCCCCCCACAAAGGGCCACAGTGCATCAACGTATTTGCAATACATCTGTGGTATTAAGACTTCATGGAGGTGAAGGTTAGGAAAAAATGCTCTTCCAGGCACCTGGGTGGCTCAGTTAAGCGTTCTACTTTGGCTCAGGTCATGATCTCATGGTTTGTGAGATCACGGTTTGAACCCCATGTTGGGCTCTGTGCTGACAGCTCAGAGCCTGGAGCCTGTTTCAGATTCTGTGTCTCCCTTTCTCTTTGCCCTTCCCCCGCTTGTACTGTGTGTGTGCGTGTGTGTGTGAGTGTGTGTCACGCTCTCTCTCAAAAATAAACATTAAAAAAAATAATAATAAAGGAAAAAATGCTTTAAAATCTCCTTATGGGTAACAATGATTCTTTTTTTTTTTTTTTTCTAGTATTGAGAAACACTGCTATGTATCCTAATTTTTCATGTTCCCCGGATGAATCGCAACTACCAAGATGTGCATTTCTATCCCCCAAGGCTTTTTCCCCTTTTGCCAAGGCTTGTCAACCACTGGCTGACCGCAGTTGGTGTATCAATGCCCCCACTCCCTCATTCCTGGGCGCACTGGGCAATTCTGAGCTATGTGTTTTTCAGTTTGCCCACAGGAATGAGCTCCAGTTGCCCTCTGTGGCTAAGGCTTAAGAACATAGCGCTCAGAACTCTCAGCACCTGGGGGGCTCAGCCGGTTAAGCGTCAGACCTCAGCCCAGGTCATGATCTCGCAGTTGGTGAGTTCAAGCCCCGAGTCAGGCTCTGTGCTGACAGCTCGGAGCCTGGAGCCTGCTTTGGACTCTGTGTCTCCCTCTCCTTGCTCAGTGGCACTGAGACTCTGGAGATGGACTGCCTGGCTCCTCCACTTTCTAGCTGTGTGGCCATGGACAAGTTACTTAGCCTCTCTGTGCCTCTGTGTCCTCATCTATAAAGTAGGGATGATACTGGTGCTTCCTCACAGTGCTGTGTGCTCTAAAGGATGTAGTCTGTGAAAGCTCTCTGGGCTGTGCCTAGACAAGGGTTAGCCACTGTCTCTGTTATTGTGCTGTTGCTGAGCACGTGGTTCTGTGAGTGCTAGATTGTGAGCACAGGCCCCCCTCTCGTTAAGAGAGCAGGAAAGGAAAGTAGCAGTAAAAGTTTTACTAGGACTTTTTGAACCAGGAGTCACCTTTTGTCTAAGAAGACCCAGACGTTAGGCCATCCGGGCTAACATGTTCTTACTCTCTTAATTGTCACATTATTGAGTGTCTACCCAGAGCGATCCCACACCTCCAGTTTTGGGATTCAAAGATCCCCATCACCCATAAAATCCATGGCCGGCACCTGCTTTACGACCCACTGGGCTACTGCATCCAAACACAGAATTGTTAAACAGGTAGGTACTGGCCTGGTATAATGAACCCTATTGGGCAATAGATGCCTTCAGCATGAGAAAAATGTCCCATGTTTCTTTTCTCTCTGCAGCAACAGGACAAGCAGAGCTGATAGCCTTTATACAAAGGTGAAGAGTGAGAGAACCCAACTGCTTTAACCACCCCCCACCAGTTGGCAAGGGGAGGCTAGGCTCCTTCCCTCCGTGTTTGGGTTTCCAAAGAGATGTCTCCCTCCACTGAAGTTGATTTTGAGGTGATTTATTTGTGAGTCAGAGATCCCATAAGTTGATAAAATGTTTAATATCTCTATAAAAACCTACATGGTAATTTGTCTTTGTACCCAAGCAGTTCCATTTAGATTTATACTCTGCTTATTAAGGAATGGAATCAGGACCCACAGAACCCTCTCTTCCCCTGTTCACGTTGGAACCCACCTCCTCATCGAAGGCTCCAATTTCCCCTGCATATACTCTGTTTCTGTTTCTTCCTTCCCATTATCTGAAAATATGTGATTATTTCTTTCCCCACCCCATCTGGCCATCACCTCACCAACAGCCTGTGGATCTTCTCTGAGACAATTGTTTCCAACAGAACAGGGATCCGGTGGCATTTTTTTTTTTTCTATAAAGGGCCAAACTGCAAATATTTTAGCCTTCGTGGGCTGTACGATCTCTGTTGTAACTACTCAACCCTGCAAGTATATCATGAAAGCAGCCACAGACAGTATGTAAACAAATGAACGTAGCTTTTTCCCAATAAAACTTTATTTACAAAAGCAGGCAGTGGGCCAGATTTGGCCCACGGGCTGTAGTTTGTAGATCCCTGCTCCAGAGCGACAAAATTAGTCATCCATCATATCTACTCAATAAAGTATTAAAACCTGCCTTGCTTTTTGCAATAATTTTTAAATGTAATGCCATGTGCACAAGAATTTCTATATTTACATCTAAAGCTGCTTTGAGACACAGCCAGGGTTGTACTGCAACATTCTCTATATTCACCATACTTTGTCAATTGAAAGCAATAATTAGGGCCCTCGTATTCATGCATCCATTTCATAAAAACCACATACTGGCCACCAAGGTTACACCCGTTGGTACATTCATCAATGCTTCTTATTTCACTTTTCTTCTCATTACATACAGTATAATTTTGTTGACCACATTAGGCACAGCAACAGGGTTTTTTTTTTTTTCTCTACTACGGACACACAATCAAAAGCAAAGGAGAATACTGACCGTACTAACTTTGGCTCAGGACATCTGTATGGAAACTTCGGAACAAGAAACGCAATTTTTCTTGGTTATTTCCTCCACTCTCCTGAGTTCAACTGTGCACAAAATTACTTGTCATTGTGGTGGCACAAATAAGACTTCATTAACATCACCATTCTGATCTTGGTAAACAAGTTTATTTACACTTGAGCACTGCTGAAGAATGAAGTCATAGAGAAAAGTTCATGGTAGGTGGTCCTGCCTTTTTCATTAAGGCGGGCTTTGACAAAATCACCAGCACCTCACTTGGACAAGCTGCTATTCAGTACTCTGGGGTTAATGCAAGTGCGGGTGTGTGCCTGTTGAAAGGCATCCGGCGACAACACTTGTAATCGAGGTGGGGCACATTTTTTAATGATACGTGTTGTTGCTGTTTCTTGTCGTGCTTTTTCCTAACTCCTGGCTCCCCTGCTCTCCCAGTGCCTATGACAAGGATGGTGGAATCCATCGGTTAAATTGGATTTCTGACTTATAATTAGAAATCAAGTAGGGGTGCCTGGGTGGCTCAGTCGGTTGAGCGTCTGACTTTGGCTCAGGTCATGATCTCACCGCTCGTGGGTTGGAGCCCCCCCATCAGGCTCTGTGCTGATAGCTCGGAGCCTGCTTCGGATTCTGTGTCTCCCTCTCTCTCTGCCCCTCCCCCGCTCATGCTCTGTCTCTCTCTCTCTCTGTCTCTCTCAAAAACAAACATTAAAAACAATTTTATTTTTTTAAAAATTTTTTTTTCAACGTTTATTTATTTTTGGGACAGAGAGAGACAGAGCATGAACGAGGGAGGGGCAGAGAGAGAGGGAGACACAGAATCGGAAACAGGTTCCAGGCTCTGAGCCATCAGCCCAGAGCCCGACGCGGGGCTCGAACTCACAGACTGCAAGATCGTGACCTGGCTAAAGTCGGACGCTTAACCGACTGCACCACCCAGGCGCCCCAAAAAACAATTTTAAAAAAAGAAAAGAAATCAAGTAGTTCTCCAAGGTGGCAAATCCTGAGAAGGTGGGGCTCCAGGTACTCCTCGGAGATTGTGGGAATGAACGTGTTTAATTGTCACACTGAAAAAAACAACATGGGGCTCTGGCCGATTCTGCTTTGAGAGCAGAATGCATGTGATGGGGAAGCGCCATCTAAATGTTCAGGCACCATCTAAATGCAGGACTAGGTGTTGTCAGCCTTCACACAGCAAAAGCGGAAGGAAATCGCAGCTCTTGATGTTGTATATGCTCGGAAAATACACGATGATGGATATGAATGTGAATACGATTCGCTGTGATGGCCTTGCCCTTGCAGAGGAAACCACTGCAGGGCAAAAGGAGCCCCCCATCTCCCTGCCCCAGAACCTCCTGGTTCAGGGCTGGGCCCTTCCACCAGGAAGGCCAGGTCTGGTCCTGCTCACACACTCCTTGGCCAGTGATTAGCATCCCACCACTCTGCTGGACCAAGAGGAACACCTGCCTGAGACAGCTCGGAGCCAGATACCAGAGCGGTCTTTCCCAAGAGTCAGCGGAGTGAGGGCAAGCTCCAGGCAGGGGTAGGGGACTGGGGCAAGAATGAGACCTACCATCATGGAACACCAACCACGCTTGGGGCATGGAGATGAGTGCCGTATGCCATCTGGTCACATGTCACGGAGATTACATGAGACTCAGTGGTATTCTCTGAACCCCAAACAGGATGGTTTCCTCTGTCCGTCCTTTTCCTGGGAGGCTGGTTTGGAACAGAAGACCTAGCGACTTGTATTATATACTCGCGCTGAACCCTGCAATAAGAACAGTCCATAGGAAACATTTAAGGACGGACCCTGAACCATCCCCTAGACTCACAGTAAGATTTCTTTCTGATAACAGAATGCACTAGTGTTACAGGTCCAGCTACAGGGCTCCATCCACTTCAGAGATGGGACCTAATTCTCGGAGGCTGGGTGTGTGGCCAACGGTTTGCTGGCCCGGAGGCTGGTCACACTCTGCCCTTTCCCAGCCAGCACGAGCAGACAGCCAGTGAGTCCACGGGAAGGCACTGATCATCCTCAGGACTAGATGTAACAGTAAATGGGAGTGTGTGGCTGGTAAAGAGACAAGGTTTCAAGCCCCAAAGAGTTTTCTGTCCAAAAGGGAAGACAGCATGAGCCAGTAAGTAATCCCTTCGTGCGATAACAATAATTTAACAGATATTTCCATGTGCTCAACTCTGCTCTATGTGCTTCGCATACTTTAACTCACTTAATTCTCAAAACAGTGCGAGGGGGCTGGTACTGTTACTATCCCTATGTTAAAGATGAGGAAAGAGTTCAAAGAAATTAATCAGACAAGTCACACGACTCGTAAAGTGGCAGGGCTGGTACTCTGAGACCCACATCTCCAGAGGGGGAAGGAGAATGAAAACTGACCGACATCAAAACAGCTAGAACTCTGCGGCAAGAGAACTTGGCAACTAGATTCTTGGAAATGATGGTTTTCCAAAAATAACTACATTTACAGAGGGTTTATATTTGATATGTCCAGTCCTCATAAGATAGAAATAACGCCCCATTTTGCAAATGAGAAAGCTGAGTATCAGGGGAATGATACAACTTGGGAGAACTCACATATCTACTAGCTTGGCAAAGTTGAGATTCAATCTTAGGTCTGTCTGAAAGCTCTCCACCAACACTGCTGTTGGCTGACTTGGAGAATAAAGGGACACCTCGAACCCTCCAGGGTTCTATGATGTCTGGTTCCCGGTTCCACTCTAGAGTTACGAGCATTTATTCCACTTATGGGCCAGGCAAGATTTCTCAAGCGTGGAGGTCTAAACATGGTGGCAGTCTAAGACAGGAGATGGTTAGACTCCATAGCATTAGGTGCTAAATGGGGGGTTGTAACACCACTGGAATGCTCAGTTCAAGCTGCTAGCACCAAGCACCAGTCTCAGAAGCTGAGATTTTTAAGACCTGAGTGTAATCAATACCCTGGTTCATACCAAGTGTCCTAGTTACAATACCATTGACAAGGTCACCTTTGAACTACATGGAACGTTGAAGCCTTGGTGAAAGAGATTAGTTTATTTTTCAATCCAAATGTGCCAAGTGAGCTCTAAAAAGTTGCGGAGATCAAGTTTTTGAGATATCTTCTGGGAAGATCATAAGCTGAAAGGCTGCTGTCATAGATACTGAAGTCAGTCATCACCCACTTGCTAACTGAGTCACCTGTCAGGTTAGTGTGGATTTTTTCATGCCCAGGTGCCCAACCCTTCTAGGTAGAGGGCCGGTTACCCAAAGTAACCTTGGCTGGAGGCACGAAAAGGCATCCCTTGAGTAAGTGGCATTTTGGAGGCTCCGAGGGTCAAAGCTGGCAAAACTAAAATTGTTGGAAACCCCAAGGGTCACAGTCGGATACACACTGAAACAAAGCAGGGGCACAAAGCAAAGGTAGGGAACATCTAGAGGGACCAAGGTAATTGTCACACTGTCTTGTAAGATTAGATTCACCTGTGTTTAGCAGACCATTCCCAACACACACAAAGGAATCAGGAGAGTTACAGAATTCACAGAGAGTGCAAGAAGTGTGGTTTGTGTCTTTCACATATAGACGTTCCAAGATGGGCTATTCTGGGGTAGTATGGCCAATCTGTTCCCCGATGGTCTTAAGGACTCTCTTAGGATCAGTGCTGGCTGCAGTGACAAGCAAGCCCCCAGATGTGAATGTCTTAACACAGTAAAAGCTGTTTCCCTGATGATTTAACAATCCAATGTGAGTGTTTCTGACCAGCAGGCATCTTTCCTCCCTGTGGGTCTAACCTATTGTTGGCTCTTGTAACTATTTGTTAAATAAACCTATTTCGGGAATGTATTCAGAGAAGCGTGCACATGGATTCCTTCCATCTTGGGATTCTGCCATTCCCTAAAGCCTAGGAATCTTCTGCATGTGGCTAGATGATGGAGGAAGAGTACAGAGGAGGGAACATGGACTCTAGTGGGCCACATCTAGAATTCCATTCCATTCAAATTCCATTGGCTGCAAGGGAGGTTTGGGAATCTAGTCTAGCTGTGTGCTGCAGAAGATGAGCAAATCACTCTGGTAAGCAGTCTTTGCTACAAGGACCCAGGACCCTGGTGGCTCCTTGCAGCTCAGTGGTACCTCACCCTCAGGGTCTGGCCCTTGATCAAAAGTGGCAGCCAGCAATGCCGCATTCTAGCTAGCAACCTAGCTAGAAGGGCCAGTGAGCTAAATCCTTAGTAAAAGTCATCGCTCTTGGGTCAGTTTGGATTTTTTTTTCATCTATAAGAGAAAGAAAGGAACAAAGCAAAATAGAAATGAGGGCGTGTATCAGGTGTGCCTTAGTTTCCGCACCTGTAAAACCGAGACGATAAGAATACTTACTCCACAGGATTGTGAGAAATAAAGGAGCCGATACATGCAAAACGCTTGAAGGCTCATAGTTAGTGTTTGATAATAGAGAACTAAGGGAAGGGGAGAGGGGAGAGGAGAGAGAAGAAAAAGAGGAGAAAGGAAGGTTCCCTGAAGCAGAAGGGTCCCCAAAACATAAATTTTCCGGGCGTTTCTGCTGATTTGCCATTGGTCAGAACTTAGTCACACGGGCACAGAGCTACCAGGGAGGCTGGAAATGTAGTTTTTACTCCAGAGACTCATACACCTGACTAAAACTCAGGGACTTTATTACTATGGAAGAAAAGGAGAATGGACACTTGGGGGACAACAGTTTCTGTCACGATCACTAAGAGCCTAGACAAAGGTTCAATGTTCACAGCCACTGAGTTCCCAGAGAGTGAACAGAAACCCCTGGTTTAAACGACAGAATGGGGGCCTGAGACAAAGTCCATAGGCATGACTCTGGAGTGACAGGCAGTTGGGTGCCCAACCGGGGCAGCCCTGAAAAAGGTTGATGCTGGTACTACTCTGCAGCTGGGAGAGTAGAACACCCAAATGTGCACCATCGGTCGGGGAGTATGCGTGAGCTGAGGCACCTCTGGGACTGATGAGAGACCCTGGCTTCAGCCACGCCTCAATCACTCCCTCGAGTTTCCTTGATTCTTCAGCCCTCAAGGACGCTCCAGGTTCCTAATTCCATCCTAGGCCCCATTCATGCCTGGCCAAGGCCCCATCTAGTCTCCTCTCACCCTCTGCACCTGGCGTTACAGGTTGAACTATGTTGCCCCCGCCCACCCACATTCACATGTTGAAGTCCTACCTACCCCCAGTAACTGTGAATGTGACTATTTGGAAACAGGGTCTTTGCAGACATAATTAGTTAAGAGGTGGTCACCTTGGAACCTAGCAGGTGGGACCCTACTTCCATGTGACTTGTGTCCTTCTAAGATTGGGATACCAGGAGAGTGCCACGTGGACATAAAGACAGAGATCAGGCTGATGCGTCTACAAGGCAAGGAATGCCAAAGACGGCCAGTAAGCCAGCAGAAGCTGGGGGCATGGCCTGGAACAGATTCCTTTCACAGCCCTCAGGAGGAACCAAACCAGCCAACACCTTGATCTTGGACTTCTAGCCTCCAGAACTGGGACACAATAACTGTCTGTTGTTGAAGCCCCCCAGTCTGTGTGACTTTGTTATGGAGGCCCAAGTGAACAAATGCACCTGTTCTGGCTCCAGCTTACTGTCAGTTTTCAAGTCCAGCTTTGCTCCAAGCCTCCAGACCCCGCCTCCTCAGCTGGTCTCAGCCCTCGGGCGGCCGCGGCGACTCGACCTCTGCTTTCCCTATTCCACGCCCACCTCACTTGCCCCTCCCCCCTCCACCCGTCTGCTTCCCTGATGCCCCAGCGCTCTCCCCCTGAAACCCTGGCCACCTCTGCCAATACCCCTGGTGTGGATCACACGTTCACTTTGAGAACCCTCCACCCACAAAACTGTTTACAGCCAGTGAGGGAGCATTTTAGGGGAAGCCAGAAAGCCTCGCCTCCCCTTCGGCTTTATTTGTACCATAAAACGAAATCCAGTTGAGTACCCTCCGGATAATCTGATTAACATTGACAACCAAACTGAATAATTAGACTGTGTTTCTTTGGGCGGGGAGGGGTGGTATTTTTGCCAGAAACCAAGCACCCTTCCTCTCTAGAATATTTGGGGACAGTTCTCTGCATCTGTGCCGTCTGGTTAACTCGGAACTTCTGATGTGTCTGGACCATCGATGGAAGAAGCCTCAACCGTTATTTACAAAATATTTCCCAGAAACTGAAATTAGAGAAGCTCGTGAGACAAAGACTTAGGAAAATAAGGGACGTGAAAAGATGTGCAACTAGTCTGACCATATCCAAAAAGGAAGTCCGTTGCTGGAAAGTTCCCAGGCCACCCAAGCAGAGAGGCAGACGCCAGCTTCCCAGCACAGCCCCAATTTCAAAAATTCACTTCCCTGAACACCTCGAGTCCCCATATGTATGTGTTTGGGTTTGGGGTTCAGCAAATACGGCCGCCATTGAACCAGAGCTCATGAAGAAAGCCCCCCCCCCCCCGCTTGCATCAGGGCACAGTGGAAGGTGGGGTTTTAAGGGGTGCTGATGGAGATCTGAGGAAGGGTCACGGCGTCATGGGGCATCCAGGCTGCAGGGGGCAGTGATGCCCCCTGGGGGAAATGCAGTCAAAGGTCTCCTCCCCCAAACTGGTTGGTAAATGGCATCTGGTTAAAATGAATCAGGAAGGCAGTCTTGAGATGGAAGACAAGTCCCAAATGGATAAGGTAAGAGCAGGCATGCAGAGGACAGTCGTGGGTCCTTTACCTGAGCATCCTGGGGGCTGAGTGCTGTCAACACTGGCCTTCAGGGAGAACGGAGATCAAAGGTGGTACAAAAGGACTGCCCGGGAGCTGTCAGCTGGTGCTGGAACTGCAGGTGTGGCCCAGGCTTTCCTCCTGGTCTCCTTCAGGGAGAGACAAGAGGCATTCTCCCCGAGCTGGGGCCTGCACCGCCCTGATGTGTCCCAGTGTGGGCTCCCCTTGTCCCCCCAGCCCTGCAGGTCCAGGGTTCAGGGCAACACAGAGTCCCTGGTGTCTGGGAGCCACGGTTGGTGCTCAGGCATTGCTCCCATGAGAGGACAAGAGAGAATATGACCCCCACCCCCCCAACCTGGCACTGGCCACAGTGGGAGGCCAGGACCCCAGCCTCATTTCGGAGGAAGGGGAATTTAAGGAGCAAAGGGCAGCGCAGGGGGGCGGGGGGGGGGGGGGTTCTGTCTGCGTTGCATCAAAATTTTGTTTTGTTTTGGCTTTTTTTTGTTTTTAATTTTCAGATGAATAATTCAGTGGCTATGCCAAGGTTGAAATATTTTTCTGTTTTCAGTAAGATGTGAGAAAAGGAAATGAATTTTAATGAAATGTTTTGGTTTACTTTATCAGAGGCTTCCAGTATAGTGGGATTCCCACGCCCTAAACAGATGTCAGCTGTTTTATCCTCTCGCCTGCAAAAGGCAAAAGAGCCGTGCGGCTGTCTTCATTACCTGCTTACCTTGCCCTGCCCACCCTCTCCCATCTGCCATGTCCTGGATGGAAAGACCTACCTGTGTGCACCAGGCCGCTAGAAATTTGAAGCCACGCACACTTCAGAAAACGAAAATTACAAGGGATGCTTGTGATGTCTTCACTGACACAGGCCAACAGGTCTCCCCAGGTGAGGGAGGGACCTTCGCATCCCTGCCCCGCCGGGTGGTGCGGGGCTCTGGCAGGTGGCCCAAATTCTCCAAGCCGACCACTCCCAGGAAGGACTCGAGCACCACACAATTCTGAAAAGAGGATTTAAGGGGGAGGCGGAGAGATGTGGCAATATCTCTAACGACAAGGCATTGCCGTCAGGTGGAGGTGATGTCACAGACATCCGAGAATATGCCAGAACATGAGCTCATTTATAGCTGCAGGCTCAGGACATGTTTTTAGCAGAAGCGTCTGAACTAAGTCAGCAAGGAATAGACCACATGGACTCTCATAAACGGGATTACTGATGGGATTCTTCCTAATTCAAGAAAATGCCTGCCTCAAATGAGGTGACGTCTATAGATCAATCAAAAGCATGACTGGTTAGCCCTGGAGCACTGCACTAGTTTGGGGGACGGAGAGGTAAGGGGAATCGGCTCCTGCCTGCAAGGGCTTATGAGAATATGCTTGTCGGGGCAGTGACTGCACAGCAAACCAAAGAAAACCCAAACAAAGTCTGCAATCAGGTGCTCCTTACCTGGATTTCCAGCTGCCACCATCCCTGTGGCGTCACCCTGTCTGAGATCCAAGCAGGTATTTAAAAAAAGAAGAGCAGTTGTTGAAAGAACAGAGCTGTCAAAGATTCCTGCTGTCACCGGGGCCCCCTACTAATTCTGGTTTGATATCTTCTCCTTGTAAGTTTTTCCAATCATCTTCCAATCTTATCACATCATTGCCCTTGTAAGAAAAGGGTGGGGGACACCTTTGTCCTGCTCTTACCGGTGATTTTGAGGAGAACTTGGCCTTCCTAGCTTCCTAGGAGCATCTTCACTCTGTTCCCCTGATTCATGCGGAGGGTGGGTGCAGCGGGCAGAAATCCGGTGAGGTAGAAACTTCTAGGGGAAGCCAATGAGGAGGCTCCCCTTTCCCCTTTCCTTTCCCCAGTCCGACTCCCCAACAGCGGAAGGGCCCAAAGTGGCCAGTGATGGAGGGGGTGCCGGGAATGCAGCAGGAACAATGTCTATGTCCACAGGCTTTGCAGACATCCTCGAATATAGTATGGAGAAGGCGGGTGGGTACCTCATATAGACCTGGCTCAAGGAATAGATTTGCTGAGGAAAAAAAGGATCAACAGAGCAAACACAGAGCCCCAGTGTGTAGACAGCTGCAGCCAAGGGGTGAATGGATCAATAAGAAACAGTAGAAATTTAATATAAGCCTGAAAAAGATACCCACTCCTTTATCCTGCCATTAGACAAGCTGATTCTAACATTTATATGGGAAAAACAAACTAGACTGTGCAGGAAAACTATAAAAAGGAAGCGCAATGAGAAGGGAACCCTCCAGATCAAACATAACTGCTGAGCCTCAATAGTGAAAATAGTGTGGGAATGGCCACAATAGCCAGACATACCAAGGGAAGCATAGAAACTCCAGAAACAGACCCAGAGACACACAGGAATTTGATTTCTGGTAACAGTGGTGTCTCATTTCAGTGGAGGTAACGTTAACATTTTTAATAAATATATTAGGAGAAATGGATAAACATCCAAAGAAGATATAGCTGAATCCAGGGGCGCCTGGGTGGCTCACTCTGTTAAGCACCCGACTTTGGCTCAGGTCATGATCTCATGGTTCATGGATTCGAGCCCTGCGTTGGGCTCTGTGCTGACAGCTCAGAGCCTGGAACCTGCTTCAGATTCTGTGTCTCCCATTCGCTCTGCCCCTCCCCTGCTTGCACCCTGTCTCTGTCTCTCTCTGTCTCTCTCTCTCAAAAATAAATATTTAAAAAAATTTTTTTAAAGATATAGCTGGGTCCATACTTTACATTGTACAGGATAAGCTCCAAATGGATCAAAATTTAAATGTGAAAAATGAAATCATAAAAGCCTAAGAAGAAAACATTAAAAAATTTCTTTGAAACCTTAGTGTAGAAAAGGTCTGCCTATGATTTGAAGAACGAAAGCCATTACAAGAAAATTATTATATAAATATAAAAAGCTTCTAGAGGGCAAAAAAATAGCACAGCAAAGAGATAAATAACAAATGAGGGAAAATATCTGCAACTCATACCTCCCTCCCATATACGGAGCTCCTAGTCATGGAGAATATGGAAAACCAAGAATCTAATACAAAACAGGCAAAAAGATTTAAACAGAGAGTCCCCACACACGCACACACACACAACGGCTCTTATATTTATGAAAGATGCTTAACAGAAAAATGCAAATTAAAACAACACTGATGTAGTATTTTTCTCCCATCAGTTTGGAAAAACCCAAAAGTTTGGGAACATACTCTACTGTGAGGCTATGTGCAAACTGAGCTGGTAAAAACGCAGAATCGCTCACTTCTTAAGGGGAGGGCGTCTGGTACTCAAAAGTTTATCAAAACGACTAATGCCTTACCTCTACCCAGCAATCCCACCTCTGGGAATTTACCCACAGCTGCACATCACATAAGTATGCTAACACAAGATTCATCATTGCAACATTTGTAAGTGGGGGAAAAAAAGTATAAACATCTCAGGTGCCCATCAATAGGGAAGGGATTAAATAAACCATGGATTATCATGTAGCTATTTTTAAAAATGGGGGCACCTGGCTGGCTCAGTCCATGCTGCATGCGAGTCTCTTGATCTTGGGGTCGTAGCTTTGAATTTCACACTGGGTGTAGCGATTGCTTAAAAATAAAATCTTTAAGAAGAAAAAGAACGAGGGGCTTTTTTATATTTTAATATGGGACATTTCCCATGGTATATAGTAAGCCGAGCAAGGAAGTTTTAGAACAGTATGCTACCTTTCCCGAAAGAAATGGGAGAGATGAGATTGTGAGCATTTGCATAAACGACACTGGCAGACTACACGGGGAAACTGATAAAAGTGATCATGGGGCACATGGAATTGAATAGTCAGAAACAGGAGGAAGACTGAGACCCTCTGTCTGGGTCTGACCCCCTAAATGAGGGATATCCAAACCTTCCCAGGGGAACCAAGTGGATTCAGTACATTTCAATTAAAAAAAAAATTCTTTTTAGTCAATAGGAAGAAATTCAAATGACAAGGAGCTTGTTCTGAATCTCTACCAACCCCAAATCCTTAGTCTGACTTCCAGCCTCCACTGTGTCAAACCTCACCAAGAAATTCCAACAAGTTTGGGGTTAGTGTTTCCTGAGAAGATAAATTATAGCTGATTTCCGAGTGTAGTTCAGCTATTTGCTTAGTATAAAAGATTTCTTGGGGGTGTGAGATTGCAACCCCAAACAGTAAGATTGCACCATGACTTTGGGAGGACACATATATGTCTCTTGTATGTTTGACTTCATGTTGTAAATATTTAAAATAAAGCAATCCTTTACGATGCTTTAAAAGGGTAGGGGAGATGTATTTACTCATTCTTTGACTCAGTGTTTTCTGAGTGTGAACCGGGTGGAAATTTCTGTGTCAGACCCTTGCCACCAGCAGAAGAAACCAACTCGCTCTGCTAAGCAGCATGACTTTCATGGCGAAGTCTGGCTTACCCACCCTCATATTCTGCGTTGTGGCCACACAGGTCCCTCCGCTATATGCTATCCCTAACCGTTATCTGCCGGAAATGTTCCGCTCCCCACTGCTTCACAAACTGACCTCTACTCATCCATCAAGGCTCAGCTCGGAGCCCATCACGCAAAGCTGATCAGTGAGTAGCTGCTAGGGGCTGGGAGAGTGGGGAACCCAGAGGGATTGCTCATGACCACGGGGTTTTAGGGTTGATGAAAATGTTCTGCAATTAGAGATGATGGTTCTAAAACTCTGTGCACACACTGAAACCACTGAACTGTACCCGTTCAAGGGTGAATTTTGTGGTATGTGAATTATATTCAATACGTATATATTTAAAGATCCCTTCTTCAGAGAAATCTTTCTGGATCAGACACCCAGTACTTCTGAGGGCTCTGTGGTACCTGTTATGGCAGGGATCACAATTATAAAGAGTAATTATGTCACTGGTTATTAAATACAGTGGTGTACTGAGGGCAAGGTGGTGGGAAGGGTCCATTGTAGAGAATTTAAAAGCAATAATAAAACCAACTAAAAGCTGATCTTCTCTTTACTATGCCGTGTCCTGGCAGTTCTAAGCAATGTCGGTGATAAAACACATCCTCCTTCCAACAACAACCAAAAAAAAAAAAAAAAAAAAAAAGGCTTTTTGCTCTACTTTCTAAAGAATCCTAGGGATTACCATTGAGTTTAAGTGATATGTGTGTAAGCTTCAAATGAACACATTCTTATTCTTTTAATAAACATTGTATTCTACATGGAAGTTAATTCAGAGAATTCCCAATTATAGCCAGTCCCCTGCAGATGAACTCAGCTAGAGGGGTTACTTTTGAGATAAATTTGTCATTGTAACGAAACAGTTAGAAGTGCTCAGCTGGTGTTTCCAGCCTTGCTACTACAAATATGTGCCTTTCAAATGTGGATTCAAAGTAAACACTGATAGCACACTGATTATGAAGACGAAAGGGGAACATGAGGTACTCACTTCTGCCGGTTCATGTAACTACTTGAGTTTTTGTGTTTTAAAATTTTAAACAGCAAAATAGCGAGAAGAGAAATTTTCATTGGTGAGTGCAATAGTTCGTGCATGGAATATTTTACTGAATTGCATTCTTTTCTAATTGTTGTTTGCTTTAAACTACAGAACAAATTCAGAAAATAAATTTTTACAACAGTGGTACCATATGGTGGTTGCCTAAGCCATACCTTTTACAGTTTGGTTTTATTAAAATTCACTTATGAGTTACCGAACAATTATTTACACCAAATAATATTATAGGAGACTGTAACCAAAGGATCAAAGTTTAATTTTAAATAGATCTAAAAAATGAATAATAATCAGATTAGGTTTTTCCCCTTTTAAGCACAATAATATCTTTGTTTTCCTTTTTTACTGCCAGATTATGCAAACAAATATTCGCTATCAGGAAACTTTCCTTTAAAAAATTTTTTTAATGTTTATTAATTTTTGAGAGAGAGAGAGAGAGCAGTGGAGGGCAGAGAGAGAGGAAGACAGAGGATCCAAAGCAGGCTCCGTGCTGACTGCAGAGAGCCCAGTGCAGGGCTCAAACTCCCAAAGGGCAAGATTATGACCTGAGCCAAAGTCAGAAACTTAACTGACTGAGCCACCCAGGCGTCCCTAAGAATACTTTCAACATGGGGAGAGTATCTGTATTTCCTTTCTGGCCATTTTTGTTATTCATTTCATTTTGTGATCATTGCTGGAAATAATTTAGTCACATAGTGGAAGGGATTCGTTTCTAATACTCCTTTCTGTTCAATCAAATAGTAATATTCATGAAGGATATGTTGATGAGCTACATATGTTCTTGAACATATTCCCAAATATTTTGAATGTATAATAAGGTTATGTATTTTTGAATAATGCTCATATTCATTTAAAATATTCAGGAAAAATACTCATCAAAGCAAGGTGTTGGTAAATAATTGGGTGAATTAACTGTTTGGTGTCTTAGCCAAAACTCTGATGTAGAAAATGTGAAATAATTTTTCTGTGGTCAGAGCATCCGTAGGAAGAGCTGGGATCTGAACCAGAAGCTTGTAACCGGAGAGCCTGCTCTCGTAACCATCACACAGTATTTCTTCCTCACACATGTACTATTAAAACTCAAGTCACCCATGAAATGCCAATTGTAACTACACCAGAGAGGTTGCCCAGGTAAAGATGGAGATACAGAACCCCAGTCTACACACTGGGTCAAACTCACATGTCAGCCCAATCGCAAGAATCAGAGATCACAAACAGGCAATTCTTCAAATGCCAAGGATCCACTTGCAGGGTGGTTCACTGGGTTCCTCTCCTGGGCTAGGTACTGAGCCATATTACATCACTCCTGCCTCAGGGCCTTTGCACTCACTGTTCTTTTGTCTAGCTTTCCTTCCTGGCTCTTGAAATAACTAACTCTCAGGTTACCTCCTCAAAGAAGCCCTTCCTGACTATCATATCTAAAGTTACGCCTCCTAATCACTAACCAATCGCTAACAGTTGCCCTGTTTCATTTACTTTTTATAGTAGGTCGCACTGCTTTTATTCTCCATCCCTTTCTTTTTTAAATCAACTCAGTGGCTGGTATATAATAGGTTCCTAATAAGTATTTATGAAGTTATTGAAAGAACGGCCATGTGAAAGGATTAGTAATGCCATGCGAAGGAGGATTCTGAGATTGCATCTAGGCTCAGTGGCACAGAGGACTTTGAGAAATTAGCCACATGTCATGCACAGGATGTGGGGGGGGGCAGCATGTACATGTGGGTCCTGGACTGCCATATTATCCAAAATAGAAGGATGGGCTAGGGCTCGCCCCTCATCAGCACCCATCAACCAACTCACCCGTGTAGGCTCACTCACTGATGGGATTCCTTAGCTCTCCCTTCCTGGTTCTTGCGGAGGGAAAGTGGGCATAGCACAACTAAGGCATTACTGACAGCTGACAAGCCAGATCTCAGAGTTAAGAGGCTAAAGGCTTTTTTTTTTTAAGACTTTTATTATGATTCTCACCTTCATGTGGGAACGACAGATTTAACTGGTGAGCAAAGCTTCCTCCATAGGGTTCAAAGTTCATAAACCAAAAACTCTATCAGTGACCCACAGCCTGAGTCTGGAAGGAAGGAGTTCATGGAAAGGAAGCAGGCACGTAAAACCAACCCCAGCTGTGGAAGATTCTCTCCTTCCCCTCCCAAGTCATTAACAAAGACTGACACTGTAGTCTTTATCAAAAAATCTTGTTCCCTAAGTGGTGATACAGAATAATTATCTCAGCATGCAATCAGCACAGCGATCTTCTTCAAAGCAATTTGTAAAATTTGTGGCAAGGATATGCATTTTTAAAATAGATTAAATTTTCAAGAGCTCGCCTCTTAAACCTGGTCAGAATGTATTTACAACTCACCTGGTGAGATGATGCATATCTCCAAGCTGGAATTCTCTTTCATTAGGCCTTACTTAATTGAATCAGGCAGAGTCATTTTGGGATGGTCCCAAAAGAAAACCTTTTATCTCAAGGCAAATGTGTCTTAACAAGGCCCTACAGGTAAATAAAACCAGGTTTCCACAAACCCAAGTCTCTGCTCCTCCTTTCAAAAGCTTACCAGCGCACTTCATTTGTTTTTCTCTTAAGTGAGGAAATTGCTTATGGAGCTCACTGTTGCCAGTGAAAGCAACAGGTTGCCCCACCCCCTCCCTTTGTAACTATTAAGAAACACCTTGTCTCCTTTCTTTTTTTCCTTCCTTCCTCAACAATTAAATTGTGTATATGCTGGAATGCGCTTGCAAAGCAAGGGCTTGTGCAAGGTATAACCTGGAGTGTCAGATGCGGCCTCTGGTTGATTCCCACTGGGTGGACTCTAGAATTTAGGCTTTGAGCCAGTCTTTACTGGATTCACTAAAGGTCAAAGACCATGACTCTGGATTCCCCCAAATAAGGTATAGTAGGAGCCCACCGTGTTTACCATGGGCTTCTTGGCTCGGCAGCCAGAACACTTGGGCTCTCCAACATTCATGTGCCCAACTGGGATCCTGGCGGCCTGGGTGGAGGCGGGGCTGGCCCCTGGGCCACACTCTAGACTTGAGAAACTGTGAAGGGTAATTGTCGTGATGACTACATACTTTCAATAGGAAGGGGTCCACTCTATTTTTTTTTAATTTTCTAAAATGTTTTTACTCATTTTTTAAGGAGAGAGAGAGCATGAGCGGGGGAGGAGCAGAGAGAGAGAGAGAGAGAGAGAGAGAGAGAGAGAGAGAGAGAGAGAGAGAGACATAGAATTTGAAGCAGGCTCCAGGCTCTGAGCTGTCAGCACAGAGCCCGATGCGGGGCTCGAACTCATGAACCGCGAGATCATGACCTGAGCCGAAGTCGGACGCTTAACCGACTGAGCCACCGAGGCGCCCCTATTTCTAAAACCAATTCCCAAATCTGCAGCGTGGCTTGAGTGGTCTGTCGCCCGCCAGTCCCCCTACAAACACTCCCCCACCCCCCTACCCCGGGTCTCCCTGCTCCTGGCCCAGAAGAATCTAAGATTGGTCTAGGAACGGGACTTGTCTTTCCTGGCACTTTTTCTCAGTAGGTTTCCTTGACGCAGTACAAAGTCGGGTTCCAGCAAAAATCAGAGGCGGCTGAAGCGGCCGTGACTCCCCTCCATCACCAGCCACGCTGCCCGGTCCTGGTACCCGGCCGCCTGCTGCACAGATCAAATGTCACTCGGGGAGGACTAATCGCAGACGCCGACGAGAAGCCTTGAGTCTGACGGTAAATGAGCCCGTGCAAACTTAGCTCGAGTCATCTGACGGGTCACGTGGGCGGGGCGCGGCGGGCCGTCCCCCCTCGCCCGCGTCCTGCGTGACTCAGTGCGGCACACGGTCCTCGGAGAAGGGCAGCAGTTACATAAACGCCAGTGAGTTCGCACAGTGCGGCAGGGAGGCCGCGACCCACACACCTCCTCTTTTAGCTCCAGGGGTTGGTGGGCGGGGCGCCCCGTTGGGGGCGGGCCCCTACTCCCCGCCCTCCTCGGATTCCCGGGAAGGTCTGCGAGGCCGCGGGGAGGTTTCCAGAACGCAGGAGCACCCCCTCGGCCCCCCCCCCCCCAGGAAGATTTTCTCACGCGGGGACCCGGCCCGGAGTTGGTAAACCCGGAAAAGACATCCTCCATCCTGGATCCCTCCAGAATTGCCCAGAAAGCGATTCCTCCCCATCCCAAAGCCCGCAGGGGCGGGGCGGAGGACGCGAGGCCGGAGAGACTCGTTCTATTATATAAACTTGTAATTGGCTTTGGCTTCTGCGGCTCAGGGCACTGCACGATGTTTCCAACCAGATGGATTGTGAGGTCGGTCAGCTTCCATTGCCCCTCCTTCCCACTCCTCCCACGTCCCCTCGCTGCTCAGGCCCCACCCTTCTGCCTCCCCAAGACTACCAGAATTTCCCTTTCTTTCCAGGCCTCCCCTGTCTAAGGGATGGCACCCAAAAAGGCACTATTATTTTAAAACGGTGCTTAATTATTAAACTAACGTGTACCCAGCCTGCAAATCCGCACGTAGGAGTATCTCACTAACTCAACTGGAAAATGAGTGATCTAACACCAGCGACCAGGCCTCAGACTTTTTTGCATCAGAAGGCCCTGAGGGGCCTTGTTAGAACTCAGGGTGCTGCGCCCTACTCCCGGAGTTCTGCTCACTAGGTCTGGAGCGGGTGGAGGAAATTTGCATGTCCACAAATTACTAAGAGATGCCGCAGCTCGTTGACCCACTAGTATAGATGGGGGGGGAGGGGGGAGGGTAGGGCTACAATTTCTGTTTTTTTCTACCACTGAAGAAGGTTAGTCAAACAAATCAATGGTGTGAACAGGATGTCAGGAAGACCAACCACCTCTCTCGCATTTTAGAAGTGTGCGTTTACAAATCACACGTTCGTTTTAAATAGTAGCATCCATCCCCGTGCGTAATGAAACAGCTTTGCGCGAGCCCCACAAATTAGCAACCAAAGCTGGCTCATTCCAAGAGTTTGGAAATTCAGCATTTTATAGTAGGAGGTGACCTCAGAGACTGGCCAAGCCAAAACCTCACCTAACAGGTGAGAACCGAAGGACAGCAATGCTGGTACATTGGTGTAGAGAACTGGGAAAGCCAGCGTTCCTGTAAACAGGTATAACCCACTGCATTTATTCAAACCCCCGCTCCACCACTGGTTAGACATGCAGTCTCCACTTCCTTCTGTTTCCTAATCTGTACAAAAAGACCGAGGTCTCTTTTGCTGCAGTATTGTGAAAATGCTGTGTAATATTTAAAACTTGCATAAATCAGATCAGGTTTGCACCTGTGTCATATTGTGGTGTTAGTAGTGATCAAGGCCACGGTGCTAATTAACAGGTGAGCTAGGATTCCAACTCAAGACCCCTGATTTCCAAAATGATTTTTTTCACCGTCCTAGTGTGTGGGGAATGTTTCTTAAAAATATGTGCCCGAGGTACTTAACCTCAATGATGCCTCTGATGCTGAAGCATTTTCTCCTGATTTGTACAAATAGTTGATATGTGTTGGATATTCTGGTTGTATATGAGCCTGACTGAAGTAACAATACCAACCCAAGAGTCCGAAGGATTCAAGATGCTATTTTGGAGCTTTTTGTGAAATATGTACCCTGAATTGGCTCACTCAGTCTCGCCTGCTTTTTAAAACTGATGTTTTCCATTATTGGGGGACCGGGGTTACCTGTTAGCTAAATGACTCCCACCATCGCCCCACCCTAGGGCAGATATCCTTAGGACTAAAGAATCTTTGAAATTTCAGGCTGGAGTTTGGTATTGCCTAGTCTGAATCCCTGAACAAGCCGATGCTAGTGCCTAAACCACTCCCTCTGTGTTATTAGCCAACAGGGCTACCTCTGCACCTGCTTTTACCAAGCCCCCTGAGAGACTCCCTGCGGCTCAGAGAGTCACAGATCAGAAAGGGTTAGGGGAGGGAGGAAAAGCAGTCAAATCATCAGGGTGACTAATTGGAAATACAGAACCCAACGCAGCACAGAGCGCCATCGTGGGTACACGAGTATGTGGCATTCACATCCCCTCAAGAAATGAGATGCTAAATTGCTAATAGCCTCCCTGGGGTTCGGTTCCCTGATGCGACGCCTTCTAGATTTTGTAGGAGTTTAGGCGCATTAAAATATCACAGCGTATGCTCACATGTGAGGCATCCACTCATGCCCTTGATATTGATGCTGAAATTCTGTAAGGAAGAAAAGCCTCTTTCCCACGTAATCCAACTGTAAATTGGTATGAACAGGCACTTCCAAATGAGATCACTGTTGCTGTAAGCACCGCTGTGACGTCTGAGGCTTCTGAAGTTGTGATAGTGATACACAGAACAAGTTTTGAGCTGGTGATTTTAATTCTTAGAATTTGTGTCTTTGCCACATTGTTTCTTTCTTCCGCCTCTCCACACTGACTCTGACTTGGCCTTCAGTTTTATTTCATCATTGCTCTTATTTTTAACTTTTCTCTCTCCCCCACCCTCATTTTAGATTTACTTGGCCTTTAAGATGGTGATTTTCCACTTCGGTTCCCATCGTTGGTTGGATTGTGAAATCAACAAGTCCTTTTATTTTTATTTATTTATTTTTAGAGAGAGAGAGCATGCACGCGTGCGTGCAAGCAGGGGACAGGGGCAGAGGAAGAGGGAGGGAGAGAATCCCAAGCAGGCTCCACCCTCAGCACCAGCACAAGCCTGACATGGGGTTTGACACGGGGCTCAATCCCACGACCCTGGGATCATGACCTGAGACGAAATCGAGAGGCAGATACTCAACCAATTGAGTCACCCAGGCGCCCCAACAAGACCTTTTAAAAATTGGTCATACCGAGATTTGTGTGCCTAAAGTGTATCTTCAGGTAGGTGACATCCGTAACTAGAATCTATTTTAAATCCGTATGCTAGTCTGAATATTTATTCTGAATTTTCTCAAGTCATTGTCATGGAGTGATCACTTATTTTCCCTTTTCATCTTGATATTTTCCTCCGCGGTCAGTAACTCTTTTAGCCTGTCCTCAGGCACTTTGATAGATTGTGATTTATCTAACCTCTTACAGATTCAAGAGTATGGTTCCTATTTCTGAATATTTGCAAGCTAAGTTTTTATTGTTTTTGTGACAATTATTGATATATGTAATATATCCGGACCTGTCATCATTTACAGATACATCCAAAGAGGTGGACTTGATATGAAACTGAAATTATCACTCACTTGGCTCCCTTTCAAGGTTGCAGAATGGTTGTTCCCCTTGGGTTAGTCACTTCCATATTAAAAACATTTTGTCTTTTTTTAATTGTGTCAGTCCCAATGCTCCTTCAGGGAATTTGGCAATGGTGGCAAAAGGTGAACAGATTTGATCTCTAACAGTGTCACTGTTAGACCAGGGACTCTGGAAGCCCGAGGAGGGGCATCTGATCTGCTTTTGGGAGGCCAGGATGGCTTCCTAGAGAAGATGGCACCTTTTCTGAGTGTTATAGGAAAAAGAAGAGGTTGATGGACAGAAAAGTCATCAATCAGTCAGTTAAGATGATGCTTTAAAGCATCTTGTATATAGGTTAAGATCTTCTTGTTTGTCTACAGATAACAAAGATTAGTTGTTAGTTGGCAGTTGGAACAGGTAGAAATTCATCTCTCACACGTAAACAAAAGCCAGCAGTGGTATGGAGGCTCTATAGTGTCCTCAACCCAAGGTTCTTCTATCTTGTTGCGTGGCTATGCATGATCTCTTGGTCCAGGATGGCTGCAGGAGCTCCAGCCGTGACATCTTCATTCCAGGCAGCAGCATAAGGGTGAAAGGGAAGGAAGGAAGGAAGGAAGGAAGGCCGGCCTTTTCCTTTTAAGAGGATCAAACTTTATTACGTTGTTCCACATAGCTGCAAGAGAGGCTGGGGAATAAGGTCTTTAATTCTATGGCAATATGCCCAAGTGAAGTCAGGGTTGTTAGAAAGGGAGAAGGGGAGGTATTGGGAAGCAATGAGCTGTCTCTGCCAGAGTGGTAATTGTGGGTGGGGAGAAGACAGTGTGAGCAAAGGAGGGAAAGAAAGCTTATCTTGTTTCAGGGAATAAAGATAAGTAGGTCAATTTGGCTTAGAGTTTAGTTTGCCAAGAGATAAGGCTGGAAAAATAAACAGATGCTAGGTTGTGGGAGGTCTTATAGGCTGTGCCCTGCTGAGAAGCTGGAGTGTTATCCTGAGGACCACAGGGAGCCGTTGATGGAATTCGTCCTTGAGGTAGAGGGGAAAGTGCACTGGGAGGTGAGGGCAGAGGCCTCATTGAGAGGTGACAGCCTTTCAGGAGGAGCTATGACAGCCTGAACTAGGCAGTGGCATCAGGGATCTGGAGACGTGAACAGATTTAAAAGATATTAGAGAGGTAGAACAGGTCAGGTGTAGGTGGTGAGAGAGAAGTGACCAAAGGTGGCAGAAACCCATCAACCTGGGTGGATACACCATTCACTGACATCACAGGGAATGCTGGAGAGGTTGGATGGGGAAGATGAGCTTGGTTTCGATGCTCTGTCCCAAGCATTGTATCTGCACGTTCAGTTTGGGTTAATCTCGTTTTCTAGCAGTTTTGTTGAGGTTTCATTTATATATCATAAAATCCACCCATTTTAAGTGTACAGCTGGATGCGTTTTAGTAAATTTAGATAATTGTGCAACTATTATTTAGTTTTGGAAGACTTCCACTGTAGCAGAAAGTTCCCCCGTGCCCATTTATAGTCCACTCCCTCCCACCCCTAGCTCTGAGGAATCACTGATTTGCTTTTGGTCAGATCCACTTTTTCAAGCGTAAGTTCAATAAAACAATGAGTGTAGCGATTTCCTGGTGGCGAATCAAGGGGCGACGAGGTTGGGGTGGGGTGTCATGATTCCCCAGGGGGCTTTTTCAGACTGCACACCAGTCCCACACCCCCTCAAGGACTGTGTTCCCTTTGCACCTCCAACCTTCCCCCGTCATGAGCTACTATGTTCCAAATACCAGATGAGATAGTGCTGGAAAGCACACTTTGTATTATATAACATATCACTTTTCAATACCATCCCCTGGTTTTCCCACAGTCGGTGTCTCAACAGTATTGATGTACTAATCCCACCCGCCACTCCTTGAATAGACTTTTTCAAGTGCAGATCAGCAATTTACAAACCCAAGAGGTGTCCCAGCCTCCCTTGATACAATAACTGTGTTTTTTTTTTTTTTGACTGTGAGTAATTCCAAATGTAAAAACGGACAGATGATTCTTTTTTAATGGCAACGCAACCCTATTGAATGGTTTGAGGATACGTTGGTTTGAACATGTACATTTGGTTTTCCCCAGCACAACTGTTCGATCAGGAACACCTTTTCCTAGTACTTGATTTGAAGCTTATTATAGATATCTGAAGTCTCCGAGACTCCATTTCCATTATATCTATCTTGAGCAAAGTCAAGATTTCTTAATTAGTTGCGAACACCATCAAAGCTAGGAATCCTAAGACTGCTGTTTTAAAAATGAAAATTATGTAGGCACTTTTTGCTCCCTTAATTGTCTCAAAGCATTAGAGATTCAAAGCGGGTTTTGGATGGGACTGTGGCTCTAACACATTTCCATCTCTCAAAAAGGCTTTTCCACTGTTCAAACCTCCCCCAATCTTTCTGTCACTTTCATAGATAGAAACCACAAGCTTTAAAAACCCATCATATCAAATATTCTTCAAATTCAACTTTCCTTCTAGCAAAGAGCTCTGGTGTAAGCAGCTCGTTGAAATCAATACCTCTCTGAGAAAAGTGGCCCAAAGGGGTTACCATATGTTCCTTCACCCCACAAATATTTTTGAGCACCTTCTGTCTGCCAGGCCCTGCCAGGTGGGGCACAGGGGATTCAGCAATGAGCAAGGCAGGAGAGTCTCTGCCTTCTAGGGCTGACATTTTGGTGGGGAAAGTAAAAGACCATCACCAGGATAACTTCGAAGTAGTAAGTGGAGTAAATACAACAGGATGATGTGCTAGTGAGTGACTTGGGGAGGGTCTTCTTAGAAGGGTCATCAGGGAGGGCTTTTTGGAGGAGGTGGAATTTTTGCTGAGCCCCAAATGAAGAGACCAGGCAGTTCTGGTCAGAAGGAGGACAGTTCCAGAGAGAGAACCCAAGAGAGGACAGAGACTGACACACTCAAGGCACTGCCAGGAGGCCAAGGGTCTGCAGAAGTATGATCCAGGGGAAGGGGTGTGTGATGGGGTGGTTGCCATGCAGGCCAGTAGCCCATGGGAACGTTTTCTGTCTATTGTAAGAGCCACAGAAGGTCACTGGAGGGCTTGAGGCTGGCAAGTAGCAAGATGCCCTTTGCTAGGAAAATCACCCTGGCTGCTGAGTGAAGCCTGGACTGGGGCAGGGTGAAGGAGGAGATGGGGAGACAGGTTGGGAAGCTGTTGCCTGATACAGGTGGGAGATGACCATGGCTCTGAACTGGATGGGGATGAGGGCAGGTGGCAGCAAGGAGGAGGATTGGGGGCATGTTTTGGAGTTGGAGCATTGGGATGCAATGATGGGTGGGGTGGGGTGGGGTGGGGTGAGGAAAGAGAGGAAGCAAACATGATGCCAAGGTCCTTGACTTGGACAACTGGATGGATTGGGGGTGGGTGGGGCTGCTTACTGGGGTGGGGAGGAGGGCAGGAGGAGTAGGTATGGAGAGTGTGGGGAATCAAGAGTTCTTTTTGGACATGTTCCATCTGAGATATCTGTTCACCCACTCCTTCATTCATTCACTCACTCACTCACTCAGTCAACTCTTCTTCAGATGTGTTCTCTGTTCCAGAGACCAAGAATTCTCCCTGGGGTGATAATGATAAGCCAGAGTCCCTGCTTCCTGGGTGTGCTTAGTATCATAGAGGAGGCAGACATGTAAGAAAAGGTCATGATATGGGTGATCAGCGACATAATAGAGGTGAGCTGGTAGACCAGCCGTGCCTGACTGAGGGTATGACCAAACTGAGGTTAGAGATGCTCAGGAGAGCTGGCCTCTTCAGGAATGACAGAAGCCCCTGAGTTTACCAATCAGGGGCATTTTCCTTGGGCACTGGAGATGGTAGCCATGGGAGTCCATAATCCAGGGAAGGAGGACCCGGAAAGTATGTGGCCCTCAAGAGGAGCCATGGATCCACAGTGACTGGCAACTCTTTTGAACCTGGGCCAAACTGAGAGAGTTACATGTACTGGATAACATAGATTTTAAAATATATATATTATATGAATAAACATGCTGTACTGTATTGGCCCCAAATAAGAATTCTGTAAAGAAAGATGTATTTTCAGTAGTATTTTTGGAGGTGTCTCTCCATTTATAGGGGAACATAAGAAAGTTAAGGAGCTTACCCAGGGTCACTCAAGGCGTAAGTGCCCAGCAGGGATTTCAGCCCAGGAGGCCTGGCTCCAGAGCCCAGTCTGGCCCCTGCTCCCAAATGTGCCATCATGGAAGGATTAGCAAGGCGAGATGAGCACATTGCAGAACAGTGTGTTCAGCATGATCTTGACTCCGTTTATATTTGCAGGGGGGAAAGGCACTTAACCATAAACATGCATTCTGTGGATAGAACTTTTCTAGGAGGATTGAAAAAAGACTTAGAGGTCACTTTTGGGGAGTTGGAATAAAGCTAGACAAAAAAGAAACTTTTACTTTAAATTTTATATCCTTCTGCTGCCTAGATTTTTAAAAAGTGAGAAAGCATTAATTTAAAATTAAAATGTTGGGGGGGAGGCGCCTGGGTGGCTCAGCCAGTTAAACATCCGACTCTTGGTTTCAGCTCAGGTCATGATCTTACAGTTCTGAATGTGAGCCCCCCATCAGGCTCTGAGCTGATGGTGCGGAGCCTGCTTGGAATTCTCTCTCTCCCTCTCTCTCTCTCTGCCCCTCCCCCGCTCGTATGCGCTTTCTCTCTCTCTCTCTCTCTCTCTCTCTCTCTCTCAAAATAAATAAACTTAACAAAAAATTACTTTAAAAATAAACAAATAGGGGTACCTGGGTGGCTCAGTGGGTTGGGTGTTCGACTTCGGCTCAGGTCATGACATCGGAGCTCGTGAGTTCAAGCCCCACATCGGGCTCTGTGCTGACAGCTCAGAGCCTGAAGCCTGCTTTGGATTCTGTGCCTCCCTCTCTCTCTGCCCGAGCTCTGTCTCTCCTCTCTCTCTCTCTCAAATAAATAAACATTAATAAATTTTTTTAAATAAATAAAATTAAAATATTAAAGATCGGTAGTCCAGGCAGGACCATGCCAGCATCCACAGTCCACCTTGCCTACCTCCCTTTCCTCCGTGGGATTTTTCGGATGCCGGGTTATTTTCCCTCTGGCGGCTGTCCAAGCCTACTTTGCCATTGCCCCAGGGCCTACGTGGGTAGAAAAAACAGTTTCACTTTTGGATGCTCATCTTCTGAAAACGTACTCCCTGAACCTTCTTCCTGATGCCTCGCACCAATCTTGGTTGCCCTCAACTCGAGAGAGAGTTCATCGAATTCTTTCATTATTGCCCCAGGAGGACCATTCTCTATGGTCTCACCCTGAGAGGTTACAAAACAGGCTGGAGATAGTTTAGGGGTAGAAACCCTAACTACAAGAAAATCCTGGATGACTAAGGATGACAAGAGAGTACAGAAAACCCAAGTGGGACAGTTCATGAGTTCAAGTCCCACGTCAGGCTCTGTGCTGACAGCTCAGAGCCTGGAGCCTGCTTCAGATTCTGTGTCTCTGTCTCTCCCCTGCTCGCACTCTCTCTGTCTCTGTCTCTCTCTCGCAAAAATAAATAAATATTTTTAAACATGTAAAAGTGGAAGAGACCGTCAGAAGAAGAGAATCATAAGGAGATCTGAAGATGTCATGGGCCTAAAGAAGGAAGAGGTCCACAAGCCAAGGGATGCAGGTGGCCTCTAGAAGATGGGAGAAGAGAAAGATAGGAATCCAATCCTAGTGTCTCCAGAAAAAACACAGCCCTGCCAACACCTTGATCTTGGCCCAGTGAGATCCAGGTTGCATTTATAACTTCTAGCATTATAAGATCATGAACCCGTGGTTTTAAGCCAGTAAGTTTGTAGGGACTTGTTGCCACAGCCATAGAAAAACAAATACAAAGGACAACAAATGGAACGGGCATTTCTTACACTTCTCTCCCTTGCTATGATTTCTCAGGACTCCCCAGTTTGCTCTGGTCTCTTTAAGGGGCCCCATCAAATTCCATCCCATGTATCCCAATTCCACAAAGATTCTCTGTGCGTTATGTGACGGTGCACTGGGATTGGAAGCGAGGACATGACCACTGCCCTCAAGAACAGTGAGTTAGGGGTGAGCTAGACACACATGTGACTGATCCAGGCACGAGGCAGGCTGTGGCAAGTGTAGTTCCAGAAGTATGAACCAAGTGCTATGCGTGTAGTGGAAAGAATGAGATAAGTATCAGCTGGGAGAACCTGAATTACTCATCTCATTTGAAGAAAAAGCCAAAGGCAGGATTGAAGGCAAGTAGGGATGACAACTACCTGGCATCCACACCTTATTAACCATACCTGGCCTGTGGCAGACATCACTAATCAATCACTAATTTACTAATTCCTTTTTTTCTGCAGAGTTTAGCCTTTGCCTCAGAATTTCTCTGTTTCGTGCACCTGGCAGGAAATAGCAATTGAGTGCATTTGGCACTTGTGGTAAAACCTATTTGCCACATCTTGTGGGTAAGGTATTTATCACACTGCGATGGTGTCAGGCAAGGGATGTAGAAATGTTCGAACTTCAGTTGGTCCTTCCCTCCTTATTGCTACCTGAAGTTGCCCCATCATGACCTGAGCTGAAGTCGGACGCTTAACCGACTGAGCTACCCAGGTGCCCCTGGCCTCTTCCACTTTTAAAGGCACTTATGATTACATTGAGCCCACCACTGGGAGATTCCAGGACCATGTCACTATCTCAAGGTCAGCTGATTAGCAATCTTAATTCCACCTGTATCCTTCATTTTCTTTTTCCAGGTAAGGTAGCATATTTACAGGTTCTGAGGATTGGGGTGGGGACATTTTTGGAGGGACCGTAATTCTGTCTACTGCATCTTTAAACTTAACATACAACTCTGAACCCCCAGCAGGTGGATTTGAGGGGACATTTCATCTGACTCAGAGTGGGAGCTCCCTCCCGTCGCCTCACAGAGACCATAGAGGCCCACAGGGCCCCAGGGGCATGGCGGGAGGACCACTATACTCCTGTCCCTCATGCTAACATCATGTCGGCATCACTCAAGAGGTGAGTTCCCCTCAGGGTGCCTTTCAGTTTGGTAGTATTCTCAGGTCTGGGAACCTCAGTGGAGAAGACCCAGCATCCCTGGGACCCCCAAGGACCTTTCTCGGTCTTCACAGACACTCTCCCCTCTCCCCTTCCTACTTTGGGACCTCCAGCAAAAGCTGTCCGGTGAGCTGGGAGTGTTTCAAGACAGGATCCCCTTTCCCCAGACACACACGCTTTATGCTTTTAATGGAGCAAAAACCCCTGAGGTGAGACTTCCAAAGGCCCTGACTACTTGCTTGGAAATGGGGTGGAGGGGAGGAAAACACAGAGAAGGAAGCATACATTAATACCTCAGAAATGTCTCAGGCCACACCTTTCGCCCACTTTTGCCTGGGGCCCGGCTCTGCACCGTAAATGCCTCATCACAGCCCTGCCTGGGGCACTCTTCCCATTTGGACGGCACTGATCTGCTCCTCTCTCAGCCCTGGGCAGGAGGCAGTCCCCCTGTCGCTGGCTGCAGTGCTCATAAATGCCCAGGCCAGGCCGGGCACGTCAGAGCCTCCCCCGGGAGCCGAAGGGTGTTTACACGGCTGGCAAGGAGGCTGGCCTCAGCGTGAGAAGAGGCCTGTTTGGAATAGAACGCCCGGAAGGATTTATGGAGGGCAGGCTGCTGAAATAGAGCAGTCATTAAGGAGAGGTGGGCAGCCGTTGGAAGCGGGAATATTTAGTAATGGCATGGGCACAAACATCGGTTAGGGAGGGCCTTCCTAGAATGTGCTGTTTTCTATTTGCTTTGTGGGGGAGGAGAGTCTGCTGCCTTTTTTGGAAAATGGGGATAAAAATGATGTGACTTTAGTGCTCGTGAGAGGCAGAGGAAAGCCCTGGGAGCAGAAGTCCTTAACGCAGCCCCAGAGGCGCAGGTGGGCCTGGCTGTGACCCGGCGCCCTGCGGTGGGGCCGAGGCCGGGGGGGAGGAGCCTGCAGGGTGGACAGAGCCTAGAGATACACCTGCGCAAATCATGCCACCCCGGAGCCGGTTAGCCAGACTTCGGGTTTTTCCAACTGCTTTGTCCTTCGTTTCACCTGCAAAGACGAGGCAAGCTTTTATTCTTGTCCTTTTTGGATTTATTTTAAAATTCTGAACACTCTTGGGGCGCCTGGGTGGCTCGGTCAGTTAGGCGTCTGACTTCAGCTCAGGTCATGATCTCACGGTCTGTGAGTTCGAGCCCAGCATCCGGGTCTGGGCTGACAGCTCCGAGCCTGGAGCCTGCTTCGGACTCTGTCTCTCTCTCTCGCTCTCAAAAATAAATAAACATTAAAGACGAATTATAAAATTCCAAACAGTCTTGAAAGGTCTTTACCTTAGAGTCTAAGGCTTAGACAGATTTTCATATGTGCTCCTTGAGGGTATTTACAAACTCTTTCTGAAGTTTTTGTTACTTTTATGCATTGACTTGACTTCACCTGAGGCATGGGTAGCTGAATCAGAAAGAGTTTCCTGAAATTGGAAGAAGCCCTAAGTGTTGCGGTCATGTTGTTTGTGTCTGCCCAGCATCCCTTTCTTTGGGAGAAGATTCCCTCCCTCATCTGTGTGGTCCTGCTGGTCCATCAATCATGGGACTCACATTTCCCCTTCAAAGAGATGGGTGTATGACCGGAGCAGACATGGTGATTGGTCAGGAGTAGACACACGACCCAGTCTTGGCCAGTCACAGGACCACTTCCTCTGGATACAGTGATTGATCTAGGATGAATACATGGCCCAAACAAGGGCAAAGAGTGTTCCTTTAGGGAATAGCTGCACATTAATGATCCACAGAATCATTAATTTGAAAAGAAAGAGGTGGGCTTTCAGGGTGCCTGGGGGGCTCAGTCAGTTGAATGTCCAACTCTTGATACTGGCTCAGGTCATGGTCTTATGGTCATGGGATGGAGCCCCAAGGCAGGCTCCTCACTGACAGGGGAGCCTGGAGCCTGCTTGGGATTCTCTCTCTCTCTCTCTCTCTCTCTGCCCCTCTCCACACTCTAAATAAATAAATAAGAGGTGGGCTTTCTACTGGAACTGTTAAGGGGCCATCTGGGCCATCTTATGTGGCCACAGGAGGGAGCCTATCTGGAGTAGGAGACGAGGGAGCCATGGCACAGGAAAGGAGAATGGGGACAGGGAGGCAGGAGGATCCAGAGTCATCATTTGTGCCCTGGGAGGAAACTGAGCGTGGAGTCGGTACTCTTGGACTTTTTAGTTGCATGAAATTCCCTTTGGATGTTTCACCTATTTTGAGTTGGGTCTCTGTCACCGACAGCCCAAAGTTGCCAACACATTTAACAAATACATTTTGTAAGAAAGTTATTTTGTATCTCCAGATGAGCCTTGAGAATATTGTTTTCCTCATTCTGTTTCTTCACTCATAATGTCTCTGCCAGGTGTGTGTTTCTAACTCAGGAGCTACTAACCCCTCCTCATATGTCCTGTAGCATCAAGAGACCAGACGGTCGTTGTTCCACCAGCATCCACAGACCCTTGCCTCGGCTCTTTTGGCCAGCATATGCAGCTGAGAAACAGCTTGGGGGTGGGGGGCACCCAAAGTTTGACGGTGAAGTGCTCAGTATGAGAATAGAAGTCTGTGCCGACCTCGTGTGCCCTGATGCTCCCAAGGCTGGCCCAGATGGGTGGAAAACAAGGGAAGTTTGTCACCAGGAGGCAGCATGGTGTAGTGGTTGAGGAAGAACATGGTTTGGGGGGCCAGAGACATGGTGGTCCGATCCCAGATTTACCAGCTGTGCAAGGTTGGCCCTGTTCCTTAGGTTTCTTGTGCCTCAACAGCCTTATCTGTTCAGTGGAGCTGATAAGAATGTCTAACCCACAAGGCTGGGCTGGGGGCCCAGTTGTTCATGTTACTAATTCAACCCCAGAGCCCAGAAGCAAGAAACTTGGTGCAGAATCTCACATAATGATGACAGTCCAGTTCAGCCCTTTCCTATCTGTGCAACTTTGTCAAATGACTTAAGGCCTCTCGGCCCAGTTTTCTTGCCTGAGACAGGAGGATGGTAACACCTTCCTCATACGAATGCGTGAGCACTGGACGAAACGGTGCTGGCAAAATGGACATGATTGTAAAATGTACATGGTGACTACTCAAGACACATCAGCTATCAGCTCTCAATGTGGCTCTTTCCCAACAGATTAAAATCGAGCCACCCCAGCTGTCTTTGCCAAGAGCAAGCTTCTCCGAAGCATGAGGTGTGGCAAGGGGAACCCTGCCTGAAATAGGGGGTCAGACCTTCTGCCGCGGGCACAGTCCCCAACCCTTGTGGGCACTCACACCTGCGCAGGGATACCTGTGTCAGGGGCCTCTGCGTTTTCTGGGACAGGAGGCAACTGCTGGGACAGCTGGTTCCGACATTTCCTGCTTGCTAATTACATATTTTAATTCAAATGGAATATCCTGATGCCTTGCTCAGAGAGTTTCTTTCACGTATCAAATAACACTCTCTACTTTTGCAGGCTAAGAAATACGTTTCCTCAAAACTTTCCTGTTTTTAAACAGTATCTGTTTTGAAGTGTTTAGTTAACTTCCAGTGTGGAAATACATCAATATAATTAATTTCTACGTAACTGGCTTAAAAGCAATCACATTTTACCTTTAACCAACTGCGTTTTGATCTGATACGTATTTGATAATTTAGGCGTTGAGTAGTTTCAAGTGTGCTGTCGTTATTGTAAGATGATTCATCACAGTGTATTTTATTCTTTTCAGAGAAAAGCTGATCCCCTGAAAAAAAATGATTAAATTTGTATTTTTAAAAGAAAACCAATAGGCTTTTTAGTCGGTGTAAAGCTAAATTAAAAAATAAATAAATAAATATGGAGATCTTTAGACAGGCCTGTTCACCATTTTTTTTTCTCAAGGATGAAAATATGACGATGGATAGAAGCAATGGTATTTCTAAACAATGTTAGTTGAGAGGGGAGGAAATCGTAGTCTAAACATAGAATTGCAAAAGGAGGAAGAGAGAAATCAGAGGAGAAGGAAAGTGTTCTGCGTGCATGGCACCGGTGCTGGCTGTGGCTCACCTTGGCACAGAGGAACCCTTTGCAGACCTGCCCTCAGACTTAATGGGCAGGCGGACCCAGGAGTGAATGAAAGTTCCATTCAAATGGCTCTTTTCAGCCTGGAATCAAAACGGACTGCTCAGAGCCCAGGTCAATGAGCCGTGGTGTAACCGCAGACAGGCAGCCACCTCTGAGACGAAACACAAACCCAGGTTCTTGCCAGAATATTCCACGAAGGGGATGGGCAGGCACCACACAAGTTTCCAAGTAGCTGTGTGCTGATTTCTAATGTTTCTTTATCCGTGCCAAATGTTTTGCCCTCTTTGTGTCCGATTTAGCACTTTTTCCTAATCTGCCTTGTGTTTGTCACTGTTTTGTGTCTCTGTATTTTCTCCTCAGGGTTGGTCGGGAGGCAGAATGGGGCACTGTAACCGACTGAGGTTTTACAACCAAACAGACTAGGCTCTGATGCCCAGCTGAGTGCCTTAGCCACCGAAGAGAATTTAACACATCCTATGTGTTTGAAAATTTGACCTTGAATATCCTTTCTGGGCCTCAGTTTCCTCATCTATATGTGATATAACACCTGCCCTACACGTTTTTTTGTGAGAATTGAAATAACCCAGCACACAGGTTCGCACCTAGTAAGTTCTTAATACATATCAACTATTATTATTTGTATTTGTATCGTCATAGCTGGAATACATGCGTAGCCTTCTAACGTTTTAAAGGCCCTACTTTCAAGAACAATGGTTGCCCAATGACAAGCTTCTTGCGTGATGTTAAAAAATGAGCCTCATTAAAAAATAATTCCCAGACTTCCTGGGAAGATGACAAAGGAGGAAGATCTTAAGCTCATCTCATTCCACGGATACAACTGGATAAAACCCACATCAGTATAAATAACCCAGAAAATTTCCCAGAGACTGGCAGAGCAAACACTCCACAGCTAAATGTAGAGAAGAGACTACATTGCAGAGGGTAGGAAGGGTGGAGACCCAGTTGGGAGCTAAATGGATCCACGGGACGGTCTGCGGGAGGGAGGGATGCATTGGGTGTGGAGAGGGGAGAGAAATAGACCCTCACACCGGGGACCCCATAAGATTTGGCTCTGAAAACCAGAGGGGCTAAATTTCATGAGATAGCACAGCAAACATCCCCACAAAGATACAGCATATGGGCAGCAGTTTGAAAAACATCTGGGGCATACGTGAGAGAGATGTTTACTAATCTCAGAGCGTGTCCTGGAGGGGCAGGGATCTTCGGGAGACTTCTCCAAGAACAAAAGACCTGGCAGGTGCCATTTCCTTTCCCCCGCCCCCTACCCACCTAGACACGCAGACACCTGCAGGAACCAGCATGGCACCACCATTCCCTACCTAACTTGCTAACAGCACACCCCACCTTGTGATCTCCTGCAAATATACCCCCTCCAGCCAGGCCTCCACTACAGGTTTCCTCCCAGAGCAGACCTGCACAAATAGTGCTAACACTGGGCACCTCAGCTCCATGCTCCCCTGCACACCTGCCCCCTCCAATATGCCCTTGGCTGGAGCCCATCCAGAGCAACAAGCCTGGAAGTGTGCAAGCAGCCCCAATAGGGGCCAGGACTACCCCAAAGTGACTCCTGACCTGGGGACAGGGGAAGCTAACTACACACCGACCCCGGCTGTGGGCTGGGGACAGCATCTGGTCTGACTGCAAACGCTGCCCACCAACAAAAGCTTCTCAGGAGACAAAGCAGAGAAAGCGCCCTGCAGTTCGATGCTGTTGCATCTCTGGCAAATGCCTGGTCTGACTCAGTGCAAGCCCAAGGTGGCCCAGACTGGCCCACTAGCAACACAGGGACCAAACCCTTCCCACAATCGGCAAAGAGACTCATTGCAGATGGCTGGACTGAAAGCAAAAGCAAAGCAGCTCACCCATGATAGCAGGGTGCACACGACACACATAGGAGACACCCCTGGAGCACCAGATTCCCATGAACAGGGGACACTGCCGTGCAGGACACTCCAGGACCTCTTCTCCATAAGCCCACTACTTTGAGGGCAAGAGACATAGCTGACTTTCCTAACACATAGAAAAGGCACAGACTTAGACAAAATTAAGAGACAGAGGATTATGTCCCAAATGAAAGAATAGGACAAAATCACTAAACAAAACAGAGATGAGTAATATGTCTGATAGAGAATATAAAATAATGGTCATAAAAATACCCCCTGAACTTGAGAAAAGAGAGGAGGACCTCAGTGAGACCCTTAACAAGGAGATATAAAACATTAAAAAAAAAAACAAAAAAACAGAGGGGTACCTGGGTAGCTCAGTCAGTTAAGTGTCCAACTTCAGCTCAGGTCATGATCTCATGGCTGGTGAATTTGAGCCCTGCATCAGGCAGTGTGCTGACAGCTCAGAGCCTGGAGTCTGCTTCAGATTCTGTGTCTCCGTCTGTCTCTCTGCCCCTCCCCCCTTGCATCTGTGTCTCTCTCTCAAAAATAAATAAACATTAAAAAAAAATTTTTTTTCAAGAAACAGAGATGAAGTACTCAACTAAAATCAAAAATACACTAGATGGAATAAATAGTAGATTAGAGGAAGCAGAAGAATGGATCAGCAACCTGGAGGACAGAGTAATGGAAAGCAATCAAGCTGAACAAGAGGGAAAAAAAAAATAAGAAAAAATAAAAATAGACTTAGGGAACTCAGCAACTCCATCAAACATAATAATATTTGCATTATAGAATCCCAGAAGGAGAACAGAGTGAAAAGGAGGCAGAAAATTTATTTGAAGAAATAATTGCTGGAAACTTCCCAAATCTGGGAAAGGAAACAGAAATCCAGAATTAGGAAGCACAGAGAATCCCCAACAAAATCAACCTAAGGAGGTCCACATCAAGACATATAGTAATTAAAATGACAAAAATATGTGATAAAGAGAACTTCAAAAGCAGCAAGAGAGGGGCACCTGGCTGGCTCAATTGGTGGAGCATGTGACTCTTGATCTTGGGGTTGTGAGTTCGAGCCCCACATTGGGTGTAGAGATTACTTAAAAATAAAAAAGAATAAAAATCTAAAAAAAAAAAAAAAAGCAACAAAAGAAAACAGTTACATATAAGGGAAACTCCAGAAGACTGTCAGCTGATTTTTCAACAGAAACTTTGCAGGCCAGAAGGGAGTAATGTGATATATTCAAAGTGCTGAAAGAAAAACAACAACAAAAACTGCAGCCAAGGTACTCTATCCAGTAAGGTTATCGCTCAGAATAGACAAAGAGAGAACGATTTTCCCAGACAAACAAAAGTTAAGGGAATTCGTGATCACTAACCCAGCCCTACAAGAAATAGTAAAGGGGACTCTGAGTGGAAAGGAAAGACGATAAATAAGATTTGGGAAAGTAGGAAGCACAAAAGCAATAAAATAAGTATACTTATAAAAATCAGTCAAGGGTTTCACAAAAGAAAAGGATATAAATTATGACACTATATATAATTGCCTATAAAAACATAGGCAGAAGAGGAGTAAAAAATGGGTTCAAACTTAAGCAACCATCAACGTAATATGTACTGCTATATGCAGAGGATGTTATATACAAACTTAATAGTAACCACAAATCTAAAACCAGTAACAGATATGCAAAAATAAAAAGAGAAAGGAATCCAAATATATCACTAAAGAAAGCCCACAAACCATGAGAGAAGAGAACAAGAGAATAAAGGAACAGAGAACTACAAAAACAATTATAAAACAAGCAACAAAATGGCAAGAAGTACATACCTATCAATAATCACCTTGAATGTAAATGGACTGAATACTCCAATCAAAAAACATAGGGTGACAGAGGCGCCTGGGTGGCGCAGTCAGTTAAGCGTCCGACTTCAGCCAGGTCACGATCTCGCGGTCCGTGAGTTCGAGCCCCGCATCAGGCTCTGGGCTGATGGCTCGGAGCCTGGAGCCTGTTTCCAATTCTGTGTCTCCCTCTCTCTCTGCCCCTCCCCCGTTCATGCTCTCTCTCTCTCTGTCCCAAAAATAAAATAAACGTTGAAAAAAAAAATTAAAAACAAAAACAAAAACATAGGGTGACAGAATGGACAAAAAGGAAGACTCATCTATATGCTGCCTACCAGAGACTCATGTCAGACCTAAGGACACATGCAAGTTGTAAGTGAAGGAATGGGAAAGCAATTATCATACAAATGGAAGTGAAAAGAAAGCCAGAGTAACCATACATATATAGGACAAAATAGACTTTAAAACAAAGACTGTAACAAAAGACAAAGAAGGACATATATAATCATAAAGAAGATATAGCAAGAAGATATAGCAATTATAAATGTTTATGCACCACACATGAAAGCCCCCAAATAAATAAAACAGCTAATAACAAACATAAAGGAAGTAATGAATGGTAATACAATAATAGTAGAGGACTTTAACACCCCACTTCCATCAACAGATAGATCATCTAAACAGAAAATCAACAAGGGAAGAGTGCCTTTGAATGACACATTGGACCAAATGGATCTAAGAGCTATATTCAGAATATTCCATCCTAAAACAGCAGAATACACATTCTTGTCAAATGCACATGGAACATTCTCCAGAATAGACAACATAGTAGGCCACAAAACAAGTCCCCACAAATTCAAAAAGATTGAAGTCATACCATGGATCTTTTCCAACCACAACACTTTGAAACTAGCAGTCAACCACAAGAAAAAATCTGAAAAGAACATAAATACACGGAAGTTAAATAACATGCTACGAAACAATGAATGGGTCAACCAACAAATCAAAGAGGAAATCAAAAAAGATTGGAGACAAATGAAAATGAAAACACAATGGTCCAAAATCTTTGGGATGCAGCAAAAGCAGTTCTAAGAAGTAAGCTTATAGCAATATAGGCCTACCTCAAGAAACAAGAAGAATCTCAGATAAACAGTCTAACCTTACACTTAAAGGAGCTAGAAAAAGATCAGTAACAAAAGCCAAATAATCCAAAACCAGAAGAAGGAAGGGAAAAAAAATAAAGATTAGAGCAGAAATAAACAAAATAGAAACTAAAAAAAACAATAAAACAGATTATTGAAACCAGGAGCTGATTCTTTGAAAAGATCACAAATCGATAAACTTTTGCCAGACCTATCAAACAAAAAAGAAAGAGGACTCAAATAAACAAAATCAGCAACGTAAAAGAAATAACTGACACCACAGAAATACAAAAGATTATAAGAGAATATCATGAAAAATTATATGTCAATAAATTGGACAACCTAGAAGAAATGGGTTAATTCCTAGAAACATGTAACCTTTTAAAACTGGATCAGGAAGAAATAAAAAAGTTGAGCAGACAGAAAGAAACACACACAGAGACACACAGATACACACACACACACACACACACACAAATGCTAGCATAATTTTAGGTCTCCTTAGTAAAGAATGATGTCCATTTTGTTGTAAAGCAAAACAAAACAAAACAAAAAACCAACCTAAATGGGCGGTAGAAACAAATTGTCATAGAAGGGTATTTAATGGCATGGAAAGATATTCACAACATACTGTTAAAAATATAAGTTGCCAAATAAATGTCCTGTGTGATCCCTTGTGGTGAATTATCTACTTTTGTATGTTGCTGGAAACCTGTATGTAAATGCATAGAAACAAGACTGAAAAGAATATACTCTCAAATAATGAGATTTTCCCTCTCATTTTTGCTTATGAAATATTCTACTGTGAGAATACATTTTGTTTACTAATAAAAAAAGATACACTAACAAATGGAAAGATATTCCACACTCATGGATTGGAAGAACAAAAATTGTTAAAATGTGCATACTACCCAAAGCAACCTACAGATTTAATGCAATCCCTATCAAAATACCAACAGCATTTTTAACAGAGGTAGAACAAACATTCCTAAAGTTTGAATGGAACCACAAAAGACCCTGAAAAGTCAAAGCAATCTTGAAAAAGAACAAAACTGGAGATATTATAATCCTAGATTTCACAATATACTACAAAGTTGTAGTAATCAAAACAGTATGGTACTGGCACAAAACAGACTCATAGATCAAATATAGAACAGAATATAGAGACCAGAAATAAACTCAGGATTATATGGTCAATTAATCTTCAATAAAGAAGGCAAGAATATTCAATGGGAAAAAGAGTCTTTGAACAAATGGTGCTGGGAAAATTGGACAGCTACATGCAAAAGAATGAAATTGTACCACTTTCTTATACCACACACAAAAATAAACTAAAAGTGGATTTAGGACCTAAATTTGAGACCTGAAACCATAAAAATCCTAGAAGAGAGTACAGGCAGTAATTTCTCTGACATTGGCTGTAGCAACAATTTACTAGGTATATCTCCTGAGGCAAGGGGAACACAAGCAAAAATAAACTATTGGGACTACATTGAAATGAAAAGCTTCTGCGCAGAGAAGGAAACAACCAAGAAAACCCAAGACAACCCACAGAATGGGAGAAGATATTTGCAAATCACATATCCGATTAAGGGTTAGTATCCAAAATATATAAAGAACTTATACAACTCAACTCCAAAAAAACAAATAATCCAGTTAAAAAATGGGCAGAGGACATGAACAGACATTTCTCAAAAGACATCCAGATGGCCAACAGACTTACGAAAAGATGCTCAACATTATTCATCATCAGGGAAATACAAATCAAAACCACAATGAGATATCATATCACACCTGTCAGAATGGCTAAAATCAACAACACAAGAAACAACAAGTGTTGACATGGAAAAAGGAACTCTCATGCACTGTTGGTGGGAATGCAAACTGGTGCAGCCACTGTGGAAAACAGTAGGGACATTCCTCCAAAAAATTGAAAATAGAACAGCCATATGACCCAGTAATTCCACTAGTGGATATTTACCCAAAGAATATGAAAACACCAATTCGAAAGGATATATGCACCCCTATGCTTATTGCAGTATTATTTATAATAGCAAAATTATGGAAGCAGCTGAAGTGTCCATCAGTAGGTGAATGGGTAAAGAAGATGTGAAAATATAAATATAAATATATAATACACATACACACAAAATAGAATATTGCTCAGTGATAAAGAATGAAATCTTGCTATTTGCAACAATGTAGATAGATCTAGAGAGAATAATGCTAAATGAAATATGTCAGAGAGAGACAACATGGTTTCACTCATATGTGAAATTTAAGAAACAAAATTTTAAGTGAACAAAGGAAAAGGAGAGAGAGACAAACCAAAAACAGACTTTAACTATAGACAACAAATTGATGGTTACGAGAAGGGGGGCACGGGGTGAAATAGTTGATGGGGATTAAGAGTACAGTTATCATGATGAGCACCGTGTAATGTATAGAAAGGAATGTTGAATCACACTATTGTACACCTAAAACTGATATAACACTGTGTGCAAACTACACTGGAATTAAAAAATAAGAAGTCCTATATCATTACAGTCCCACACCAAGAGGAGATGAGTATTTCTTTAAGTTTGAACACAATAGGAGTAAAACAAATGAAGATAGAATAAAATAAACATCAGTCCACTGCTCCTACATAGCAAAATGAAAAAGTGGAGGGGGGAGCGTATGTGTGAGAGATTTTATTTAAAATAAATTACAATCAAAAAAAAATTACAATCATTCTGATCCCGTGCTCTCCCCTGTGTCATATGGGTGGTGGTCAGTTTCTTAAATCCATCCTTAAGGAAGTTCCTTTTGATTTCTTGGTCCCTCACTGGAATTCCAGCACAGGCGGCTAGGTTTTGGTGCCCTGCTCGGTTTTCTCTCAGGAACCCTTTGAATTTTCCAGTGGCTGGCTGCATAACGTTCTGCCTACTCTTAGGCAGTAGACAAACCTAGAGCCACCTTAAATTACAACTTGGACAAAGCATCCAGGCCAGGACATTAGCCACCATTTTAAATGCTCATTCAAAGCTGAGACTTCCCCCCCTTTAGGGAGCTAAAAACAGAGTGACACACACCAGGGGTTGTCTAGAACAGTCTCAGTTTACCCCTATTGTCCTGGCATCCTGTTTTCTTTAATATCTGTCTTGCATTTCCCATTTTTAATCAAGTATTGCCTGTAATAGTGCCATTTAACGAAGCTGGTATCGCTTTGGTAGGTCTCCATTTGGTACCTTTCAGTTCTTCCAGGGTCTCATTTGGTACCTTTCAGTTCTTCCAGGGTCTCTCTACTAGAGTCATGCAAGACTCATGCACAATGAATAGAGTTCTCGCTTCAACACAATATGAAAACCAGAAGTTGAGTGAAACTCTTTTTCCCAACCCTTTCCAAACTCAGGGTTAATGAATGACTTTTTTTATTCTCTCTCCAGGGACAGCGTGCAGGGTGGTGGCTAATAAAACAGTGTGCCTGCACATAAGCATTTGGGGGCAGGTGGCTCCTTTCATTCTCAAACAGGGATGGGAAAAGAAGCAATGCTGTTGGGCCAACCAACCACTTGATATACTAGCCAGCTAGCTATACCATGGTGGGTGCTAAGTCACAAAGCTTCCAGGTGTCCCTGGGCAGAGTCAGCATAATGTGGAAAATAATAGGTTATGTGTGAGAGAAGAAATATGTGCAGAAAATGGAAGCTGTGATCCTGTTGTAGAGCATTTAGACAATAACCTGAAATTTTTTGCTATGGTGGTATTGTTCCTTGTTGTATTGTATACAACTATTATTAATTGGTAATGCTTTTTATGTGCGATAAATCTTTTCAGCAGCAGTGATCTCAAAACCAATGTAAGTGCATGTTTAATGAAATGTTAAATATTGAGTTTTCATCCTTTAAGAAATTGGATGATGAATATATAACTTGCACAAAATATCTCTTGGCATCTGTCATCCGTCAGGGGAGCTGCAACAATATTATTGGCCACATGAAAACTCAAAGACACCAATCCGATGAAAAAGCACTAACATCCTCAATGCATGCAACTGCAAACAGGGTTTTATATATCATTCTGTGAAGCATGACTTTTCATTTAGATCAAACATCTTCCTTGTAAATTAATTTTTCTTATCTTTGATTCTCCATTTTCTTGTGCATGCATGAAAAGTGAACCCATGGCTGTTAATGCGTTGGCTCCTTTAGCAGCAGAAGAATTTTTGCAAACAGTCAAGTGTACCTGATTTATATCAGCGACATCAGATGCTTCAAACAGAAAGCCAGTTAACTCTAGTATAATTTAATATTTTTGTCCAATTTATGGAATCAAAGTCTGGTTTTTGGAGGTTCATTCCATCAACAGTGAAATATCTGACATTATATGGATACTTTCAAAAATCTTAATAAGAAGTTCAACATTGAAGATAAAATTCGTTGTTTTTACAGTGATAATGGATTTATAAATTTTGGTAGAATATAAAATTGTGGTTAAAACATTAGCTCTAACTTAACAACTTTATGGAGTAGAAGTATATTTGGAATTGATTGTGGTGCACAGGTAATTTAGAATCTCATCTAAACAGGCTGAAACATTTTACTTTCAAAATAGAAGTGTTGGTTATCTCTTCATCTACCTATCTAGCAATATCTACTAGAAATTGAACTACAAAATTTTTGCAACTGAGATGATGCTGAATACAAAAAGCCTTCAGCATGGCAGTATGTGTTTAGGGTTTGTTTGTTTCATTTTTGGAGTTAGTCATGAGTAAAATTTTAAACATGTTAGAGCTTTTAAAGAAATATTTCATAATCACCCAAAATATCCTGTAATGGAATTACACTCTCCCAAAGATGAGTCATCCAAATATTGGTTGCATTTTGGTTGCACTCTGTTTCAAACAAATGATTCCAACAAATCAGTTGGAAATATTCAATCAAGTACTCCAGGAATGGAGCAAAAAAAAAAAAAAAAAAAAAAAAAAAATCAGCTTTTGAAAGCGTTTTAGTCAGCTGTGATGGTTAAAAACAATGTTTGAGGCAGGAAGATACTACCTTTGTTTTCTCCACAAAAGCAAGGGAGGCACAATGAGATGCCACTTCACACTCACTAAGATAGCTATAATGTAACAAATAAATAAATGGAAAATAACAAGTGTCAGGGAGGATGTGGAGAAATAGGTACCCTTGTACATGGCTGGTGGCTATGTAAAATGGTGGAGCTGCTGGGGAAAACAGTTTAGCAGGTCCTCAAAAAATTAAATATAGAATTATCAGATGACCCAGAAATTCCACTCCTCAGGTAAATACATAAAAGAATTGAACACAGGTGCTCCAACAAATACTTGTACAGAAATGTTCATGGCAGCATTATTTACAATGGCCAAATAGTATAAACAACCAAAATGTCCATCAAAAGATGAATGGATACACAAGATATCCTTTCTACTATATCCATATAGTAGAATATTATTCAGCTATAAGAAAGGAAGGAAGTACTGGAAATGCTATAAGGTGGATGAACCCTGAAAACATTATGCTTAGTGAAAGAAGCCAGAAACAATAAGCTTATATATATATATATATATATATATATATATATATATATATATATACAATAATATATATAAGCTTATTGTTTATATATATATAAGCCTATGTATATATATAAACAATATATATATAAGCTTGTGTGTGTGTGTGTGTGTGTGTATATATAAGCTTATTATTATGATTCCATTCATATGAAATATCCAGGACAGGTAAATCCATAGAGACAGGAAGTAGATCAATGGCTGCCAGGGCCTGGGGGAAGGGGGGACTGGGGAACAACTACTTAATGAGAATGAGGTTTCCTTTTGAGGTGATGAAAACATTCTAGAACTCGATAGAGGTGATGGTTGGACAACACTGTAAATGGACTAAGCACCACTGAATTGTGCATTTTAAAGTAGTGAATTTTATTTCAATTTTTAAAAAGCGAGGAACTAAACATTAAACATAAATGTTGGGGCGCCTGCGTAGCTCAGTCGGTTAAGCATCTGACTCTTGGTTTTGGGCTCAGGTCATGATCTCATGGTTGGTGGGGTCTAGCTCCACATGGGCTGTGCTCTGACAGCATGGAGCCTGCTTGGGATTCTGTCTCCTCTCTCTGCCCCTCCCCTGCTTGCTCTCTATCTTTTTCTCTCAAAAATAAATAAACATTTAAAAAAAAACATATAAATGCATGATTTGGGGAGGAGTTCCTATTTTCTAGTAGATGTTTAGTGTTATGTTTGGTAACAGAATGGAATATAATTGAAAAGACCTAAAATCTGCAGTGCTTAAAGTTGATGAAACATTAAAATTCAATCATAAATAAAAACAATTTGATTATTTTTGTCTCGCGCAAATAAGTGCCGAAGAAAGTTTCTCTGGATGAATGCAAAATGACAATAGCTGTGAAAATATTTTAGCTAAAATATTCACACATTTTGAATCCTGAAAAAAATAGAATACTTCACTTAACAGAAGTTGCTATGAGGTTACCAGTTACCTCTAGAGAGAGCATTTTGTCATTAAAATTATTGTAGTCTTTAGAGAAAGCTCATTTAAATATGGCACCAATTTCAGACTTATTATTTATAATAAATGCATACTACAGTGCATCTTTGAGGACAGCTTCAGTCAGTTTTATGGAAAAAAAAGACTATATTAAAAAATATATGCTATTAGAGCAAGGCTGATAAAGCTGATAAAAGTATGTGAATATGCACCCAAATTATTTACTCTATTTTAAATGTTCAAATAATCAGCATAGAGGAGTTTTATATTTTTCTTAATGTACATTGTATATATATGTTTTTCTTTCTTGTACATTATACTTATGTATAATTTTATTTTAAAATAATAATTGTATTTAAAATAGTTTTAAGAGGACTATTTTTTTATAAAAAGTAAAACTAATTAGGTATTTCAGTTTGGATGATCAATCATAGAGGCACACTAGGGAAGGCCTGGAAGACAGAAGAAGGGGACCTGGTTCACTTCTACTGCCTCTCTTCCCATCTTCCCTCCCACACTGGCTAAACAAGGTAGAGGGAGGAGAAGTAAGGGGGTAAGAGTCTTTGACCGGATGTCCTGAGCTCTCTGGATCTAGAAGATACTTGATATTGACTTTCTCATGGACATTTTCATGGGCTTAATCTAGATTCCCCACATTGGGAACCTCCACAGAAGATCCCAATAAGTAGCTAATGCATATTCTTTGGCAAACACTTCCAACCTGGCTTTCCACCACTGCCATTTTCTCCCTCTCACTCTGGCTAGCGGCATGATGCTATTTTCCCAGGTTGCCATGTTGGATTTATAGCAGGATTTAAAATGGTCAACACAAATGGCCATCAATGGGAACTAGTTGAATGAGCTATGGTACACAATGGGTTCCAAACACTATGCAGTAGTAAAGAGGAATGAGGGAGATCTCTGTATAGACATACAAGGAACCTTTAGGATATATTGTTAAGTGAAAAAAGCAAGGTGGAAAATAGTGTTTAAAGAACATTACTTGGGTGCCTGGGTGGCTCAGTAGGTTGAGAGTACAACTCTTGATTTTGGCTCAAGTCATGATACCAGGGTCATGCGATTGAGCCCTGTGCCAGGCTCTGTGCTGAGTGTGGAGCCTGCTTAAGATTCTCTCTCTCTCTCTCTCTCTCTCTCTCTCTCTCTCTCTCCTCTCTCTCTCTCTCTCTCTTTCTTCTTCTGCTTCTCTCCCCTGCTCATGCACTCTCTCTCTGTCTCGCTCTCTCTCTCAAATTAAAAAAAAAGAATGTTACCTTTTGTGTAATAAAAGGGTGAGCGGATAAAAATATGTGTGTCATTACATTAAACTTCAAGAAGAAACAATAGATGGTAAAAAGGGAAACCATAGGAAACCTATGGAAAAAGGGAATAAAGAGGGTCGAAGTGCGACTATGAATGTACCTTGGCAAAGAGTAATGACTTTGGAGTCTTGTACTTATTTTACATAATGCAAAAACAAAGTTAAATCAAGATAGTGAAAATCAGCCCCACAAAATTGAAAACAAGTGGAAATGACTTGTATAAGTTAATTTGTGCCGGTGGCATAACCATCTAAAGACAAAAACTATTTCAGGAGATTTTAAGCACATCAGATTGACGGTACAGGGTGATGGTTGACAACAGTGTGAAAGTGCTAAATGCCACCGACCTGTACGTATAAAAATAAAATGTTAAAATGGTAAGTTTTATGCTATGCATATTTTACCAGCATAAAAAACAAATACATAATTCTTTTTAGAATTTAAGAAATACAGAAAGCTAAAAAAGGAGAAAATACATCATCAATATTCCTATTATTTAGAGGGAAAAAATGTGTTTGCCTGCTGGAAAAGCCTAGAAGTAATGGCCAGCCAATAGCAAGAGCACCACTACTGCCCAGACAGTGGTCTCTAAATATCACTTCTCACTAGAGGGAACCTGGGCTCCTAGGAGAAATAACTGATTCTAGGTCTACTGCAATACTCAACGATTGATACGGTCATGTCAAAAGGACACACAAGAAATATGGATGAGTTTCTGCTGGCCAAATCTAGGACAATTTTTACATCAAAATAATAATGACTGTGGTTGTTTCTAACATCTTGAATGAATACATAATCATTAATGAATAATAGAAGTCACACACAAAAAAAAGGAGGCTCCTCTTTCAAAATGTTTTTTAATGTTTATTTTTGAGAGAGAGAGAGAGCACAAGCAGGGGAAGGGGAGAGAGAGAGGGAGACACAGAATCTGAAGCAGGCTCCAGGCTCTGAGCTGTCAGCACAGAGCCCAATGCTGGGCTCCAACCCATGAACTGTGAGATCATGACCCAAGTTGAAGTCGGACACTTAACTGACTGAGTCACCCAGATGCCCCAAGGAAGTTCTTCTTTAAATAAAAGTGTCAACTAATATAGGGGTGTAAAATTAGAAAATCAGCATTATGCAAACCCCAGTGTAAAACTGATTCAGGCAAGGGTCTTCAACAGCTGGCAAAACCATAGAGGAAATGTTGTAGGGGATCGGATATTTATGTGATGTCAAAACATCACTGTATGGGCTATTTGCTAATTTCAAAAGAAAAAAGATATCTTCATAGTGAGAGTTCCGAAGGTGACCATCTTAAATGAATAATCAATCTTAACGTCACTAACAGTGGAACAACATGATATCACCTGCTTCTGGTATGATGCAATTTGAAGAAAGCAAATGCTTAAGAATTTCCTGCCAAAAAATAAATAAATAAATACCCCAAAATACATAACCTAAATATGATCAAGCCTCTAGACATAATTTCCAGATGACAAAAAGCACAGGAAGTAGAGAAACACATTCCAGTTCAGTGACAGCATGAGGAAACAATCAGACAAATCTAGAATCTAAGATGTTCTAAAAAATTAAAAAAAAAAGAAAGAAAGAAAGAAAGAAGCCTGAATACTTGAGAAAAATCAGTGTCACCCAGGACTCATATTTTGGTCTCTAAATACCACTGTCCACTAAAAGAAAACACAAATCTTTGGAGAACTGGGCAGGTCCAGGATAGGATAGGAGAGTCATTGGAAGAACATGGAATTTGTCCCAGAGGGTAAAGGAACTATCAAAGTCTATTAGGGTTATGGTAAAATAGCTCAGGACCATCTTGAAGAGTCTCACAATGGCCCATGTTGGTAAAATTTGAGCAATCATAAGAAGAAAGCTGCAATGAATGGGAAAACACTAAAGAAGCTTAAAAAATCAGTAAGTTCATGATAATATTTAAAAATCATTGATCGCCACTGGATTTTGCTAGAACCCAACTCATGACTCTAGAACATGATGAAGGTAGGGAATAACACATTTTCTGCATTTTTTACTACCTTTCTTTTATAAAATTTATTTCAAAGCTACTAAATAGTTTGTTATGGTAATTTCTTTGCGGATATATTCCAGCTAAAATGCAGGAAGAACGACGGAACTATAACCATTTTGAATCCCCTAATGAAATAGTAGATGGAGGAAATGAATCAATGGCTTCTAAAACTACAAAGAGAAGTGCTGATGGGGAGCTTTGTAATGATGGATTGGGATGGCAGCACCTGGTCCCACTGGTTGATCTTAATATCAAAAAGAGGTAACAAGACGTAAGATACACAACAGGAAGTGCACAGCACCTCCTCTTAAGCGTTCTTAAAAAATATTGGGCCCCAATCGAATTAAACCTTCAGATACAACTATTCACAGAAAACACAGGGAACAGAAGAACATGCTAAAACAACATGGATGGAATCAGCAAAAACCAGAATATGAGAAATTCTACAGACAAATCCCAGTTTTTCCAATAAATAAGTAGCAATTAAAAACAAGAGAGAAGAGGAACTTGTAGATTAAAAGCATCTAAGGAGACATATGCACCTAACACAGCGTGTGGACATTGTTTCAGTCCTGATTCACACCAGCTCGTTGGGGAAAAAAAAGACAATCAGGAAATTTGAATACTGGCCAATATTAAAGATGGAGGGAGGGAGGAAGGGAGAAAGGGAAGGAGGAAAAGGGAGGTTAAGAACACTTTCTTCAAGTACATTCTTCTGCAGAGATGGGATATATCAAACAGATCTCCTTGAGCTACTCAAGACATAGTTTGAAACCCTGAGGGGTCTCTGGGAAGAACATGGCTAAATGGGCTTGAAGAACACCAGGATCTACCTTAAGCACCTAAGGGCCTGCCTCCCCCAACACTCCCTCAACCAGGCAACGAGATTCATTCCAGTGTCAAACCCTACGCATCATATCTCAGTTCCCAAACTGTTGCCTCAGAGAATCCAAAGAACGTACCCTGAAGTTTTAGTTTCAAGAGCCATCACCCGTAGGAGCCCCTTTCAAGGCTCTACTGTGGTCACGTGGTCACATATTTCTGTAAACTTTACAAGAGTTAGATCACAATTGGTTAAGACCCCTGCCTCTCTCCCTTCTGACTCTGCCTCCCTCCCGCTTTTCCTCCAGCTAGGTTTGGAATGGGTGTGGGGAAGCCGAGCAGGGAAGCCATTTAGTCTGGGTTTGGTGGGACATACATGTATATTTGGTCTTTAGTTACATCTATACACAGGGGAGTTAGTGCTAGGTGTTCTGATCCAGGAAAGGCTTCCAGGAATACTTTCACTTCCCACTCTGCTGATTTACCTGGCAGAAAGAGACTAGAAGGAATGAAGCCAGGTCACATACAATGTAAGGGTGTCCTACAGCACCTGGCACCAAAGTCTGGGCAGAGTCCAAGAGAAGTAAGGTCTGAAATGCACAGAAATTCTGAAATGCACTGGAAGCCAGGCTGTGGAAAATTCTCCCAAATATTACAGATCATACATAAAACTTAATGGAGCTTTCCCCAAAACTACCACAATCCTTACGCTGCACACGACTTCAACAAAAGTGAGTCGTAAAGCTGAAGGAAACATTTGCACAGCTATCAATAATAAAAAATACATTTTCATCAACCAATGCTGGAGTAATGGCTAAGTTATCTTTCTGTAGTCTCTGTGGAACAGACACCACAAACTGCTACCCTATGAAAGGGTGATTGAAGAGTAGGCAGACAAAAGATGTTACCCAGGTATGTCAGAAAGTTAATTAATAAAAATATTATGGGCTGGTGGGGGGAGAGGAGATTTTGTGTTGTGGTATTTGCAGCTTTAAACTTTTGTGACTTGTCATCATTTATTTTTCATTCTAAATATATACTCCCTTTTAAGCCTGATTTTATTTTATTTTTCAATTTTTTTAAATTTTTAAATTACTTTTTAATATAATGTATGGCCAAATTGGTTTCCATACAACACCCAGTGCTCATCCCAACAAGTGCCCTCCTCAATGCCGTCACCCAATTTCCCCCCTCCCCCACACCCCATCCACCGTCAGTTTGTTCTCTGTATTGAAGAGTCTCTTATGGTTTGCCTCCTTCCCTCTCTGTTTGTATCTATTTTTCTCCCTCCCTTCCCCCACCGTCTTCTGTTAAGTTTCTCAAGATCCACATATGAGTGAAAACATATGATATCTGTCTTTCTTTGACTGACTTATTTCACTCAGCATAATACCTTCCAGTTCCATCCACGTTGCTACAAATGACATGATTTCATTCTTTCTCATTGCCAAGTAGTATTCCATTGGGTGTATAAACCACATCTTCTTTTTCCATTCATCAGCCGATTTAAGCCTGATTTTATGGTTGTCATTTTGTACTTTTTATTCATAAAGATGACCCTTCCTTATATAACCTCAAGCCCTACAAAACCTGAATCCTTCCAAAGATGCCTTTCCTGAACCCCAAAACATGGGTTATCCTACTCATGTCATCAAGGAACCTCATACTTTCTCTTGACACAAGCTCTAACTATGGTTTGTAGTAATACATTCATCAGGGTGAAAATTTGATTAACACCTATCTCCCCCCCCCCCCAGGCCCCGCCGCCCAAGACCTTAAGTTCTGTGAGGATAGGACCACTTCTGGTATTGTTCCCAATTATATTCTCTGTTTTCCTGTGCTCTGTACAGCAACTGGCACGTAATAAACGTTCAGTATATATCTGTAGAATTAATAAATGAATGTATAAATATGCCTCCTCTCCTTATCAACATTAAGTACTCTGTTGCTTTATTAGTCAGAGTCTCTATTTATGCCAATTTCTCAGTTTCCACAGGTGGCTTAAATTGGGAAGCTGCGGAAGTATTGTTTTGATGTGTTTTCTAGGTATTGGATGTTTTTATGTATTTATTTTTTAAAAGACAGTTTATCAAAAAAGTTTAGTTCATATCTTAATATGTGACACTGCAAGAAGTTTTTTTCTACTTTGTTACTTTAAAAGAAATAATGCCTTGGGGCACCTGGGTGGCTCAGTCGGTTAAGCATCTGACTTCAGCTCAGGTCATGATCTCGTGGTTCATGAGTTCAAGCCCGTGTCAGGCTCTGTGCTGACAGCACAGAATGTGGAGCCTACTTCAGATTCCCTCCCTCTCTGTGTCTCCACTACTCGCTCTGTCTCTCTCTCTCAAAAAAAAAAAAAAAAAAAACAAAAACAAAAAACAAAAAACAAAAAACCCTAAATAAACATTTAAAATTTTAAAAAATAAAGGAAATAATGCTTCTTTGGGGTTTTATCAGAAAATATATACTTTCTCTCCCATGTACTAAGCTCTCCAGGCTTTCATAAATTTTGCTGTAAGTGTTCCTGAAATGCTATCTTCATGGGTGAAAATTAGCTACATCAGAGGCATTTATTTAGGAACCTGAAGGTCTCTCAGGAGCCAAGGGTAGTCCCAGCAATGTGTTAACGATGGGACCACCACTAAAATGGGGAGAATAACACTTCTCAGGGTGGTTCTGAGGATCAGTGCAGAAAGGCAAGAGATGCTATTCCTGAAAGTGCTTTCAAAACTGTAACACTTGTTACAAATACTAAGCATTCGTCACCACCATCATCATCATCACAGCGTTTTGCCAAGGCTTTGACATTATTAAATATATAACTTACACCAACTCAAGGTAGGGACAGGAAAAATCTTGGGAAAACATAATTCTGTGTATTTATTACTTCTATTATAGCATTTTAATGAAAATCATATTTTTGTTTAAATGAAATACTTTCTTCTCTAGAACAAAAGTATGGTAATTCTGTCTGTTAATAGCTCAATTTTTAAAAATTTAAAATCAAGAGTTCTGAGGAATAATCTTCCAGGAGCAATAATCCTTTTTCTCAATTCATAGAATCTGCTGTCGGTTTATTCATTAGTAATTTTACATGAAGGGGAGGCTTGATTTCTTCGAATTCTATTCCACCTTTCCATGTCTATTGCCAACTTGTGAGCTAGAATATAGAATTATTTTCTGTATGAAAAAGCCTCATCTTGTTGCAGATGCTAACAACTATAAATTTCAGTGTTGTCCCAGTATAAATAATAGTAGGGGCACAATGTATGCATGAATGCGTGAATGAAAGCAAGGATGTCCCTTATTAACCTCTTCACACAATGTCCACCAAAAAGGGTTTTGAAAATGTTCCTTTTTCAAATTAAAAATAAATACAATAACACAAATTTGACCCCCAAATATTTCTGTGCAGCTCTGAGTTTGCTTACCCATCATTATGCACAAACCCGACCAGGATTTTGTGGGGTCATGCAACCACCTGTAAGTTTCCCGTCTCCCTTGCTGAGAGCTATTACAGAAATACAAGTACCTCATAGTTACTGTATTTTTGTCTGAAATAAGACAAGTAGAGGATGAGCTGTGGGTCTTCCTATTATCACCAGTCATCTGTGTAATATGGTTTGTAGGTTTATCACAATCAACCCAACATCCACAAAGGTAAACTATATCATTGAAGAATATTTAGAAAAAGACAGAACAAAAAAACCAAAAAAATACAAATTAGAAAATAAAACTTACCGTAACCCCACCTCCCAGAAAGAGCCTGCTAGGAACGTTTGAGTGGTGGTCTTTTCAGTCTGTTTTCTAAGCATATATGATGATTTTCACTTTCATGGTGTCTTCAATCTGATTTGTAACCTGCTTTTCTCATGTCTTACCGTTGTGAATTGTATTTCATGCCGTTAAATATACTCTAAACGTAATATTAGTATCTATACAGTAGACAACTAATGACTGTACCATAACTTACTTCATTCAGTGTTTGGTTACATTTGTATACAGCTTTGAGCAAATCTTTTCATACACTCAGGATATATCCTAAAAGTGGAACTTCTAGAATAGAAGATACTCATGTTTTTGAAAGCTTTTGATAAATAGTTTTAAAATACTTTCTAGAAGGCTTCAAATAATTTATTTTTTAAATTTAAAGCCAGTATATTTCTTTTCTTTCTTTCTTTCTTTCTTTCTTTCTTTCTTTAGATACAGAGCAGGCACAGCAGGGGAGAGTAATAGAGGGAGGGAGAGAGAGAATCTTAAGCAGGCTCCACGCTCAGCACAGAGCTTGAACTCATGACCCTGGGATCAGAACCTGTGCCGAAATTGAAGAGTCAGACACCCAACTGACCAAACCACCCCAGGGGCCTCAAGGCTTCAAGTAATTTAAAACCACAAAGTCCTCACCAGCATTTGGTATTATTATTAAAGCAACACACTTAAAGACAAAAAAAAATTACCCCACTATTTTAATTTGCCTATTTGATTTCTAGTGAGTTTGAATTTTTAAAATACGTCTTCGTTGTGGTACCTGGGTGGCTGAGTATGAAGCCTCCTTAAGATTCTCTCTCTCTCTTTCCCTCTTGCTCACTCTCTCTCTCTCTCTCTCTCTGAAAAAAAAAAAAAGAAAATATGTGTGTGTGTGTGTGTGTGTGTGTGTGTGTGTGGTATTTTGGGAAGAGGGGATCACCTCTTCATGTCTGCTACGGCAAAAAGTTGTCCTTATTTGGGGGCACCTGGGTGGCTCAGTTGATTAAACATGGACTTTGGCTCAGGTCATGATCTCGTGGTCTGGAAGTTCGAGCCCCGCATTGGGCTCTGAGCTGTCAGCTCAGAGCCTCTAGCCTGGAGTTGCTTCGGATTCTGTGTCTCCCTTGCTCTCTGCAACACCCCCCCCCCCACCCACCCGTACTTTCTCTCTCTCTCTCTCTCTCTCTCTCTCTCTATCTCAAAAATAGATTAACATTAAAAAAAAATTTTAAGTTGTCTTTTTTTTTATTGATTTATACGAACCAGCTTAGTTGTTTACAAATGGCAGCAAAAGACAAATTTCCAGGACAACAGAACTAGCTGGTTGGTGATAGATAATTTGTTTTACTGTATGAATACCACACTGGTCGTTCGGATAGAATACTAACTGAATGTTTGCACACATGCACACACACACACACACAAAATCTTTGCAATGGCAACCCGTAGCTAAGACATTGTAACTCCACTCCTGTGTTTCAATATGAAGTACGGTCCAAGGAGTAGAGGCCAACCTTCACCTCCTCCTAGACAAACCCTGTGAGGACCCAGAGTACGCCTCCAGCCGTTACCACACTTCTGTCAGGAACATTTCTGGCTGTGACCAGGTCTCGGGAGGAGTGGAAATGTCCTTTCCTGCTCAATTTGCCGAAGAGCTCAAGGCATTAGGCACACCTTACTACCATTTACTAGTAAGAAGACTCCGGACAAACTTCATCTCAGGCCAACCTCAGTGTTCTCATTTGTGAAATGGGAATAATAAGACCACTGCTCCCATGGATTAGTATGAGTAACAAGTGATCTAAGAACCCTAAAGGACTTTGTATAACACACAACACATATTAAATGTTTAATCAACATTCCAAATGCACAAGGTGATTGACTTTTTCTTATCAATTTATAAGAAAACCTTTAAATTTCAGGGGGCACCTGGGTGGCTCAGTCGGTTAAGCCTCTGACTCTTTTTTTTTTAATATATGAAATTTATTGTCAAATTGGTTTCCATACAACACCCAGTGCTCATCCCAAAAGATGCCCTCTTCAATGCGCATCACCTACCCTCCCCTCCCTCCTACCCCCCATCAACCCTCAGTTTGTTCTAGTTTTTAAGAGTCTCTTATGCTTTAAGCCTCTGACTATTGATCTCAGTTCAGATCTTGATCTCAGCTCAGGTCTTGATCTCAGGGTCACTAGTTCAAGCTCTGTGCTGGGCTCCACGTCGGGCATAAAGACTACTAAGAAAAGAAGAACAGGAAAGGAAAGGAAAGGAAAGGAAAGGAAAGGAAAGGAAAGGAAAAAAAGAAAAGAGAAAAGAAAAGAAAAGAGAAAGGGAGAGGAGGGGAGGGGAGGGGGAGAGGGGAGGAGAGGAGAGGAGGGGAGGGGAGGAGAGGAAAGGAAAAAAGAAAAGAGAAAAATGAGAAAAAAGAAAAGAGAAAGAGGAAAAGAAAAGAAAAGAAAAGAAAGAAAAGAAAAGAGAAAAGAAAAGAAAAGAAAGGAAAAGAAAACCTTTATTTTTATATTTAACTTTCTAGGATGACTTAACTAGCTGGTCGGTTGCTGATGATCTGATTATGGGACCAATACAAGTAATACCATACTCTTTTCCTGGATAAAACTCACTCCTTTCCTGGATAAAACTCACTGGAGGGGGCACCTGAGTGGCTCAGTCGGTTAAGCCTTTGGACTCAGCTCAGGTCATGATCTCGTGGTTAGTGGGTTCGAGCCCCACATCGGGCTCTGTGCTGACAGCTCAGAGCCTGGAGCCTGCTTTGGATTCTGTGTCTCCCTCTCTCTCTGCCCCTCCCCTGCTCACACTCTGTCTCTGTCTCTGTCAAAACTAAATAAACATTAAAAAAAATTTTTTTTAAACCCACTGGGCACCAAAAGGAGTATTATTTGTATTATTTATTTATTTGTGTATTTATTTATTATAAGATTGGCAGGTGCTGGGAAGGATAGCAAGATAGAAGAGAGGAAGGAGGAAAGTGGACTTAGGAACTGGGCACCACTGAACACCATCTGGGATGGTTAGGATCGGGTAACACCATACTCAGCAACTCACAAACAACCCCAGCCACCTTCTCAGAGCGCAAAGATCCTCATAAGCCTGGTCACTAAGCACATACAGCTCTCCTCCTGCAAAGGTACAAAAGAATTCCTTATTCACACAGCTTTCTGCGCTTCTACTCCTATCTGATGTTGACCCAACGTGGCAGAGCGGAAGCCACATGGAAATCATAAACGGAGCCCACATCCCTGCCAGAATGCTCCCTGCAGCCAGACAGCTGGCCAAGATGCTGTTGTTAGTGGAGGATATGCGTGTCACTGAGGATTCCAAGGAATTTGGCTTGTTCTGGGCTCTGCCTCTCCAGCAAAATGATTTCCACTTGTTCCCTGCATTACCGGCTCTCTCGATTATGTGCAGTGGTGGTATCCCTTCCCGGCACAATTGACAACACTAATAAAAATAGATAACGTATTTTTAAAACCTACAGCAGATTGTCATGGCAATAAATAATTGTATCATGTTGCTGTCATAGCAACGAAGTCTGTGTAACAGAGACAAATCAAGCCTATATGGAATTTTTCTAAATTTAGGTGTTTTAAAAGAGTTAAAATAGCCTATAGTCATGGAGAGGTGCATTAAAAAAAACGCTTAACCTTCATTGGAAGAAACATTTTTAGCGATATTTTAAAAACAGAATTGCTTATTGTTATATTTCCTCATTCCCTTCAAATTATAAATAAACTTCCCATTTTGTCCATTGTGTGTATATACATATAATATATATATATAATATATATTATATATATTCTTAAGGGCTTGAATGAGCAGTGGAAGATTAAAGAGGATATTCTCCGTCTCACGCTTTCCCTCTCTCTTCTTCAAAAGTAATTTACAAGGAAGCACATCATAATTCTTGTACTTTTCCCTGGCAGCTAATGACACAATATTAATGGAATAACAAGTTACATTAGCTAAACCACGCCATAGCAAATTAATAGCTAGTTCCCATACACTTGGCTCCATTTTTTTTAAAGCATTTATTACTGCGTGATATCTAGAGTGTCATTAAGAAGCACAGACTACCAGAGCTAACCGTGATTATTCTCTGACACAGTAAACTTTCCCTCCGGACTTCAACTAAACGCTACTGAAGTGACAAATAAATGGCATCACCCAAAAAGGGGAAAGTGATTTTTTTCGCAGATACGTCATTATGGTGCCGTTAAGAGAAATCTCGAAGTCCAAAGTAATTACAGGAAAAAAAATGCCGCAGTTTCCCACATGACAAAACAAGGCCTCTTTCATTTGATTTGTTTTCTTCTTTCATTTGGTTTTGAGGAAATGAAAATATTCCTTTTTTTCTTCTGTGAAGATTTCTTGTATCCAAGTCCCCACAGGGGAGGAGCTGTCTCGTCATAGAAACGGTTCAATTCCGAGCTCAGCTACTTACACGCTGTGTGCACCTGCAACACCACGATTCAGTATGAAATTTCTTAAAACTGTCATTATTTTGAAAAAAGAAAAATTAGGTCACCAATTTTTAAGGATAAAATAATTAAATGAGATAGTACATGCAGAGTATCTATACATAGTAAGTGCTCAGAAATATGCAAGCTGCTATTTTTAATTCAAATCAAAGATTGAATTCCATATTTAACTTTTGAGAGGAGTCTAAAATGAGATTCTTAAACATCCGTGATGTAGGGAAACATCCAATATAAGCATCATAAGCAATGTGTTATAAATCAGTGCCTCTAATGACACTCTTTTTCTTTACTATGTCCCTTTATAATAATTTTCATGATATATTTTTCTCAGATGAACTTTATGAAACAGTGGTTGTCAGAAAGTGAGCAGGGTCTTTGGGGCGCCTGGGTGGCTCAGTCGGTTAAGCATCCGACTTCGGCTCAGGTCATGAACTCGAAGTTTGTAGATTCAAGCCCCACCGTCGGGCTCTGTGCTGCCGGCTCAGAGCCTGGAACCTGCTTTGGCTTCTGTGTCTCCCTCTCTCTCCCCCTGCCCCACTCGCATTCTGTCTCTCTCTCTCTCAAAAGTAAATAAACATTAGACAATTTTTTTAAAAAAATGAGCAGACTCTTAGGAAAAGGGGAGATCGTGTTACCACATTTTGGCACTCACTCCACCAATGGCCACTGGTTTGCTTGCTTGACTCCCTGTAGCGAGTGGGGCTTCCCGGAAATTGGGAGACAACCCGAACCTTCTGCAGCCCCAGCTGTACCCTGAAACCCTGAAACCCCGAAACCCTGATGGCGAATAATAAATGTCTGCGGAAGAAACCTGTGAAGGAATGAGACAGATTATGGCTTGCCCCTGAAATCAGAAGTGTACATATTTCGACGGATGAAGTTTGCAGCGTTCCTGGGAAGGAAGGCCCTGCCTTCTCGAGGACTCTTCACCAAGAGCTCAGCCTTGGTCTTGCCCGAGGTCTGCTCTCTCCTGGGCCGCTCTACCAGCCAGAAGCAACAGCACCACGTGCTTGCAGAGACAAAACTGGTTTGTAGGGTCGCCTCTTTTCTACTTCTCAGAGGATTCCTTTTCGCCTTTACTCTCTGGGGTTCTGTTCTCTTCGTTTCGTTTTGGTTTGTCTTTCAGAGGTATTTAAATGCCAGCAGAGGACAGACCAACTTTTTGATACTATTTTACAGGCCAATCATGCCTTTTAAAGTTATACACCAGCAGGAAGCTCTCACAAGCGAGAAAAAGCCTTCACCAGACACAAAGATGCTCAAGTTTGTCCTGCTGCGGCAAAACCTAACTTCGTAGATTCACTGCCCCATGCGTTTTACAGCATAAATTTCAACATGTAATTCTAAAGAAGGAAGGAAAAAGAAGACAATAGATATTATATTTAAGTGATAATACTACAGATGATTCTTATTTTTCTTACCTACATTTTACCCCATTCCCACGACTAATATCTTTAATCTGAAAAAATTTGACATTCTGTAGGGGAAATCAAATTCTTCTTCATGTGTATCTGGTGCCCTGGCTGTAATTAAAATTAAATCAGGGGCACCTGGGTGGCTCAGTCAGTTGAGCATCTGACTCTTGATTTCTGCTCAAAGTCATGATCTCACGGTTCATGGGATCAAGTCCGGGGTCCAGCTCTGTGCTGACAGTGCTATACCTGCTTGGGATTCTCTCTCTCCCTCTGTCTCTGCCCTGCTCACTCTCCCTGCTCACTCCCCTGCTCGCTCGCTCTCTCTCAAAATAAATAAACTTAAAAAAAATTAAATCAGAATGACGACACTGGGCCAGATGGCGTGTGTGACCCCTTCAGCTTCTAGATGCCATGGATTCGATTTGCACGAGCATGCACTGCCAACTGAGACCATGTGGCAGCGATAAAGTCATCCGATCTTATTACCTTAATGACCTTAATTGTCGGATTTATTGTTTTGGTAGTATCACTCCTGTCGCTGCATTGCATGTGACATTTTTAAACAATTTCAAACTGTTTTCCAGTTGGTTATTTTCTCCTGAGACTGCAATATAACTTTACCCATTTTACAGAAAAGAAGACTCATCACCTCGTACTCAGGTTTCAGATCCTCTTCTCATCCTGTCTCTCTCTAGGAACTCCAAACGCCATTCAGTGTTGACATTAATTCATAAGTGGCGTGTGATTCTTGTGCGCATGTGAGAGGTGGCAGCAAATTTATCTTCCTAATTATGTTTTGCTTAGGCTAACATAAAAATCGGCTTGCGTTTTCGGAGCATTCCCCAGCTGGGAAGTACAGAATGTTTTGTGATGGGGGGAAGCCGCCTTGAGAGTCAAACTTGGCCATGTTTTAAAACAAACAAATAAGCAAGGGGAGACGTTTGGAGCATGTGGCCAAGCAGTATAGCAAGAGTTAATATCTCTATTATATACTGAGCTTACACAAATTGTTAACAGCAGCATGAAACCCCACCAGGCACAATGAACACTACCTTATATTTACATATTTTCTGTGACTAAGGAAAGATACATTTCTAGTTGAAAATCTAGAAATGTTTGCTTAAACATTGCATTGTGGCTTATCCCTCTAATAATCAAAGAAATTTAGTTTAAACCAAATTGGAGTGAGGCACTTTCCAGAACAAGGATTTAAAAATAGGAAATCAGTATACTTAACCTTGAAAATTATCCATTTTGAAAATCAATCTGCCAATATGTATGAAGAGCCATCAGAATGTTCCATCATTCTACAGGGTTTTTTTAAGGTTTATTCATTTTTCAGAGATGGAGACAGAGAGTGGTAGGGGAAGGGCAGAGAGAGAGGGAGACACGGAATCTGAAGGAGGCTCCAGGCTCAGACCTATCAGCACAGAGCCCGACACGGGGCTAGAACTCACAGACCGCAAGATCATGACCTGAACTGAAGTCAGAAGCTTAACCGACTGAGCCACCCAGGCGCCCCTATCATTTGACAGTTTTTTTTTTTTTTAATTTTTTTTTTCAACGTTTATTTATTTTTGGGACAGAGAGAGACAGAGCATGAACGGGGGAGGGGCAGAGAGAGAGGGAGACACAGAATCGGAAACAGGCTCCAGGCTCTGAGCCATCAGCCCAGAGCCTGACGCGGGGCTCAAACTCCCGGACCGTGAGATCGTGACCTAGCAGAAGTCGGACGCTCAACCGACTGCGCCACCCAGGCGCCCCTCATTTGACAGTTTTAAGGCAACAATGTCATATATGGAAAACACAAGAAGACATTTGTGAAATGTAAAAAGCAACATGGAAAAATATTCTGGATAAAATCAGTGGGAGAAAGAAAATAAAATTGCATGTACCCTAGGATGATAATGACTTAAAAATAAATATGTGACGGGCACCTGGGTGGCTCAGTCAGTTAAGTGTCTGACTCTTGAGAGTTTGTGAGATCAAGTCCCACATAAGGCTCTGAGCTAACAGCATGGAGCCTGCTTGGGATTCTTTCCCTCCCTTTGTCTCTGTCCCTGCCCCCCCCCCGACTGAAAATGAATAAATAAAAATAAAAAATAAATAAATATGTGAAAACAGTGGCGGGGAGGGGGGAAACACCCTGAAAACAGTGATTGTGGGCTTTTTATTCTTTCTACTCTCTTTTTGAAAATAGTGATTGTGGAGATTATTTTTCCCCCTTTCAATTTTTCTTATTTCCATCCCTTTCCTTCATGCTTTCATGAAAAAATGGAGCTGTGGACCATCCATGTCTGGAACACAGAGTGTGGGTAGACTACCCTAGAAAGATAGTGGAAGGAAACCCAGTATCTCTCTCTAGATTTCAAAACGTATCAAGTCCAATAGAACAAGGACTTGCAATGCCTCTTTACTGTGTTCTCACCATCATGACCACAGCATCGCAGAAATACTGTCAATCAATTACCATTTAAAGACATCTATAGAGGGAGTTTCTGAGAATAAGCTACTGGTACAGAATTTCTCTCATAAAGTGATACTTGAAAATGTTGTCTGGGCCACCTACTCGCCCTTTCACAAATACCCAAGTGATCAATTCCTGTTTGAATTCAGTTGTAGGAAACTTTTTATGGAAGTGCATTAATTTGTAAACTCTCTTCTTGAAACAAAACAAAACAAAACAAAACAAAAAAAGCACCACTCTGTAGCCCCACAGCATGGACATGAACGCCTTTTTCTGTTGTCCTGGAGTTACCGGGAAGCTTCCAGCCAGACATTACCTATTTGACTGTAATCAACATTGAACATCTCTACCTTCTGTTTCCTTCAGGTTATCTGTGTCCTGTGGTTTTAACGCTTTGATGTTTCATCTTGGAGTTTCTCAGAAGTAGGTTGGTACAGAAATTGAAAATAAACAAACGAAGAAAAAAATTTTGTTGTAAAAACAGAACATAAGAATGTTTTTTTAATATAGGTGAAAATGATCTAAATGAGCAGAAAATGAGAAAATCAAAGTGTCTCTCCACCCAGTTCTGTTCCCCAGAGGTGACCTACTTTGCAGTACATTTTCTCATATCTCTAGACAAACTTGTTTTTTCCCTAAAAAATTAAAAAAAAAAAACCAGCGAAACACTTGTTTTTAACAGAGTTCAATGTAGTCTTGAAATGTTAAACTTTTTTTTAAGTTTATGCTTTTTTAAAAATGACTGTGGGGTACCTGGGTGGCTCAGTCAGTTAAGCATCTGACTCTTGATTTTGGCTCAGGTCATGATCTTACAGTTTCTGAGATCTAGGCCTGCATGGATCTCTGCACTGACATCATGGAACCTGCTTGGGATTTGTCTCCCTCTCTCTCTCTCTGCCCCTCCCCCACTTGTTCTTTCTCTCTCTGTCAAAATAAATAAAAATAAGCTTTAAAAAATGATAAAAACAGACTGTAACACTGAGGTATGTGTGATTGCTCACAACTCCATGTAGGTGAGGCATGCTAAGACTCAGGTGGGTTTTCTGAAAATAGAAGAATTACATTCTGTGTGGCAGATGAAATATTTTACATATAGATTAAGAAATTACCCATATCCAAATACCTAATCAAACTCTTCTTGAGGTATCCGAGCAGCTTAGGTTTGCAAATTCAGATGAAACCCTGGCAGAAACATAAGGGGGGAGCATTTGACTGTTTCTGTGTTTGATTGTTGTGTATTTATGTTTTGTATTGATTTTGGTCTTTTTGTCTGGGAGGATGGATTTTCTGTCCTGATAGTTCAGACGTGTGATGAAAAACAGTGCTTTCCAAAGGCTGCTTTGGATGTTTTACCACTAACCCTCTTTTCTCAATAGGAAGCTCTAATTGACTCCTGGAAGACAGTGGACACTGCCCCTAAAAACTTAACTCCTGAGGGGTGTCTGGGTGGCTCAGTAGGTTGAGTGTCCAACTTCGGCTCAGGTCATGATCTCATGGTTCGTGGGTTCGAGCCCCACGTCGGGCTCTGTGCTGACAGCTCAGCCTGGAGCCTGCTTCAGATTCTGTGTCTTCCGCTCTCTCTGCCCCTAACCCATTCACATTCTGTCTCTGTCTCTCTCAAAAATAACACATATTAAAAAATTTTTTTTTAAGTTAACTCCTGAGCTTTCTGCTTTAAAAAATGGTCAACTTTCTTTTCTTAATAACACAGAAGGGATAGAATTCTTAGTGATTTTAACTATAGAAGATATTAAGACAACTAGAATGTATATAACGCTTCACGTCATGAAAATTTTCAGTCAAGTTTGAAAGCTTAAAGAAAAAATTTTAAATTAGTCACATAAGCATATTAAAGTTACCAAAGAGCTATATAAAATGAACTGAATTTTAAAAATTCTTTCCAGAAGTATTAAGGGAAATTTAAAATCAGAATTATTAGCTATTTCCATGGCTTTCTTTTAGATCTAGTACTAAAGAATATGTTTGCAACTTACCAAAAATGGATAATTATGTTATTTCAAATGAGTGAAAATAGGAAAACTCGAGGTAGGATTATACTATTTAAATGATTCTTGATGATTTAAAATTAGTTTTGATGAAAAGAAGGGATATTATTCCCATGAAAACAAGAAATTATTTAGCTCATTTATTCCATCAGCAAGCAAGCTGAAAAAGCCTATATCACTTACAAAGGAGGTGTTTCCTTTATTTAAAAGGCTATATTCTTTTAGGATAGTTATTGATCATAATCATTTAAAATTCTGTTGGAAGTCCGGCTGGACACATTGCACAGGATGATGAACAAATTAGGATTAGGATATTCTATTTGCCGACAGCAAATAAACATCCAAAATCAAAAGCACTTACAAAATATAAAATATTTTCAAAGGAAAAAGAATGCTCATGTTAAGTGCTCATGTAAATACTGCATCTGGCACAAAGACAGTCTCTTTTTCTGATGATATTTGATACTAGCTTTAGTTTGTGATCGGGAAGAGAACCCACCCTGCCATGATTCAGAAAAACTTCCTCCAAACCATAAATGTGAAAACACACACACACACCTTAAAAGCAAAATTCTCTTTGACATTCAATTATTAAACTTTTGTATAAATGGAATTTCAAACTGGAGTATACGCAAAGCATGGAATGGTACCCAGAAATAAAAAGGAAGGAAATACTGATGCATATTGATATATACAATCACTTGGATGGAGCACAAGAAAATTATGCTGAGTGGGAAAGCCCATCCCAAAGTTTATATAGTCTAGGAAATGACAAAATTATGGACATGGAGAGTAGATTGGTAGTTCCCAGGGTTAAGCAGAAGGGAAAGAGCAGGACAGAAGTGAATAGATCTATAACAAGGCAACTGAGGGATCCTTATAGAGATGGAAATGTTCTGTATCTTCATGGAGGTGATGGACAGTTGAACCTACACATGTGATAAAATTGTATAGAATCAAATACATATGCATACAAGTGAGTTCAAGTGCAACTGCGGAAATCTAAACAAGATCTGAGATTGTATCAGTGCCAATATCCTGGCTGTGATATTATACTATAATTTTGCAAGGTGTTACCATGGGAGGAGCTGCGAAAAGGGTACCTGAAAATTCCTCAGTACTATTTCTTATAGCTGCATAGGAACTTACAGGTATTTCAAAAGAAAACCTTTAATTTAAAAGTTGTACTGTTTTAGGACGGTGCCTTCGAACCTGATTGAAAACAATGTGCTGTCACTTGGAATAAAAATATTAGCAACACATACGTGCTGAGAAAATACACAATATTCCCACATATCCTGCACCTTTCATGCATCCTGACAATGAAGTTGAATAGGCCTTTAAGTTGGAGAACAAAACAAATCCAACCAACCTGAACTCTGAAAAGTTTCCAAACACTCAGAAGCCCCAGGTGATGCTACACTTCTCCTGGTCCCAACAGATGTTCAGAGAAACCCTTTCAGATGCTCCAGAACAGAGTCCTAGCTGTCTTGTTGCCATGTATAAAAATATCAAGCTTCAAAAAATACACATTATCTAAAACATTTTTCTCCCTCTGTGGACTTTCCTCTCCCCACAACAGGCGTGTTGTGTTTAGATGGGACCCGGAGAAAACTCCCCCCTCGCGTGGCATGCCCTCCCCATTCTCTGGGTGTTGTGAGTACAGCTCTGTGTCCTTGTCCACTACCGTTCACGAATGGCCGGGCACCTCTGCCCCCACCTTAAGTAGCTCTCGCCTCTTCGTTTTGTCCAAGCTGCGGGATGGGTCCAAGAAAACAATCGTTTGGAAGGGCTCTGAGCAGCCCTAACTGTGAAGCCCTCAGTTCCTTCTTGCTACACTTTACAACTATGTTGGGATTCTTCAAACCAGCTGTTCTCACAGGGGAAGCTGTTAACAACTGCTCTAGAAAGAAATAACTCTTGCTGTTTCTAAAGTCAAATACTTTGGCTATTAACACACGGAACTGTTCTTCTAATTCATCTCTTGTTATGCCAGAACCTGTCCAACTCTTGGCTCTGGATTGGTTTTCAGTGTCATTTACTCATGTTTTTTCCTACTTTTTTTCTGCTTGGATCTCACAGAAGGCATGCCGGCTTCCTTTTATCTTTTCCCCTTCAAATCTGTTTAGCCCACGCATCTCCATAGCCACTAATGCAACAGGTCTCTCCAGGGAGGATGCCACCTCCTCTACTTTGTCATATATGAAGCCTAGGAAACAGGACTGTCTTTTGTTGTTGTAGGGGATGAGCTACTGAGGGAGAGAGTTGCCAAGATCCTGTGGACGAGTTGATACAAGAAATAATAACACTCGTATCTGTTTGGAGAAGGCACAGTCTACTCTTGATAGGGAAACTTAGCAGAGTGTCCCCCAGTAAAGTCTCCAGGATCCTCAAGCAACTTATTAATTCCAGGGAGGATTTGGTAGACAGTATATAAAATAACTTTGAAGCTTTCCTTTATTTCGCTTGCCTGCAATAATAGTTTTAGGCGGGGGAGGGGGGGAGAACTATTTAAAAGAAATTCTTCTTGGGGCGCCTGGGTGGCGCAGTCGGTTAAGCGTCCGACTTCAGCCAGGTCACGATCTTGCGGTCCGTGAGTTCGAGCCCCGCGTCGGGCTCTGGGCTGATGGCTCAGAGCCTGGAGCCTGTTTCTGATTCTGTGTCTCCCTCTCTCTCTGCCCCTCCCCCGTTCATGCTCTGTCTCTCTCTGTCCCAAAAATAAATAAACGTTGAAAAAAAAATTAAAAAAAAAAAAAAAGAAATTCTTCTTTAAAAATTTTCACTTTTTCTTCCTTTAAAATTTTTTTTACATCTTTATTTACTTTTGAGAAAGAGAGAGACACAGAGTGCAAGTAGGGGAGGAACAGAGAGAGAGGGAGACACATAATCCGAAGCAGGCTCCAGGCTCTGAGCTGTCAGCACAGCGCCTGATGCGGGACTCGAACCCACGAACTGTGAGATCGTGACCTGAGCCAAAGTCGGATGCTTAACCGACTGACCCACCCACCCAGGCGCTCCCCCCCACCCCCAGGTTTTATTTATTTTAGAGAAAAAAAGCCAGCAGGAGACAGGGGCAGAGGGAGAGAAAGAGAATCTCAAGCAGGCTCCACACCCAGCACTGGGCCCACCAGGAGTTCAATCCCACGGCCCTGGGATCATGGCCTGAGCTGAAAGCAAGAGTCAGATGCTCAACCGACTGAGACACGTGGATGCCCCTGAAACAAACTTTTCTTGATGCCATTTAAAAATGAGGTGGGGGGGAGGTTCACGCTCTACCCCGTTGGTGATTCGGACTTGGCACGGCCTGGAAATGCCTGGAAATGTTTTCTGTTCTCCAGGCTCTCTCACCTCCTGGCCCATTTGTGGGTCCTGAGGCTCTGTCAGAAACATGGTGGTCAATGTGGGCCAGCCGTGGTAACAGGCACACCTCACCGTGAGGCAGGGCCTGCCACTGGCTCCCCCATTTCGTTAAAGAGGCTCTTCCCCTGTGTCTTGCTTCCCCACCCTCCTGTGGGTGGCAGATGTGGAGAGACACAGGTCCGGTGAGCTAGACAGCCGAGGAACTTTCCGTGGGAACCAGCTGCATCCAGCATGCACATTCCAATCCAGCACCAGATCCAGGCTCTGTCTTCTCCAACCTTGGATTCCACCCGGCCTTCTTGTTGTCAGTTCCTCCTTCAAGTCACTCTGACTCAGTTATCCCCCTCCTCCCCAACCCCACTTACCCTGCCAGCCCCCTTGAGTTTCACAAGAAAGGGGCCAGACCATTGAAAGTTATGCTCTACCGCCCAGCCCTGTTTTCAGCTCTTCAAATTCACAAAATGGTACAAGAAAACGAAACAAAACAAAAAAGAGAAGTTAATTCTAATAAGATGTTGGGCATCTGGGGCTAGGCATTTTGGTGACACAGAAAACACAAACATCAATCATCTCGGGCTGCAGAGACCTAATTAAAGCCATCCATCCGCGTGGAACCAAACATTGGCTTCTGGTCATGTCAATCCGGTGGTCTTGGGAAAGTGTCCCCCTCTTCAGGTCTCAGTTTCTCCTTTTGGAAAGTCAGGAAAGTGAAACACATGATTTTCAGGGTGACTTTCAGAGCTAACATTCTTAGAAAATACAAACGAATTCTTTTGAAGAAGGAAGTAAAGATGAACTTCTTGAGAAGTGCGATGTCATTTTAAAAGATTTAGCAAGGGGCACTGGGGTGGCTCCGTCGACTGAACATCTGACTCTTGATTTTGGCTCAGGTTATGATCCCGGGGTCATGGGATTGAGCCCCGCCTGGGGCTCCATGCTGAGTATGGAGCTTGCTTGGGATTCTCTTTCTCCCTCTGCCCCTCTCCCCTGCTCTGTCTCTCTCTCAAATAAAAATTAATTAATTAATCAGTTAAATTTCTAAAAAAATTTAGCAAATTTGTATATGTTTTTTAAAATTTATTTATTTATTTTGTTTTTATTTTTTTCTAACATTTATTTGTTTTTGAGACAGAGCATGAATGGGAGAAGATCAGAGAGAGAGGGAGACACAGAATCCGAAGCAGGGTCAAGGCTCTGAGATGTCAGCACAGAGCCCGATGCGGGGCTCGAACTCATGAACCATGAAATCATGACCTGAGCCAAAGTCAGACGCTTAACCGACTGAGCCACCCAGGCACCTCTATTTATTTATTTTGAAAGGGACAGAGAGAGTACTAGCAGGGGAGGGGCAGAGAGAAAGGGAGAGAGAGAATCCCAAGCAGGCTCTATCAGTGCGAAGCCTGGTGTGGTGCTCGAACTCATGAACCGTGAGATTGTGACCTGAGCTGAAACCAAGAGTCGATGCTTAACTGACTGAGCCACCCAGGAACCCCAGCAAATTTGTATATTAAAAAAACTCAGATTCAGATATGAAGGGTCCTTCTATCTGAATATTTATACCCAAGGACTAACAGTTACAAGGTTGCACAGAGAAGTAAAAGTCATCCTCATGGAAGACTGACTCATGAATCTATCCCTTACAATATTTTTTTCTCAACTGAACATCCTTCCAGGTTCAAGAGGAACACTGACCCATACCTGTCACATCAGTTTTGTTTTACGTCAGTCTCTCTACAATGGTGACGATGCTGCAAATATCTAACAATACAAGGTACACAAAACCAAATTGGCTGCAAAGTGGAAGTATAAACTGTAAAAACAAAAACAAAAACAAAAATCCCATTAGCTTCTCACTTTGGAACAGTGTTGCCAAACCCTTACCACCAAAAATGATACAGGCTTGATTCTGAAAATCTGCACACGTTTGTCATCATTACCCAGGTGATTAATTTTGGCCACATTTTAGTTCATGTCTTTGATACTAAGTTCCAATTAAATGTGTTTCTCCCATTATTTGCTATAAAATTTGGCTCCTTTTTAAGTGGACTTATTTTAAGTAGTGTGCCCCTGGCAGTGATCATCAGGCAGTGAGAATTCACTGCGCTTACCAACGAAGCCCCGCAGAATGCGCCCACTGAGAAACAGTGGCGGGTATGCTCAAAGAACTCTCCAGATCCAGTGTGGATCACCTGCAACTTCAGCAGCATCAACACGGAAGGGGCTGAGGCCATCTCTCCGATAGGAAGAGGGTTCCAGGGAGCCTGACTTAAATCCTGTTTGGATCACAATAGGTGTCGTTTATTGAGGACCCACACTGTAATTCGGTCTACGGACACCATCTCTTATAAACATCACAATAACCTCATGAGATAGCTACAATTATAATTACTCCAATTTCACAGGCCATGAAGCAGCACAGAGCTGTCGCCCGTTCACACAGCCACTAAGAGGCTAAGGGAAGTATAACCCAGGCAATCTGGCTCAAGAGCCCGTGCCGGTCCCAATCAATTTGTAAACGATGCGGAGCTGTCAGAGCTGGGCCAGGGGCTTGGGACTTTCTGAAAAATTCCCAGATGACGCTGACAAGCAGCCGAGGGGCAAAACCCGGTGCGGGGCAGCACCTCTCTGATTTTAACGTGCACACGCGTTCCTGGGGATCTTGTTAGAATGCCAACTCTGGTCTGGAGGCAAAGCATATTCCGTGGTTCTATAGCTCTAAGAAACTCCTGTGAGAAGCTGATGCTGGTGGTCAGGGACCACACATTGAGGGGAAATGTAGGTCTCTCTATTTGGAGCTGGTTTTGAAGGGGCTGATAAGAGGTCGTGGAGGGCTAGCTCCTACCTCATCTGTAAGCCAGACCTTGGCGGCATCGTACAGGGAATCCTGGAAAATACACCCTCAGCCAGTGTGCCCCTCAGCAGGTGGAGCAGGGAGATAAAGGTTAATCTTTCATAATCTTGAGCCGTGGAGATGCCAAGTTGACATAGGTAGGAATGGAAAGGAAAATCATCTCCAGATACCCTCCCTTGTCCCTTCTCTAGGCTGTTAGGGGGATTTTATCGCCAACCAGTACCCAGGACTGAAGAAACTCCTCCTTTTCTGGCACTTCAGTGACACATCTCTCCTTTCCAAAAGGGGGCCTGAGGTCATTTTGTTTTCTTCTGGAACTCCAGGACCAATACCACTGGGAAAGGAATAGATATCCTCCGCACTGGTGCCTGGAAGAAACCCAAAGCCCTTTGAGAAGCGTTCCAACCCTTCTCCTTCCAGCTCCCGCTGCCCTCAAATTAGTCCTGCCTCCCCGAGGCACACACATTGCTGTTATTAAATAACTATTATTGTTTAACAGTAACTGAATACATTGTGTACAGAAAAGATACAGTCATTACCAGATGGGCCTAAAATCTAAATGATACAAACAGGCACCAAACAGACACATTGAGAAAGCCTGTGTGCCAGTGGATTACATAAGGCTGGGGTAGAGAAGGAGTGGCGGGGACTGCAAGATGTTTATCGTCATGAGGATATCTGGGTAAAGAAGGAGCCATGCAGTTTAACTTCAAAGGGGACGTGAAGAGCTGCGTATCTATTTGAGGGCTAGTGAGACACAGCTCAGAAGCTGGAGCACTCGGAGCATTTTGGCTTCTGCCACTTCCAGAGGGCTGCGTGCGTGTGTGCGTGTGTGCGCGCGCGTGTGCGCGAGTATGCATGTGTGCATATCTAAAAGGGAGCTTTGGATGGAGAGAGGGAGCTATTTAAAGGTAATAAGGACAATGCACTATTTCTCTTCACTCTGTTGAACTCTGGCCAGAACTGGATTACACACCTTCAGCATCCTGGCCATGACGCTCGGGCTGTTAAACTCACCAAGAGCAAGCGCTGAAGTCCCCTGGGAATGCGTCACAGAGGGACCCCAGGGCGGTATGCCCTGCACACCACTTCCACTCCGAAACCTTCTCCAGGTCTTAAGAAAGGCCAGACCTGGGTAGGAAGGAGCCTTCTCTCTCCAGAGGCCAAACTGTAAGTGGTTTGTTTGTTTTTTCTTTCTGCTATTTTGCTCTATGTTAGTTGGAAGGTTCCTGAAGCCTCAGTTGCTAGCAAGACATTAGGGATGGACGATGCCTCTGACTGCGGTCACCTGGCTTGTGGTCCTCTGTCCCACACCTTCCACCTCACCAGACCATCACCATCTTCTATACATGGGATGCTTCCTTTCAGGAGATGTCCTCCCATGCCCTGAGCTGCCCTGCTTTGCTGAGGGGCCCCTCAGCCACAACCAGTTTGATCAATTTCACTTTCTTAGCACCCCTCACCCCCACAGAGTGTCCTGGAGCCTAGAATCTCTGACTCACACGTACCAAGAACCCACTGTCCTAAGCCCTCTAAGGTCAAATCATGGCAGTCAGAGTGAGCATAAGCATCTAGAGAAATGTTCCAGGACACCTTCTAGAATCTAATGGCATCCCCCAAGGAAAAGTTAGGGCCCTCTGCATTCCCTAAGAACCCTCTAAAAACCAAAAAAAAAAAAAAACCATTTTTAAAAAATCTTAACATCTTCCACCCCCTGCTATATTCTAAATTCTCATTAAGATGACATTTTGCTCCCAAAGGATTCCAGTTGTCATTTTCAGATATTCTTTTTAAAACCCTTTAAACACCTGATGTGTGAAAAACATTTGAATTGAATTTCCCATTTGTAATTCGAACCAACATTAAGAAGGATTTGTCGACAAGGTTTTTGTAGAAATGTCTGTAAACATACAGGCTTTTAGCATACATGTAATAGCATGAGTTGGCTGAAGAGAGGTATAAAAATATGCAACATATCATTCCATAAAGCAAGAATGTCTCAGGTAATGGAAGAGAAAACATACTTCAGGGTAAGTTTGAGACTTAAAAAAAGACTTCAGATAAGACTGGTTTTAGATAAAGCGTTTGCCTCTGTTGTGTGGTCCAGAGTCGCTCCCCCTCCCCAGCATGGTTCTGACTGCATAATTGGTCTTTTCCACCAGATTATGAGCTCAATGGTGTGAAGAGTAGAGGATTGTGTCTGTTTGGTTCACTATTCTATCACTATCCCCAGAACCAGTTCAGAACTTGGCAACGCTGTAGGATCCTGCAAGCATTTGTTGAATGAACTACTTCTATACCTGAATGCTGGGAAAGCCCACCCATTGTATTAAAGGGGGGGGAGTCATTGCTTTTAGATTGATTTATTTAATTTTACTCCTAGAAAAGTAGTATTTCTTTAACTCAACTTCCCAGCTATGGTTGAATATGCAAATCTTAGTGATAGTGGCTAACATTAATTAAGGGTGTACCATGCTTCATAGCTTATTTGATTGGATCCTGACAACACCCTTTGAGTTCTCCTCCTCATCATGCCCATTTTACAGATGAGGACAGTGAGGTTAAATGGTTGCCCAGGCTCCCGGAGCCAGCAGGAAGCAGAGCCAGAATTGAAGCCCAGGCTACCTGTTTCCACATCACTGCAAACTCATTCCTGGGAAAGAATACACTGGGTTTGGGTGATAAAGACAAATCATCTGCTCCCCCCCCCCGCCAATCGTATAGTATATTTTTTTAATGTTTATTTATTTTTGGCAGAGAGAGACAGCATGAGCAGGGGAGGGACAGTGAGGGAGGCCCAGAATCCCAAGCAGGCTCCAGACTCTGAGCTGTCAGCACAGAGCCCGACGCGAGGCTCGAACTCACAGACGGTGAGATCATGAACTGACCCAAAGTCGGACGCTCAACTGACTGAGCCACCCAGGCGCCCCATGGTATATTTTTAATTTAAAACCCAAAGCTACTAGGCTTCTGAGTCAGGATCCATTGGATTTGAATCCTAGCTCTGAACATGTGACTTCAGGCAAATGACTTACCTCTTGGAAGGCTGGAAAAAACACCTGTCTCCTAAAGATGATGTGTGGAAACTCTTGGGCCCATAGTAGCACCGGGCAGAGCTGGTGGCTTCTAGGAAGGCTTCTTCTCTCTTCACACACACTGGGGGGTGGGGGTGGGGGAGGGAGTAGGGATTTTATGTCCGTGTCACTGAGATAAAAGATATGTATAGACAAATAATTGCATTTATCAGCGGGATACAAAGGGAAGAGTGTGGGGTGGTGAGTGGCAGAAATGCAGATTTTGTATACATGCTGGCAAATATCTGGTGCCTAGAAGCCTGAGCGCTGCGAAACAAACCATTCCTATTTACCGCTGAGGATGGAGAGCCTGTGGGCTTTGCAACTGTGTTTTCCTCTTGCCACTAGGAAGGAATGGGGATTTCAGACCAAGTCCCAAGTTTTTCATGACAATCCACACCAAGTTTTAGAGTTAACATTTTGAGGGCCCCTGTGTCATGAACTGAATATGTGAGGTTCAAAAAAACTGGAATGGAATTTAATTTCCAGAGGGATCAGGACCTTTTGCAAGTAACTGAGGACCTAGGGTGCGTAAAATACACACACGTGTGCAGGAGAGAGCTTTAAGTAGGAGGGCAGAGCTGAGGCCTCCTGTAAAAAAAAAAAAAATGCTACACACAATTCCAAGAACAAGCAGGCCCCTATATTCCTTGAGCTGGAAAGAATTGGGCATACAGGTATGTTTACAAAGATTGGGCTCACTGAAGAGGTTTTAAAAGACTAAAAAAAAAAAAGTTCAATGGGAAATAATACTTCCTCTTTCTTCTCCTTCCCTTCCTCCCCATCTTCCTCCTCCTCTTCCTCTGTCCCTCTCCTCTCTCTCTCTTTCTCTGTTCATGTGTGTGCGTGCACATGTGCACACACACACACACACACACACTGTATCATCAAGGATTCCATCCTGAAGGCTGCTGACTGACTTCTGCGGTGGTCACTCCCCAAAGAATGTGTTTTTTTGGATTTCCCTGTAAGAGGCCTCCAGTCCTCTCTCCTGGCCTCCAGCCTGCTTTCTGTTGGTCGTTTTCACTCTTGCTTTCTCTCCATTGAAGCCCTCTCCTGATTTATGCCCACAGCCCGAAATCCTACAGATGGGAAGATTCCACACTGTGTTCATAGTAAACATATTATGCATTATTTAATTTCTTCTCAGGCTGCAAAAAGATTTCCTTGAAAACAATTGTCACTGGAACGTGGCTACATTTTGCAGTGGGAAATAACAAAGTGGCCAAGGAAAAGCTCTGTAAAACCTCAGGGAGAGCATACAAATTAGCCCTTTTGTATACATTTTTGTTTCCTTACAAAAATCTTAGCCTTCCTAACTTTCATAGTAGCACACTGAAAGCAGCAGACAGAAATCATTCTGAAATAGCAAGTGAGCCGTATGGAAATTATAGGCAGGTCTAGAACATTTGAATTGTTCAAGTCTTGCTTTTCCCTTTATTTAAAAAATCGTGTCATTAAGAAAGTTAAAAGACAGCTAACAACATGGGAGAAAAGATTTGCAAATCCTGTGTTTGATAAGGGACTGGTATCCAGAATACGTAAAGAATTCTTATAACTCAATTACAAAAAGGCATATAACCCATTTTAAAATGGGCGAAGGATTTGAGGAGATATTTCTCGAAAGAAGATAAAACAATGGTCAATAAGTACATGCCAAGATGATCAACATAATTAGCCGTCAGGGAAAAGCAAATCAGAACCACAATGAGATGCCCCTTCATATGCTCCTAGGTGGCTATAATAAAAAAGACAGACAATAGCAGGTGACAGTGAGGATGTAGAGAAATTGAAATAATCCTACGTTGATGGTGGGAGTGTAAAATGGTACTCTGCCACTTTGCAAAACAGTCTGGCGGTTCCTGAAAATGTTCCGCACAGAGTTACCAAATGACCCAGCAATTCCACTCGTAGGCGTCAACCTGAGAGAAATGAGATCTACATCCACACAAAAGTTTATACGTGAATGTTGATAGTGGTATTATTCTTAGGAACCAAAAAAAAAAAAAAAAAAAAAGCAAACTCAGCTGTTTTACGAACTCATGAATGGATAAATAAAATGGGGTGCATCCATATAATGGAATATTATTCAGCTCTAAAAAGGAACGAAATACTGATCTATGCTATAACATGGATAAGCCTTGAAAACATTACGCTAAATGAAAGAAGGCATTCACAAAAGAACACTTACCATATGATTCCATTTATTTTATTTTATTTTTTAATGTTTATTTGTTTTTGAGAGAGAGACAGAGACAGAGACAGAACATGAGTGGGGAGGGGCAGAGAGAGAGGGAGACACAGATTCCGAAATAGGGTCCAAGCTCTGAGCTGTCAGCACAGAGCCAGATTTGGGGCTCAGACTCATGAATTGTGAGATCATGACCTGAGCCAAAGTCGGATGGTTAACTGACTGAGCCACCCAGGTGCCCCTGATTCCATTTATATAAAATGTCTGGAATAGGCAAATCTATAAAGATGGAAAGGAGATTAGAGTTTAACTAGGGTTGGGGAAGGAGAAGTGGGGAATGACTCCTAAGGGGCATAGGATTCCTTCTTGGGGGTGATGATCATGTTCTGAAATCAGATCATGGTGTATGGTTGCCGAGCTCTGTGAATATACTAACACCATGGAATTGCACACTTTAAATGGGTTAATTTTACAGCATGTGAATTATATTTCAAGAAGTACATTTCACCTATAAAATTAATTCCATGTTAACATTTTGCAACTCTGTGCTAAGCACCTTAATTTATCATTTTGTTTATAACACCCCTTGGTACACCTGTTAGGCTATTTCCATCCCTAATGGTAAAAATATATATCCGTTTTGACGGTAACATTTAAAAGAAAATGACAATAGTTAGGAGTGAAGCTCTTCCGCTTTTCTCAACGTTAGTACCAGGAAATGCCACCGTTTGGCTGTGAAGTAGGTGGGTAAGCTAGTTGGGGTGAGAAGGGACCTCCTTTGAGACACAGAAGCTCTCAGGAAGGGAGCTTCCCCATTCATTTGTTACCGGAGGAAAGACTTGCGTCATCCTGTAACTGAGGGGATTCTCTGGATTTTCGGAGTGGTGGGCTAAGTCTTCTTACCACCACTGAGAGAAAGTTGAAGGAGGAGGGGTAGAAGAGGATTGGGGCCCTGACCCCCATTACAAGGCCCTATTGATTTTTTTTCATGTTTGTTTCTTTGTTTTGAGAGAGGATGGGGGGAGAGAGAGAGAGAGAGAGAGAGAGAGAGAGAGAGAATCCCAAGCAGGCTCTGCACTGTCAGTGCAGAGTCTAATGTGGGGCTCAAACTCATGAACCGTGAGATCATGACCTGAGCTAAAACCAAAAGGCAGATGCTCAACAGACTGAGCCACCCAGGTGCCCCACAGGGTCCTGCTTAGATCTCTGCTCCTCCAAAGACTTCCTGGCCTCCTCCCCCCCACCACCAGTCCCCCATCCTGGGAGCATGACAGCTCCTTGGAATCTGGCCCATCTTTTCTTACTGCCCTCCCCAGGTTGGCTTCTAGTTACCAGTCTCTTCTTTGACCAGAAGGAAGAAGTTGACCCAGTCATTATCTTTGTGTCCCTAGCTCTTATTTTATTTTTATTTTTATTTACTTATTTGTGTGCCTGTCCCTAGCTTTTAGAACCATGCCCAGCACAGGGCAATCTTCCTGTAAATGTTTGTCAAGTGAAAAACCGATGGTCGAGGTGCCTGGCTGGTTCAGTCAGTAGAGCATGTGACACTTGATCTTGGGGTTGTAAGTTCGAGCCCCATGTTGTGTGTAAAGATTAAATAAAATCTTTTTGAAAAGGTATTTTCTCCTTGCATCTTCTTCTTCTTATTTTTAAGTCTATTTATTTATTTGGAGAGAGAGAAAGCATGCATGTGAGCGGGGAGGGGCAGAGAGAGGGAGAGAATCCCAAGCAGGCTCTGGGCTCAATGCAGAGCTTGAGACCTGGGATCTGGGATCACGACCTGGGATCATGACCTGAGCCAAAATCAAGTGGAATGCTCAACCGACTGAACCACCCAGGTGCCCATTATTATTATTATTATTATTATTATTATCATCATCATTATTATTATTATTTTAATATGATCTCATTTTCTTCTGTGCCCTCACTGGGGTCTACCTAGCCAGAAGAGCCTGATCTCTGGCCAGGGACTTGACCTCCTGGGGCAGCCTTTGAGATGGAGCAATAAAAATGTGCTAGGACGTAGGGCATCCAAAGATCATCTGATCCAATCTAATCCTATGAAGGAGAAAATAGGACTCTCCCAGTGTAACCTCGATTTAACCCATGCCCTGATTTCGGTCCAGTGCTCTTAGTGAGATCCTCTTATGTATAGGGGTAGGTAAGATACTAGATAAGAATGGATCCCTACAATTGTCTGGTGATCAGCTCTGGAGGCAGGAGAGATTTGGGCAAACCAAGAAAATTTCCAGTCCCAGTCTACTCATCTAAAAAAAGGACAGAAATTATTATTTTTTTCATCACAGGACTATGTGATTCATTTTATCTGAAGGTTTTTTTGAAATATGTTTGCATATTATAAATGTTAGTTTTTTGGTACTTTTGTTCTTATTCGCAATAAACCCAAGGCTATCTGAGAAGGGAGACTACATCTTACAGTTTGGCAGTGACTTTTATAAATGCTGAAAGACTATCAAGATGGGAAAGCTGAGGAGGCCTAAGATATTTGGTTTGTAAAGACTTTCTAGGAGCGTGGGTGGTGTCACGTGCACTTGGACATGGCCAGGTGTTGGCTGATCTGGTTGCATAAGAGCCCAAGGCAAGGATTCTGAAATATCGGGGTTCCCCTGTGTGATCCTGAGCACATCCCTTTTGGCCCAAGTTCAAGCTTGTGCCTCACCCAGGAGAGGAGAGATGTATCCCTTGCCTCAGTGTCTGCCTACAAGGATGTAACTAGGGGATGTGTATATCCTCAGAGAGCACAGGGTACCATTTCCCTAGGTTCTCGAATATTTGCAGAAACTTTCCAAGAATGAATTCTACAAATCAGCACTGCATACAAGAAAGTCAAGCAAGGTTAGAGTACCTCAGAAGTCTGCACTAATGACTCTTTCCAGAAATGTCGGGCCCTTGGGGTTCATCTGAGATCCATTCCAGCTCCTGCCTCCATGAGAGGCGTAGGCTAGGCCAAGTGTCTAGGTCAACTCTCTGGGGCCTACGTCATTGGTGTCTCCCATACACAACCCCTTGGCCCACATTTTCTTTTCTTTTTTAAAAAAATTTTTAGGTTTATTTATTTTGAGAGAGAGACAGAGTGAGCAGGGTAGGAGCAGAGAAAGAGGGAGAGAGAGAATCCCAAGCAGGGTCCGTGCTGTCAGTGTAGAGCCCCACGAGGGGCTCGAACCCATGAACTGTGAGATCATGACCTGAGCTGGAACCAAGAGTTGGACGCTTAATCGACTGAGTCCCCCAGGTGCCCCTTGGCCCACATTTTCTTCTCTGCTGGAAACGGAACAGCAAGGTCCCCCTCTGTCAGCACCATGGGTGACAACCAGGTGAGGAAACAAAAGTGGTGATGAGGTCACAGCCCCAGGGGGGCTCTTTAACCCCTTCCCTCTTCCCACCAGTTTGGAGGACATACAAGCTCACAGGACCCAGGCTCTGCCCCCTTGACATTGGATTTTATAGTCTCCCCCATGACCCACCTGCATGCTATTTCCAAGTACACATCGTTTATAAATTAACAGGTTCAATGGTTGGGATGCATGGTGCTTTTTCTGGGTTATCACCTATCCTCCAAGTGTTCTTACAGTTTCCTTTTTTTGACTCATCTGCTCTTTAATTTTACACCGTGGAAAAAATTAGACATGACCACAGAGAATCCTGGCTGCCATTTCATCCTTTGCCCAGCATCCCACTGGCAGAACAAAAGAAGGACACTGTTCTCCATGAGTCTATTTTTATATGACCATTTATAACAGTTTTCCCCCAATCCAAAAGCCATGCATGTTCAGTTCATACATTTGTTCGGATGCTGACAGATTTAGCTGCATCCACTGTGTGTCAAGTGCTCTTCTAGGCACTGGAGCGCTAAACAGACAAAAATCCCTGCCTTCACTGAGCTTTTATTCTAGCAGATTCTAGATGTGGAAGATACAATTCAGGGGGGAAACTGGATTTGAATCAGCCTCAATTTCAATTGCTAATGGTTTAGAAATATCCTTCTGGTGCTTTTCAAAAATGTCTTTCCCTTAAACATCTTAATTATTTTTTAAAAAGGTGATACATTCCCTTTTACTGTATATTTGAAAATTCTAATAGTAACCTTTTTTTTTAAATCAGGAAATACAGTCATAGGGCCCTCCCTACCTGTGTCTGCCCTCCTGAGGAAAACAAGCCCCAACCCCCCCCCCCCCGCCTCCTGCCTGTTCCTCCTGAGTGAATCTGTGGCTGTACAAGCATATATCTGTGCCTCCTCAGATTCCTACCTGTGAATCCTAAGAAGGTGGGCCTCTTAGACATGATAGAAGATTTGGGGTAAGGGGATAGGGGGAGCACTTCCTCAGGGCTGGGGCTGCCTCTGTTCCATGAGAACTTGGCCCGTGCCCGTGACCTAGGCTCTATCCAGCATAGCACCTCCTGCCACTGTTGTGCGGTCCGGGCACAGAACCTCTTTGAGACCTAGTCTTCTTACCAGTGATGAAAGCCTGATGCTCTCTGGCTGGTCTCACAAAGGCCAAAGGGGCCAGTGGGTTGGGACAGTCTTACAGAGACCTACTTGCTCTGTATTGTGTGGTGAAAAACGGCCCTAAAGCCGAGGTCTTCCCTTTGGTGGCACATTAGGACCCCCTGGGGAGATAGACAGTCTATACACCCCAATGCCCAGGCCCCACCTGGACCAATTAAATCCACCTCGCTGAGCCCAGGAGCCCAGGCGTCAACTATTAAAGCTGCCCAGGTGGTTCCAGAAGGCAGGCAGACTGTGGGCCAGCACTCAGGGGCACACGAGCCTCAGGCAGAGTTTGTGGAACGAATCAGCGTGGATGGAGATGTCAGTTGTGTTGTGGGATGGGGGCTGTTTCTCCAATTCCAGTGTAGGGGGGGCTTGCAATTCCAGTTTAGGGGGACATGGTAGCCACAGGATCATTGATTGGGTTTAATAAAAAGCTGCAGGTATATCAGTCAGAGTGTTCTCAGAGGTGGGAGATCAGGCAGCACTCATGCTTGGGGGTGGGTATAGCTGGAAGGGGTACCCGTGGGATACTAGTTACTTAGGCCTGTTCAGTTTGCTATATGCTGAGGATTTGTGCACTTCACCGCAAGTGTGTTACGTTGATGAAAATCTTAGAAATCTCTCTCTCTCTCTCTTACACACACACACACACACACACACACACACACACACGTCACTACCAAAAGGTTAACAGTTGTAACCTCTTGGGTGGTTACATTTTCAGTACTTGGGTTTTTTCCTTTGCGCTTTAATGCATTGTTTGAATATTTCACTGGGAGCAGGTATCATTTTACAAGGATAATACATTTCTAAAAGAAAGGCAGTGGAGAAGAAAGGGCACAGAAGGAGGGAGGAGGGGAAGAGACATGTGATCGTTATCAGGATAGCTCTGCTGGTGTATCATGTTTATTACAGAGCAAACGGTAATTATTTGATTGTTTCTTATTGCAGACCAGTTCCCTAGCAAGTAGTCCAGCCTAGTTCCTGGTGATCCTCGTCTTGAGTGTCCCTCCCAAGTCCTAGGACCCTGACCTCAGCTCCCAGCCTTCCCGAAACAGTGGCTGCCTGGACCTTTGCTGAACCTGGGTGAGGCAAGCCCCTTGGTCTACGTTAAGCAAGAGCACAGACATGTTCACATGGACGTCTGCCCAGGCGTCTTTCCTGGGCATAAGAGAGGGGCTGGGGAAGTCAGGGCACATGCTCCTCTCTGTTGGAGAGAAGTTTCTACTGGGTGTATGCTTGGACTTCCCCAAATTTACCTGGCCTGACTCAGAAATCCAAAATTAACTTTCCCCTTTATACTTTATGCTTCTTCAAAATTTCCCCTGCTAGACGGAGAAGGGGGGCGAGAAAGAGCAGGGGCCATCAACCCACCAATTTAATCTGACAGCATGAAAAACTTAGCAATGACCATTCAGTCGTAGAGAAAGTGCCCTGAAATAATTGTATTGACTATTACCGTCGACTCTTTTGTTATTGATTGATTGATGAAGGAGAAAGTGTGGTAGCTTTTGTTATTATCTGTCAATATCTCCTATAGGATCAAAAAAAACTTTTTTAAGTACCCCCTTGACTGTTGCCCTGTAAGCAATGGTTAGGTCCCCATTTCAAGGAGAATTATCCATAGCTGTGTCAATAGCGGTTGCCTGTTCCCGCCCACCAAAGACATCTTGAGAAATGAATGTAAAAATCTCCACTGTCCAGCCCAAAAATGGCTGCGAGTTTCTTCTGCCTCCAGCAGAGTCACAGTCAAAGCAGGTGGCCATGGTCCGAGCTCTCATTTTACCAAGCCAAGTACCTACTCTAAAGGTCAGACAGGTGGGCAGAGTGCAGAGCTTATAGGATGAGACCTCCAACTCCCCACTCCAGTAAAAAGCACTCTGAGAAAATGAATTACGTGCAGCAGCAATTTCCTTTTCCCACGGCTCAGCCTCTGAACCCTACCAGGATCCTGCCGTCTCTCCTTCTGGGTGAATGCAGTGGGGACAGCACCAAATTAAGAGAGGACCCGAGTTCAAGTGCAGGTTCTGTGTCTCATGGAGCAAGCTTTGGCCTTGAGCCTTTATCTGTGAAATGGTGTTAATACACAGGGATGGCAGTCATCTCTTGGAGGGTTCCACGAGCTGGGACAAAGTGAAAGTACTTAGTAGTACAGAAATCTCTGTGCAGCCGGGGATGGTTTTGATGTAACTACATTCTTATTCCTTGTTCTTACACATCTTCTGTTCTCTCTGGCTACCATGTTCATGGTACTCCTCCTGACTCAGGGAGATCCAAGGTGAGAATTTATTGGGATTGGAGGAGGAGAAGGTAATGCTATATCGTTTATTTATGTGCTTATTATTGGCCTATCACATTAGCATGTCAGCTGCACCAAGGCAGAGTTCCCTGCCTGCACGCCCACTGCTGTAACTCTGGACAGTGCCTGGACCCCCTTACCCACATTTTTAAAAATAAAGTTTATTCTTTTTTATTTTTGAGAGAGAAATAGTGAGTGGGGGAGGGGCAGAGAGAGAGAAAGAGGGAGAGAGAGGATCCCAAGCAGGCTCCACACTATCAGTGCAGAGCCCGATGTGGGGTTCGACCCACAAACTGCAAGATCATGACCTGAGCTGAAATCGAGAATCGGACGCTTAACCAACTGAACCATCCAGGTGCCCCCCGCTTACCCATATTGTAAATTATCACTATTATATATATCAATATCATCATTGATATTTATAATTGACCTATTGTTGGTTATAGATTACCTAGAATAATTGCAGTGATATAATAGCATCAATGACTTAATAATATATCAATATGATAAGTTATAAGCCCCCTTACCCCCCATTAAGGAGGAACTCCTGGACACAAGAGAGAACCTTACATCAGCTATGCTGGAAGGGTCGTTGCCCTTTGAGACCTGTCACTGGAACATTCGGACTTCAGGCTTTGAGCTACAATACCACACTTTACATTTGTTCTCATGGAAATCTCCTTGAAGCCTCTGTTGCGCCCCCAGGAGACTTTTCTTCTCTCTTTTGAATTTTTTTTACTTCTTTAAGTTTATTTATTTATTTTGAGAGAGAGGGAGAGAGAGAGGCAGAGTTCCACGTGTCAGTGCAGAGCTGGACACAGGGCTCGAACCCACCAACTCTGAGACCATGACCTGAGCCAAAATCAAGCATCGGATGCTCAACCAACTGAGCCCCCCAGGTGCCCCATTCTCTCTTAATATGCCTTTGATGAACTCCAGAGAAACTTTCTATTCTACATGGAACGTCCAAAGCTTTATTTTAAAAAATTCTACAGTTCCCGATCTCATTTATGTTGTCAGATGAATCCTCCTGCTGGTAAAGCTTGTGAGGGCTGGGATTTCCATGAAGCCTTCCTTTCGTTCAGGCTCGTGAAGAAAGAATTAACTTAGGGTTTCCTTCTTTCTGCAGGAAGGTCTGGGAGCCAGGTTCAGGACACCTGGTGTGAAATTGGGGAGGCACTTTGTCTGCCTGGCACACAGTCATTGCCCGTTGCGTCCTAGTTGGATGACTAAAAACATAGAAAATGAGATTTCTTCTTTCCAGAACCGAGAGCTTGATAGGAAGATTATAGAGAGTGTCAGAAACTTAAAATAGGAAAAATGAAGGTGAGGTTTGGCCTGGAACAGAAAGAGCCAGGAGGCTACCTGCTGGAAATCACAAGGGACAGTGAGGACCTGGGGACAGAGCCACATGACAGTCAACTAACCAGGAGTCAAGGCTTTGTCAACTAGGTCTTTTTGTGTCCGTTGACTGTGTCCCTTTTGTTTTCTATTAATTTCTAAAAAAGTTGTGTGTGTGTGTGTGTGTGTGTGTGTGTGTGTGTGAAAACACCTCCATCCTGCCCTGTTTTTCTCAGGGAAGACGAGGAAAGTTCTGGAAGCTGTCATGAACCAGGGACAAAGGAGAGTGGAAGCCGTGCAGGAGGAGTCATGACCACGAAGCCTTTCCATGTTCAGGAAACTCTGTCGTCTCTCTTTTCTCTTTACAACAAACCTGATATATAGTCAAGGTCAGTTAGAGAGAGTTTACTGAACCCCACTGTGGAGGGAAAACTCAGAGCGAACCCCCCCTCCCAGGACAGCTCTCCCCTCCTATGCAAACAGCCTCTCAACCAGCTTCGTTCCACAATGGGTTCTGACGACCAGGGTTCTCTGGGTTGCGACAGGTGTTTCTCAAAGGGTTTCAAGGTCAAAGCAGAAAATCTGTTGCTACTATAGGACTGCTCAGAGCTGTTTCTACAAGTGGTAGGCTGAATAATGGCCCCAAAGATATCCGGTCTTAATCACCGGAAAGGTGTGTGGTAAAAAGGTCTTTGCAAATGCGGCTAAGTTAGGGATTCTGAAATGGGAGATTATCTGGGTGGTTCCTAAATGCATTCACAAGAGTCCTTAAAAGAGGCAGGCTGAGGGAGATTTGACACAGATGGAAGAGAAGGAAGCAATGTGACCAGAGAGGCAGAGACTGGGGGATGAGGCCACAGGTCAAGGACAGCCAGCAGTCACCAGAAGCCAGGAGAGGCACAGAACAGGTTCTCCCATAGAGTCTCCAGCGAGAGAGTGGCCCCGTGGACACCTTGATTGTGACCCAGAGATACTGGTTTCAGAATTTGGGCCTCCAGAACTGAGAGAATACATTTCTGTTGTTTTAAGTTTGTGGCAATTTGCTACAACAGCCACAGGAAACTCATACTATGTGTTCAGTTAAAACAAAACTGCAAGTTTCCTGAAGGTTTGGGACTCCCTCTGATTTGTTCCCTGTTTAATGCCTAGCCCCCAAATGTTGCTGGGCAGTGTTCATGCTCAATAAACTTATTTACTAAAAGAACCCTTTTTCAAAAAAACACCTTTTGGCACAAAGGTTGTCTGCCTTGGGAAATACCGATTTTTTTCTCATGTGAATCTTTGGAAAGATATGGAGGGGGGTGTTTAAAGTGGTGCATTGTGGCATTCCTGGCTTCTTAACGAGGAGCCCTGCTTTTCACCTTGGAATGCCCAGCATTTTACCAAGTGTCTTACATTCGGTGGGTGATGGGAAAAGCATGTGGCTGTTGATGCTCAGATTGTGAGGGAAAATATTTATGGGAGTGAATGGCTCTGATCACACATTTGTATTAACAAAAACGTGATGCTTTGAAATGTTTAAATGCTACCCAGGCACTATTTATAGATTCTCCATTTAAAAGGAGAGGCAGTCAGAAATGTCATGCTTGCTCAGCTTTACAGTAATAACACTATTTATTGCAGGGATACAAATAGTAATGTTAGCAATATTTAGCAGTGGCATCCAGCTTCCCGTTTCCCGTGCAAGCTAACGCGGTGTTTTGTGCGTCAGCTGCAAATTATCAATTACAGTTCTCCTGAAGAGGGCCAGCTTCCTTTCTGTGTACAAGAATGAGAGAAGCCCTGACTTTCCCTCCCTTCCCCTGCAGGTTTATTTTAGGCTTCCAAAAGAAAAATGCACAGGGGCGCCTGGCTGGCTCAGTCAGAGGAGCGAGCATCTAACTCTTGATCTCTGGATCCTGAGTTCGAGCCCCACCTTGGGTGTAGAGATTACTTACATAAATAAAACTTTTTTTTTTTTTTAAGAAAGAAAGATGCATGAAGATATTATTCAGATGTGTGGGCACTTTGGGCGTAGGGGTGATGCTGGGGGCAGCTCCTGCAGAGCCCACGGTAACATAAAGCTCTGGAGCCTGCTGCATGCTGGGCGCGTGTGATTTTCAGTTTACTCAAAGATGTGCTCCTGGGAAGGTGTTTAAGCAACACAGGGGCAAACAGGTGGGGGGTCGGGGCAAAAGGCGGTGGTGCTGAAACCATTCTAGTCTGTGTTTAAGAAAGATTTGTTTTGGGGGTGCCTGGGGCGGGGGCTCAGTCGGTGAAGCATCCGACTTTGGCTCAGGTCATGATCTCACCGTTTTTGGGTTCCAGCCTCAGTGTCGGCCTCTGTGCTGACAGCTCGGAGCGTGGAGCCTGCTTCAGATTCTGTATCTCCCTCTCTCTCTGCCCTTCCCCCTGTCATGGTCTCTCTCTCTCTCTCTCTCTCTCTCTCTCTCTCTCTCTCTCCCCCCCAAAATGAATAAACATTTAAAAAATTGAAAAAAAGAGAGAAAGATTTGTTTTGAGGGCATCTGGGTGGCTCCATGGGTTTAGAGTACTCTTGGTTTTGGCGCAGGTCATAATCTCTAAGTTCATCGGTTGGAGCCTCACATCAGGTTCCACTCTGACAGCACAGAGTCTGTTTGGGATTCTCTCTTTCTCCCCCTCTCTGCCTCTTCCCTACTCTCTCTCTCTCAAAATAAATAAATAAACACTAAAAAAAATTAAAAAAACAAAAAGAAAGATTGATTTTCCCCCCCACAGAAAACATACCTGTGTTAATGAATTCTAAAAACTCCATAAGAGAGGGGATTACATATCCAGATGGAAGGGGTTGCTGAGAAACAGACTTGTATTTAAGTGATTAGTGATAAAAGGTCAAACTGTAGGAATCAAAAGATGTTTAAGGGAAGAAAGCTTTTTAACTCTGAGATCACAGGAGTCAAAGAATAAAGTTAAGTTCTCATGTGGGTCTCCTTTTCCAATAGTTAAGAATAGTTATGTTTTGTTATCAAGGCCAATTACAGTAATGGACAATATTTTTTGTTTCACAAGGTAATTTGCATTTTCCCCAGGTTCTTTTGGTAAAGTGAAGTCGTTTGAAAAGAGCAATGTTCTGAATCGATGAGGGAGTGAGAGTTTCTGTAAGGTAGCTCCTGTCTGTTAAGACTTACCAAGATGCCAATTAAAATATCAGAAATCTAGAACCTCTTTAGTGAATGAGCCTTCTTGAGAAGGAAATGAGCCTTCTTAGGAACTATGTAAAAACAAAGAAGAGTAAACACTTTAAAAGTAGGTGAAATCCTTATTCCATACACAACATTAATAGCAAGAAAACCATTAAAGCTGCCGTCCCTCTTCCTAAAAAGAACAAGAATCACAATTAGAACATAGATGATATTTCCTTCTCAAATGAAGAAGAATGGGAGAGAATGACCACATAATCTGTTGCAGCTTTAAAAACAGAAAGGTAGGGGTGCCTGGGTGCCTCACTTGGTTAAGCTTCAGACTCGATCTCCAGTCAGGTCATGGTCTAACGGTTCTTAAGATTGAGACCCGCATTGGGCTCTGCACTGACAGTGTGGAGCCTGCTTTGGATTCTCTCTCCCTATCTCTGCCCCTCCCCCACTCATGTGCTCGGTCTATCAAAATAAAGAAATAAACTTAAAAAACAAAACAGAATTGTAGTGATTGCTTTAAACATGACAATCTAGAACAAACTAGAAGCAGGCTCGGGGTATGGGAGAGACAACACTCCAGAATCTTAAACCATTAAGATAAAGGGTAAACTGGAAAATCAAGTGTAGAATTAAAAAAAAAAAAAGATTCAATCCTCCAGGAAAATCATAAAAGAAAAGAAAAAAAAAATCACAAGGCACTCTGAGTCGAAACTATGGTTTCCAAAACTGACAGTGAGGCAGCTTGTGGCAAAAGGTCAATAAACGTTAGCCATCGCTGATACTCTTCCTCCTAGGGAAAAAGTTAGCGCCCCAGATGCTCATTTAAACTGTAAGCAAATAGAATTTCCAGAACCGATTGAAGAGCCCAGACTGGAAACTGTAACAGTGTTGAGTATACACTTGATTTCATAGGTATTTAAACTATTCCACATTTCATTCCAAAAAAGAATCTCAGCTGTGTGGGGCAGTTATATAACAGAGAAGCTATAAATAAAGAAAGAATTAGTTCAATCGATATATAAATAAATGAACAGGGCTCTGGGAGAACAGAGCTATCACCAGAGATCCAGAGATTGGCCCCTTAGACTACTCTCTGTAACCTTGAGAGCACCTCAATTTTTAGAAGATGCTGCGGTCAGTAGCAGAGCTAAATTTTGAATTCTAAACTCCGTGCTTCTCCCAGCAAGGGACCATGGGGTCTCACAAGCACACAGAAAGGCAGCCAACTAGTGACTCGAACATTCCTCAGTCAAGAACAGAGAATTCAACCACGTTTTCTCAGCGTCCACTGTGAGGTGAATACAAGCCACTGACGTGATGTTGCCTGTTCTATTCTTTAAAATATCATGAAGACTGGTGCTTTTCTGCTTTTAAAAAGTGCTTTAGATTAGGATCCAGTGAAGCAGCTGAGGCTGGGAGTTTCCCAAAGGCAGTGGGAAACTATCTAAAGCATTCCTAAAAAGAAAGAACAGAAAAGAAAAAGGAGAACCTCAGAGATTATCCACCAGGTTCAATAGCAGAAAACCCTACATAAACTCCTTGGCCGTACACTTCGCTTTCAAGCAGCATTTCCAGAGTTATGGCAATAAGCAATCAGTACCAGAGGCAGAAAAATAGAAAAAACTTAAGAACGATTTATCTCAAATATACAAGCTGTGAGGAACTGGGATAAGGAGAAGAGGAGAGGGAAGGTATAAAGTCAAGGGCACAAAATCCTAAGTGTCAGATTATTCTTAACAGTTACTATGGTATATTTATAAAAATACAAATGTTTATTTTCTGTTTCTTTTCAGAAATGAATGAGGTAAAAGCAATTTAAATATAACTCCCAAGTGAAGAAACAAAAAAGAAATATAACAAAAAATATATCAAAAAATAAAAATAAAATATGGTCATGATGGTCTAAATATGACAATTGTAAGCGTATATGCCAATGGATTAAATTTCTTTATCTAAAAAAAAGTTTCAGGTTGTATTTAAGAAAAAAAATCAAAAATATTCTATTTAAAAGGGAAGGAAAGATAAATGTGGAAAAAATAAAAATAATTGATTGGGTCAGAAAATATCAATCAAACATATTATGATATAAAAGCAGAAAGCAAAAAGGGTGATGCAATAGAAGTGAGTTTATTATGTGAGAATCAAAGGCAAAATAATCAGTGAAAACAAAAAAGTGTTAAATGTATATGAACTAAAACACATTGCAACAAAGTACATGGAAGAAATTTAGAATTATAAGATGAAATTGGAAGAAATAAAATTGTAGCAGAAATTCTTAATCCACTAAAACTGTTAAATGAAGTAGGAAAAAAGAAATAAGAATTTGCAGAACTGCAATTAATAAGGTTGAATGAGCAATTTTAGGGTGTGAATTTAAAGGGAAAACATCGAATGTGGCAAACTTTCACAAAGAAATTAACAGGAAATTTCAATAAAGGAAAGATACCCTAAATTATATGCAATACATACATGATTTCACTGCAAAAATTGTGTATATTTTATTTTAAATTTTTTTAAAATGACCAAGTGCCAATGAAACAAAGATTCCAACTATTACCTAGTCAGGGAAGAAATTTGAAATACAGTAACATATCATTTTAAAATATGGAAAACAAGTATAGTACCCATCAGATTCTTGAACTTAAAGGAAAGATATGTTTAGAGAAAACTTCACTGCTTCAAATGCCTTTATTAATAAGAAAAGAAAAATTTCAAAAACCAGAAATATACTTCTAGAAAAAGAACCAAGCACAAACCTCCAGGAAAAAAATACATGCATGATTAAACAAATAAGACAAGAAGTATTCTCTGAAATACTAAAGCTGAGATCCCTTACTTTGAAAAGGCAGGAAAAAAAATTCACTAGTAAATTCAGTGAAAAAAATTTTTTAGAAATCAGAAAAAAAAAAAACCACTAAAAAGAGGCTGATATTTATACGGGAATATGTTGCCCATTCACCATGGTGATACATTTGGACATTCAAGTAAAATGGATGATTTTACCAAAGTTACAGAATTTAAAATGTTGCAATAAAAGACTGAAAATGTAAATAGACCAATAACTAAGGAAGAAATTGAGGTTAGCTAAGAAACTGCTTTTCTTGCTACAAAGACATAATGAGTTAAATACAAATTTTCCAAAATTTCAGATAAAACTAATTACAACACATAGAATTTTTAAAAATATTTATTAGTTTATTCTAGCAGACAAAAAATGATTCTGTTCTTCCCCCTGGTAACATTTCAAAGGAAATCTCTTTCTAGACAAAGCTCTTATAAATGTGAGAATATCTGTAAATAGAATACAACCCTGTTCCTAAAGTAGTTTTTCCACAAACAGGTAGGCTTTATTATAGTAATGTGTCCAGGTAAATACAATGAAGCTAGGAATAAAATACACAATTTAAATAACTTCAGAACAAAATTTATATGGCCTTAATAAAAGATTACAATATTTGATAAAACTCAATGCTGTTTTCTGGTAAAAATTTAAAACCAGAAATAGGAAATGCTTCTTTAACAATGATAAAACCTACCAGTTTGCAATAGAGAAACTTTTGAAGCATTCCATTTAAAAACAAGGAAAAACAGAGAGGATTTTTGTTAAAATTATTTAGCATACCTTTGGAGATTCTTGTTGTCCTGACAATGCTTTAAAAATGCACTAAAGAATCAATATTATAAAATTTTTAAAAATATTACTATTTTAAATTGAACCTGAAGAAATTAAGGATTCCAACTAAAAGTATTAGAAATAAAATAAAAGTTCATTAAGTATACTGATAAAGGGTAAATCCACATAACATTACAGCATTTCTAGTAAAAACCAGCAAGTAACTAGCACTTTGAGGTGGTCCCATTCATAACACTAACAAAAATCTATAGTATTCCAGAATTATCCTAACTCAGGATGTACAAAGAAAACTAGAAAATGCTAAATTTTAAAAGGAGATGTAAAGGAAGAAACTGTACTACATCACGAGATTGAATATTAAAAAAGAATGCATTTTCCCACCTATTAATTGTTGTATCTGATTTGCTTTCAATTAAACCTATAAAAATATCTATAAAAATCTGACAAAAAATATTCCAACGTTATGGCTCAAAAATAAATATGTATGAACGATAAGTACAATTGTTAAAGATGCTTCATCATTATAAAAAACCAAATGCAAATAAAATAAAATATGTGCTTATTTAAAAATTTAGAAAACACAGAATAGTGTAAATAAGAAAATAAAAATCATCATGGTTTTGGTTTAAAAACAGAAGTAAATTTAAACACAAGAGAGGATGTAGGGGTAGACTATCGTATGTAAGAACTTGGTAAATGATAAATTTTAACAAAGCAAATGGAGAAGTAATAATTATTCAATGAACTCTTTGGTGATAACTGGAAATCAAAATGAAGAAAAAATTAAGTTAGATCCAGACCTCAAATCTACTACCATAATAAATAGTGGGTACATCCAATGGTAAACAATAATTCTTTCCTATTATCATAGGAAGAATAGAAAACACGATAGAACTATGTATGGAAATAATTTTGGTTATTCAAACAACGGAAAGAGTAGATTCATAAAATTCGATTTCTAGAAATCATATAAGATGATGAAAAATATTTGAATGAAACGATCTGCAAATGCTTATTATCTAAAATAGCTGTAGGATTTATATAAATTCATTAGAACCGAATCAAATGCCAGTGCTCAAGAGACAGATGTTAAAAGAAAAGGGATAGTATAAACAAAATAAAACATCTGATGAACCAGCCACCTATCCTAAAATTTAAAGAAATTCCCATTGAATCAGTGTGGCATCATTTCACACTGAATAAATTAAATGAAAGTAAAGCAAATGACAAAACTCATTGCTCGGTGTGCTTTGGGGAGACAGAGAACTGTTGTTTGTCAATGGCAATCAAAATCGGTTAGTTTCTTCCAGAAAGTAATCTGCGGACGCACATCTCACAAACAAAAGAATGTTTTCACTCCAAAATATGTACCTCCCAGAATTTTTCCCAATCAAGTGAATTTTTAAAGAAATTATATACCAAGATTCTTACCATAGCATTGTTTCAATTGTCAAACACTGAAAACAATTAATTGCATAGGAAAGGGGATTGTGAAATGCTGCAATGAATTATCACAAGGGGTTTGCCAGTCCAAGGCTGGGGGGGATCCCACCAAACAATACAGGATTTTCTTCAATATAAGAATTATTCTACCAAAGGATGCTTGAGAGTTACTGCTTTCCAGGAAAAAAAATTAATGGTAATTACAGATACATTGAAAAATGTGTACAAGACAATTAAAAGTGAAAAAAGCAGAAAATAGAAGTAGATGAAAATGTATAAAGCGATGGATAAAGGTGGTGTGAAATCCATTAACGTACAGATAAAACTCAGAGAAAGGCTTAAGGTAATATAAAGAGTTGAATGATTTAACCGAAAGAATGTGAACATTGTTTTTAAGGTGTTTCATTAATAAAGAAAAGTAAAATCTAGGTTGGAAACTAGAAAAGGTAAGGATGTATCCTTAAACTCTGACTAGTGTAGGAATCATGTGCTTTTTGGTATGCATTTCTCAAATCACACCTTAGCAAGACCACCTACTGAACTCATAAGTGCATTCACCCCGTTTGGGGAGGGGGCACAGAGCAAAAGAAAATGATTTCAGGTCTGGGATCTCTGCCACTTCTCTTATTCATTTCCTGAAGATCTTTTTCCTCGAGTAGAAATGTTCAAAGAAGAATTGTGGGTTATTTGAGCAATCTGAAACCAAATCTCTTTCGACTTATTGGTGTTTACAATGTGCCAGTATCTCTATGGTTATTTCTGGTATCAATTAATACAATATTTAGTTAGATATCTTTATGATACTTTGTTTAAAAAGTGAAACAAATAAAAGTGTTTCCATCACAAACAGCACCGTTCCTCTGGGCTTTTACTGATGGGGGGTGTGTGTGTGTGTGTGTGTGAGTGTGCGTGTTGTTTCAGGAGCACATGGGGGAGGGTAGAGGTCTTTTGGCCTTTAATTCTTGCTTGCTCAAAGGGGTTTTTGGAGACAAAGACCTCGTGAATTTCATCTTTGTATGACACAGCCAGCCCAGTGCTGCTCTTGTGTAAACCAGCGTTGATGAAAATAATCAAACCAAACAAAAATACCAAGATAATTAGAAAGCAATGGAATGAATTAGGATGAAAGGATAGATAGCAGTAAAAATAATAAAAGAAAAGAATGAATATACATGAAGTATATGTACTCTTTAAGAAAATTTATCCTAAACTCTGCTATTAAACTATCTCCTAAGACATTTATTGTTAAGACAGCATTCGCACTTGTCACCCTTAGAACACCTACAACATTGCCATACAGCATCTCTGTGCTTTTTAACCCCTTACTCGCAGAAAGGGAAAACAAAGTCCTTTCTTATATTCCTTTCATTTAAAAAATTTTTTTTAATTTATTTTATTTTTTTAAATAAATTAGTAGCTTTAATTTTAAACTACGTATTTATCTTATGTTCCTTTCAAAAGAGTCATTTGAATGTAAGCCCTCTTTGTAGTTAGGTCTTTCTAAACTTTGCAACTTGACATGACATTTTTACATCAGAAAAGTGACAGAATGACAGAGGATGGCCATAACTTTGAAAGAGCAGCTTGAAGTGTCTTGGAGAATGCTCAGAACATCAGGCCAGAAGTCTTAGCTGTAAGTTGCTGCTTTGTCCAGCTTTCCCGAACCTGGAAATCGGCACATAAATAACCTGGTAATAATGACAATGAGGGCACCACCAATGTCACCCACTAGTTCTGAGACTCAAAACCGATTATTTAAAAAAATTTTTTTAATGTTTATTCATTTTTGAGAGAGACAGAGACAGAGTGTTAATGGGGCAGGGGCAGAGAGAGGCGGGGGACACAGAATCTGAAGCAGGCTCCAGGCTCTAAGCTGTCAGCACAGAGCCCAACTCAGGGCTTGAACTCCTGAATGGCAAGATCATGACCTGAGCCAACATCCGACGCTTAACTGACGGAGCCACCCAGGCATCCCTCAAAACCAATTTTTTAAAAACTAGATAACGTATGTTAAGATTAAGATGCTACACAAATTCAAGTTATTACGTTAGCACAGCTGAAGATAATATTTCTTATATTGAAAAATCTGAGTGCTGTTCAAGAATTGAGTACTTGGTGTAAAAGGTACCATGTTCCAGGCAATGGGGTCGTCTGCCCATCCTGCCCTGCCTCTCATACCCCCACTCGCAAGAGAAAAGGCACAACATGCCAACCGGGGGCCTCTCCCTGTTTACTCCCAGCTTGCCTTCCGCCCAGATCCCAGAATCCTGGCCCCCACCTCTCCCTCAATTTGTTTCAGATGGTATTTGCGGGTGGCATTTGCACCTATGGTTTTTCCCCTCCCCCATTCCTCACTCTGGGAGCTGTTCCACCTTTGGCCCTTGGGGGTTTGTTAGAGATGGATCTCAAAGAACGGACGGGTCTGTACTGGAGGAAGTTGGTGAGAAAAGTATTTCATGGGAAAGGAAATGGCAGCAGCGAAGATACAGTAGCTGGACACTGAGCACCTAGGTGTGGCTGGAGGGGTCTGGATGGTGGGCAGGCATGCAGATGTAAGTCCCCAAGCAAGAAGAGCCCTCAAGATGTCTCCGTCTGGATCACAGTGGCAGAGAATGACTGATCATTCCAATGTGCCAGACCTCTATTGATTTTTTCCATCCCTTGTTCAATCTGTGAAAGTTACCTCTTTTTCTAGGTGGCTCAGTAGGTTAAGTGTCTGACTTCGGCTTGGGTTATGATCTCCTGGTTCGTGGGTTCAAGCCCCACATCAGGCTCTCTGCTGTCAATGCGGAGCCTGCTTGGGATCCTGTGTCTCCCTCTCTCTTTGCCCCTCCCCTGCTCGTGCATGCTTGTGCTCTCTCTCTCTCTCTCAAAAATAAACATTAAAAAATATTTTAAAAAAGAAATAACCAAATGTTCACAAAAGGTATATATACAAGGATGTCTGTGACAAAGCTGTTTAAAATTGTGAAAATATTGAGGGGCGCCTGGGTGGCTCGGTCGATTAAGCCTCCGACTGTGGCTCAGGTCATGATCTTGTGGTTCGTGAGTTCGACAGCATGGAGTCTGGAGCTTGCTTCGGATTCTGTGTCTCACTCTCTCTCTACCCGCCCCCCTGCCCTTCACCCACTCATGTTCTGTCTCTCTCTCTCTCTCAAAAATGAATGAACATTTTACAATTTTTTAAGAAAAAACTGCGAAAATATCGAAAACAGTTTACATATCCAACAACTGTTGATTGGTTTAAATAGGCTGAGACTCACAGGTGAGATTGGATTCTACTGATGTTTAACAACATTCGGTAAGAAAAGCAGACTATTATACAGGATGATCCTGCACACCCTATGCACCTACGGCCAGAAAAAAGAGAAGGCACAGTTCGTTAGTTACATCTTATCACTGCACAGCAAGGTAACAGGTGGCTTTAATTTTATTTTACTTGATAGGTTTTCCAAGCTTCCATTATTAAGTATTTGTTGTTTTACTGGTAGTAGGGCTTGAAGAAACGTCTTTTATAAACTTTTTTTTTATTACAGTAAAATACAGGACATAAATTTTTGCCATTTTAGTCATTTTAAGTGTATAACCATTTTAAGTGAAAAATTCAGTGACATTAATTACAACCACAATGGTGTGCAATTATTACCCCTATTCTTAAATTTTTTTCATTTCCCCCAAACAGAAACTCTGTCCCCATGAAGCAGTAGCTTCCCATCCCCCTCTCCTCCCAACCCCTGGGTACCACTAGTTTATTTTCTGTCTCTATGAATTTGTCTACTCTGGATATTTTGTGTAAGGGGACTCACTGCAATGTTTTTCCCTTTGTATCTGATTTATTTCATGTAACATCATGTTTTCAAGGGTCATACATTGTTGAAGCATGTATCAGAATTCCCTTTAAAGGCTAAATATTAATTCATTGTATACGTATACCACGTTTTGTTTATCCATTCACTGCTGATGGATTCTTGGATTGTTTCACCTTTGGCTGTTGAGAATAATGCTTCTATGAACACTGGTGTACAAATATCTGTTTAAGGTTCCAGTTTTCAATTCTTTGGGGTGTGTACCCAGAAATGAAGTTGCTAGTTCATATGGTAGTCCTCTGATTAATTTTTGAGGAATCTGCTGCTTTTTCTTTTATCAGAAAATAATGACATATTTAAAATCTCACTGTGATTTAGCTTTTTAAGAATATAGAGAAAGGAGGGACAGTTTAATGTTGATATCTATCTGTTGTAAAATTGAATGCTTCAAAATGTTCCACGTTTGACACGTGCCCACACCAGCTAGAAACCTGTGCCAATTTCTAGAAAATGTCAATATAAATTTAATTTATCCAAATATCCGTAAGAGCTCCACGTATGCCAAGTATTTCGAGGCTAGAAGCTAAAAGAAACTTTGTGATCAGTAACTCTTTTTGGAATGTTTCAAGTTGCAAAATCACCCCTGAGAAAACCACATCATTTACTTTATTGCGATCTTTTGCCAACACTTAGATCTTTTCCTCACATTTCCACACACAAAATTTTCAGTTCCAGGCAAACTCCATGTATTTTCTTTTAGGAGTTAGGTATCAATTTTTTTTTTTTTTAATCAGAATGTCACTTTTAAAATTTAGTCTGAAATTCAATTCTGTTTAGTTTAAGGAAATTTTTCTTAGGTAACTTGTCAGGAAAGCATGAATGATTGCTTATGACTTGAATATTTTTAAAAAAAGAATCGTGGAATTTAATAAAGCATATTGTTTTCTCATGGGCTTAAGGCATCTACAAAGGATCCAATTCAAATATGAATTTTAACCTTCCTGAATTTTTTCCACCAAAATCTTTTCTTATTAACCTGGCAAAAGAAAAAAAATCTCACCAACATTTTTCAGGACAGGGGATATCTCTTTTGATCTGCTTCGAAAACTCTTTCATACAAAGAGAAGGTTCTATAAATAGGAGAATGGATAAAGTGTGGATGGGAAAACATTTATTTATAATATTTATAAACATTTATATTTATAAATATTTGAGGTTCAAACGTTTCTGGTTGTACAACCTAACTGTATAATCTAAAACCACGGGTACCTAGGATATATTCCAGAAAAAAACCCAATATAGTGGATTTTATAGTGGATTGGTCATATAAAATATAGACTTATATGGAGAATGGGACATCAGGAGGGGAACATAAAAATAGAAATTTAATAGGCAAAGGATTTATGTCAAGAATGCATAAAGAATTCCTGTAAATCAATAAGAAAGAGACAAACAATTCAGCTTCAAAATTGACAAAGTGTTGAACTGGTAATACCCAGAAAAGGAAACCAGAATGGCCGATAAACAAATAGTAACATGCTCCACTTCACCAGCACCAGGGGCAATGCAAATTAAAACAGCCATGAAAAGGCATTTTATAACCAATGATATTGGTGAAAAATAAAGTCTAACAGCATCAGGTAATAGCATAGAAGCAGGGAAATAAGGACTCTCCTTATGGGAGTGTAAACTGGTGAAGCCACTTTGGAGAGTCATTTGGAAAAATCTAGAGTAGTTTGAAAATATACATCCCCTGTGACCCAGCAATTCCACTGCTAGGTTTATACTCTAGAGAAACTCTTACACATGCACTTAAGGAAATAAATGCAAATCCCTCTGCTAAAAATAGCAAGTCTTATGGGGAAAACAGGGTTGGGGAACATCACTCAAAACCTGTGGAATTTAGTCACCCAAGAAGTAACAAAAACAAAAATGTTTTTAAAATCATGACAAAAATACAGTACGGTTAATCCACTGCTGGCATTTGCCCCTAGGACCCCAGATGCCTCTTCTTTGGGGCTCCTTCCTGGACGGGTAGGTGTGGATTTTCATTAAAATTTTCATAAAATTAAGAATATGGCCCTCGGGATAGTTTTCTTTGTTATTTCATTGTTTTAGCACAGGAGGAAATGATCCCATTTCTCTGTTTTCTTCATCTGCCCTCTCAAGCATCACCTGATCATTTATTAGTGGAAAGCATAGTGGCCTTTGAAGCCATTAAACCTGTTACTGTTTGCTCTGAAGAAAGATACTTCTGTAGATTTTCAGCTCAGGTCTGTATTCATTGCTAAGACTTTCTCTTTTCTATCGCTTCAAGACCGTAACATATTGGGAAAAACCACCTGTGAGCCAACGTCGTGACTTCCATATTCTACCAACATCCTTCCCCTATTTACCAATATACAAAAAGTAACCCAAGTTGTAAAACGGAAGTTCATTACAGCATTGTTATAGTGAAGAGTTGGACAGGAAGTCTCTAAATGCCTCTCACTTGGGAAGGGATAAGTAAGACGTGATATAGTCAAATTATGGGATATTATGCAATAACTAAGAAATAAACTAGATTGATAACATCAACAGGGATAGATCTTGAAAACACATACTAAGTTTAAACAGCAAGGTACAGAATATGTAAAATTTTTAAATCATGTAAAATAATACTGAGGATAATGGGTAGTAAAAGTATAAAAATATAGGGGCGCCTGGGCGGCTCAGGTGGCTGAGCGTCTGACTCCGGCTCAGGTCGTGATCTCGCGGTCTGTGAGTTCGAGCCCCGCGTCAGGCTCTGTGCTGACAGCTCAGAGCCTGGAGCCTGCTTCAGATTCTGTGTCTCCCTCCCTCTCTGCCCCTCCCACACTCATGCTCTGTCTCTCTTTGTCTCAGAAATAAATAAACATTAAAAAAAATTTTTTTAAGTATAAAACTATAGATCAGGAAGATACATGCCAAAATAATGATCATAGTTTTCTCTTCAGTGGGCAGGAGAATGAAACCAGAGTAAAACCATCTGCAAATTTTGTTCCTTTAAAGCAAACGAACATCTAAAACAAAAATGAGCACATATTATTTGCTGCAAATCCTGGCACATGGATCATGTGTCTCTTCAAAACTTTTCTTATTTTTCTGCATTAAAAATGTTTCCCGGGGCGCCTGGGTGGCGCAGTCGGTTAAACGTCCGACTTCAGCCAGGTCACGATCTCGCACTCTGTGAGTTCGAGCCCCGCGTCGGGCTCTGGGCTGATGGCTCAGAGCCTGGAGCCTGTTTCCGATTCTGTGTCTCCCTCTCTCTCTGCCCCTCCCCCGTTCATGCTCTGTCTCTCTCTGTCCCAAAAATAAACAAACGTTGAAAAAAAAATTTTTTTTTAAAAAAAAAATGTTTCCCATTAAAAAGGTAGGAATTTAACTCAGTTTAGCAGACATGTACTGAAGGCTTCCTATGTGCACACATGCCCCTAAGTAACATTGGTGGGAAAAATGGACACAAACTGTCTACAAATCATTTGCAATGGTATAGATAGTAAAAAAGAAAAAAAAAAAAGTGGGGGCGGGGTGAGGTGGGAGAGTGTGAAGAAAAAGCTGATTCCACGTCTGGGAAGCAGGGCTGCTCCTTCCTAAGAGAGGCAAAGTTTTATGGAGTGAATGAGTGAGTAGTGTCCAACAGGGCATTTTCTCTTTAAGGTATGACATGTTGTAGATATACTAGGACTTAAAAAAAAAAAAAAAAAACAAACCTTTCCAAATGAAAACCCAAGAAAATGAGACAAAGGAACCCAATGGTGTAATCGTATGTGGCACAGAAATCCCTAATTCCACTGATTTTAAGTGTTATTTTGATAAGACAGAATTTGAGTTCCCCCGTCAGAGAACATTAACTCCATTTTGCTAAATAAATTAATTTTTGTACGTAGTGTATTTTTTTTTTCCAACGTTTTTATTTATTTTTGGGACAGAGAGAGACAGAGCATGAACGGGGGAGGGGCAGAGAGAGAGGGAGACACAGAATCGGAAACAGGCTCCAGGCTCCGAGCCATCAGCCCAGAGCCTGACGCGGGGCTCGAACTCACGGACCGCGAGATCGTGACCTGGCTGAAGTCGGACGCTCAACCGACTGCGCCACCCAGGCGCCCCAATACGTAGTGTATTTTTAAAAATGTTCTCCCTGTCTGTGTTTAAGACAGAAGTTTTAACACCTTACATCACAAATTGTACCACATTGGGAACACCTTTGTCATCTGCTTGTACCTCAGTTTCCCCATCTGTGAAAATGCCCGTGGTAACAATAACCAGCTCTGTGGTTTAAGGAAAAGGAAATACTACATCAGATACAATGCCTGGCCAAAAGTAAGCACTCAACAAAGGTAAGTTCTTTTCCTCCTCGCCTAGAAGAATCTATTTATATCTAAGCAATCTCTATGTTGCACTAACTAGAAATAATCATTATCTGTTCATTAATGTAGCATTTCTATTTTGTTGCAATTTTGTTATTCCAACGCAACTTATTTTTATAATCTTGAAACTAATGAAAGGTCCATTTTAAAGAGTCTGCATTTCAAATGCTCACAATTTTCTTATCACACAGGGGTAACAAACTTGGGGTTCAATGAATGTCCATGGAGGGCTGTCAGGGTCCCTGAACCCTAGAAGATGCAAAATTGTGTTTTGAATAGAGGCAGATTCTTCCAGGGAGAGGGGCCACAACTTTCATCAGATGACCCTCTCCCAAACGCTGCCGTACCCTTATATTGTTGTGTGTCTTACTATAGAACCCTGCTTGTACATTATATACAAAATTTAAAACTACCTGCCTACGTTTATGATGGGGCTCCCCATCCCCCTCCTTAACCTTGGGGTATGGGGATAAAAGGGAATAAATTAGTAAAACAAGAGAAGAGTCTGGTACACAACAGTAAAAGCAAGACGAACACAGCCCTCTCTGTCTGTGGCCCATTCAGAAGCAAGAAGCAAGCAGCAGCCCAGGGGCAGCTGATCCTGATAAGCAGGTGAAGGGGATGATATTCGTACGAATGTGCAACATATCATCTTTCGTTGGAGGAATTTTTCTCCACTGTCTTAGTTGTGAACCAAGAGGAAATGTGCAATGAAAATTTAATCCCTCTGTTGCAAATGTCAGATTTTGTAGAGCAAAGAAACATCTCTATTTTTATGTTCCAAGTGCTGCAGATTTGGGGGGAGCTCTGGTTCCTTTGGGAAATGTCCAAACCTCTTTATCTTGCTTCACCCTTACTGCCATTGGCCAGTGACCCCATGGCAAAGGAAAGTACCATGCACCCTTCCCCCTCTGGTCCCTTAGTAATGACTTCTGTCCCTTTTTCTTGGCTGTGGTCTTTGGAGATTCTTCAGAAGTTCCCTCCTATTCCCCTCTCCCGAGGTCAGGGGGCTTCTGATTGACACAGTGATCCTGGACAGCAGCACCCCCTTTTTCTTCTCATAAGTGGACACAGTCCACTTTTCCCATGAGGAGGGAAGGGAAACTTTTGAGAGGCCTCAAAAATTTCCCTTACTCAGGTAATGGGATTTCGCACCTACCAGCATAACTTCTGAAATGAAGGCCCGGGCTGCCCTCACTTTAGGGAGACCCACAGACCCCAGGACTCAGCCTCAGCCTCCTCTGCTCTCTCTCTCTGCCTCATTGCATCCACACCACACAGTCTCCTCTGGGGTATCCTATATCATGCAGTGGTTTTCAAACTTTTTTTTCTTTTAAGCAGTAGAATTATTCTTTCCAAATGAACTATTGAGCCAAAATCCAATCTGTAAAACAGCTTGAAGCAGAACAGAGCTTGGATAAGGGAATGGGTCATATCTTTACCTACTTAACTTCTCCACCAGGGAGGGGCACTATAGCACTTCCCAAATCCCAGGAACACCACTGAGGAACGCTTGATGGAAGGAAACAAAGCAGCCACTGGCCACTCATCCTGTCAAGTTTGTAGATCACAAACAGCAAAATCCAGTTCCTGGCCAGCTGATCACTGAAGGGATTCACTGGAGGGCTGCTGTGTAGCCAAGAATTGTAAGGAAGGCTGGGAGAACCAAGTGCAAAAAGGAGAAAGAACGGAGAGGATCTAGATCAGCTGAGCTCCTTCTGAGAAGGAGGGCATGTATGATCATATAGTTTATGCACCGCACAATTCCGAGGTAGTAATCACTAGATTTATGTGCAGTGCACAACCTGCGTAGCCATCCATGACAATCCTGAGCTGGGCCCTTGGGATCCCCTCTAAAAGAGATGATGTTCAGATGCTGGACCATCCAAAGCAATCGTCTTTCCTGCTCCTGTGTACCAAGTGCTTTACCTGTTTTAGCTCATTTTATCCGCTCCAAAGCCCACAGAACATCATAAGAAGCATTGCGGGCCCTTGTTAAAATGCGGATTTCTAGGCTTTTCCCCTTAGGATTTCATAAGAGAAAAACATTGGGGTGGCAGCCTGGGAAGTTCCATTTTACAAGCACCTCAGCTGATTCTGATGTGAGTGGTACCAGAAACACTGTCCTGCATGCCAAATGTATTATTGCCATTCTACAGATGGGAAAAGTTTCACTTACCCAAGATCACACAGCTGGCGATTGGCAAAGAGAGGGTTTGGATCCAGACCCTTCTGGCTCCAAAGCATGTGAACTTTTCACTATACTCAAGACATCTCTCTTTGCACCTAGTTTCAGAACCTCAGTTCCCTACGGTCCCAAATGTCACTTCACATCTTTCTCTAAACAAATTAAAAAAAAAAATTAGATTGGCTTTAAGAGAAAATTTTTTTTACCTCCATACATAGAAACCCAGCATCACTTGCTACTTGCTGTAAATGGGAGGTCATTATGAAAGTGGATGGGCAGCTGCTAGTGACAGATCCTGGGCCCACACCTGGAAGGCAGGCGCTTTGCCCATCCCGAAAACAGCCGGGCTCAAACGATGCAGTCTTCACCCGGAGCCCACCTGCTCACCCCTCCCTGTTCACAGATAAGCAAGCCCACAAACTTGACATTCGTGAAATATACACAAGGCTTTCTTAACCTGAAGTCCAAGTATAGGCTCAGAGGTGAGGTTTCCCCCACCATGGGACAATTTTTTCATGCTGCTTGATGTGTGTGAAGGCTTTTCTGGGTTGAGGGTCCATGGCCCTCTTCTGAGTCTTGCGGAGATCTATAATTCAAAAGAGATTAGGAGCTGCTGCTGAAAATGAACGTTTCCTCTCTGGATTTTCTCTTTAGCTTGTATCCCATGACTTTCCTTTTTGGCTAATCTTCCTCAAGTGCCCTGCCAGGTGCCCTTCAGTGGGCTTCCGCTTTCCCATATGGGCTTCAGGGACTGATTTTGAAGGGACATTTTGCCTGTGTTTCCATGAGTGCTTACTGGAAGGGTGCAAGGCACCAAGGGAGGTCTGGGCTGTAAATGGATCATGACATGAAGTGTCCTCTCCTGGCAAATGTCTACTCTGTGACTAGTCTGCACCTTTGGTCTGGATAATGCACTAAGTTGAGGCATTTCCCTACAGCTTTCCTTTTTCTTCTTAAAAAATTTGTAAATGGAGAAATAATTAATGGATGGCAGATGGGGAGAGTCAGGTTCCTCACTGGTGTACTGAGAGCAAGGGAGAAGGTCACAATGGCCCATGTGCTGATGGTTTAGAGCTGGGGACTGGGTATGAGACTTCAGTATGAGTTTATATTTACCTTAGTCTAGATGCAGACACGTGTAAATACACATTAGTATACACGCATGCTTTCTTGTTCTGCCAGCCAAGAGGATCTAGAAGCAAGAAACACAGCTAGTGCCCAGATTTTGGTTTCTCACAGGGTTCTCCATCAGAAGGAGTGAGAGCTTTTGGAGAAATGACTGATTACAGGACCGACACAGGAGATACATAAGATAAGCCTGGAGTATCTTATACTCCAGAGAACAAGGAAGATCTGGACTAAAAAACCCCCAAGAACCAACGAAATTCAATGATGGGGATATGTCAAAGGGACACAGGAGCCAACTGATGGAGCTCCCAATAGCCAAAGCTGGAACAAGTTGAACAAAACAAAATAGATAAAGTAGTGTTGGATTGTCACCCAAAATATGAAATACGTGTACATGAGTCCATACCAATAGAAACAACAATTAAATAAATGCAGAGGATAGACGAATCCTCCATGCAGAATAACTCCCAATAATTTATGGAACTATTTCGCTGTGAAGGGGAGAGCATATGTCCCTACACCTTAAGCATAATGACTTTCTTTCAAAAAGGATAGTATGGAAATAGGGGGAAAGAGTAACTCTACTGTGGAAAAATCTGATAAACACCCCCTCAGCCAGGTGGTCATGGTCAACATCAACAGTGATAAGTCAGTGTGTATCCTTGACACGATGGGATGAGAATGCAACCTTACCTCCGTGGTTTTCCTCCCCAAAACACGTTAGTCTAATCATGAGAAAAACACCAGACAAATTCCAGTTGACAGACATTCTACAAAATACCTGAGCAGTACTCCTCCAAGCTGTTAAGGTTATCAGAAACAAGGGAAGTCTAAGAAGCTCTTACAGTCAAGAAAAGTCCAAGGAGATATGATATCTAAATGTGATGTGGGACCCTCAAAGGGATCCCAGAACAGGAAATAGATCTTAGGGGGAAACTGAGGAAAACTAAATAAAATATGGGCCTTAGTTAATAATAATAATGTGTCAATATTGGCTCATTAATTGTGATAAGTGTGTCATATTAACATAAGATGTTGATAATAGGAGCACCTGGGTGGCTCAGTCGGTTAAGCATCCGACTTTGACTCGGGTCATGATACCGCAGTTCGTGAGTTCGAGCCCCGCATTGGGCTCTGTGCTGACAGCTCAGAGCCTGGAGCCTGCTTCAGATTCTGTGTCTCCCTCTCTCTGCCCCTCCCCCGCTTGTGCTCTGTCTCTCTCTCTCAAAAATAAATAAACATTAAAAAAATTAAAGAAAAAAAGATGTTAACAATAGGGGAAACTGGGTTTGGGGTATACAGGAAAGCTCTGTACTATCTTTTTATTAACTTGTAAATCTAAAACTGTCCTAAAATCAAAGACTTATTTTAAAAAAGACAAAACATTATAAAATAGTTCAAGCATATAGAAAAGTACAGAAAATAATTTAACAGACATACGTGTATCCATCATCCAGGTTGAACAGATACTAACATTTTGCCACATTTGTCTCAAATCTCTTTCGTCTTCTCATGAATTAAAGCATTACCAATACAGTTAAAATTACTCTATTCCTTTCCTCTGTCATCATTCTCGGAGATAATGTCTCAAGTTGCTGTTTATTATTTCCAGGCGTATTTTATACTTATGCTACATATGTATATTTCTATTAACGAATGTATGCTATAGTTTTGTGTTAATAGTTACATAAACAGTAATATGTGGTTATATAAGTTTTGCAAATTGTTCCTTTACACAATATTAGTTATTAAATGTATCTATGTTGGTTCACTTTGATCTAGTTCATTCAATTTAACCTTTGTATGGTATCCTATTGAATGAATAATGCACCATTATTCATCCTTCCACTGAGGGACAGTTAGATTGTTTCCAGTTTTTTACTGTTGAAAACAATGTTCCAATTAACATTCTTATATATGTCTTCTGGTGTATACATCAAGAGATGTTAGGGTATACGCTTTATGAGCAGAATTGCTGGGTTATGGGCTAGGTGCATCTTTAACATTATGGATATGGCCACGTTGCTCTCCAAAGTGGGTTCACTAATTTATCTTCCCAGTAGCAGTGAATAAGAGTTCAGTTCCTCTCTTTATCCCTATGAACAGTTGGTATTGTCCAGTTCTTAATTCTGCCAATCAGGTTAGGGAATATATTTTTCATGCTTATTGGCTGTTCTGGTTTCTTTTGTGAATTTCCCGTTTATAGCTATTGCCATTTTTGTACTGCATTGCTTAATACGTTGCTTACTGAATACATATTTAATTTGTTTAAAAAAAGTAACACAAGGTTCTCAGGTGTCCTAACCCAGTGATGTCCTAGAGCCTCACAAAATCCAGATGTATGTCTCCTCAGAACTCTGTACTCTGTGACCTCACATTGGCAGCTTTCATTAGCCAAGGTGGAATATTTACACAGAGGAAATTGACAAGCTCTACAAATCAGACCTCCCTCCCCCAGCCTATTGTCAAACATTTGCAACTAGCACACTATTATCTTAACCTCCTCCTAGCTCCTACCTGGCTCAACCATCTCCCACACCATGTGGCAGGTTTGAAAGCAATCCCTGACCTTCTAACTTTTTAGCATATTGGAACCGGGCCTCGGACCTCTTTCAGGAGCTATCTCAACAGGGTTTCTATAATATAAGATAAATTCAACATCCTATTAAACTAATACATCTTCAACTTTAAAGCTCATCCCTATTCATTTAAAGCAAAGCTAGGCTCCTTCAGTGACCATCAGCCACAGTAATCCAAGCACAGAAGTAGAATTTAAATATCCAGGGACCTCAGATATCACTTGTCATCCTCCCAGTTAATCCAGTACTTCTTTGGACGATTTCCCCGGTAGGTGTGGATCCAGTCTCTGTATGAACAGCCTAATAACGCAGAGTTGCTTCCGGTACAAGGCAGTGCTCCAAACAGAGGTTATTTATTTCTATTGGAAAAGAAGAAACATTCTCAGAAAGAAGTGAAATCTGTTTTCCTTCCCATTAGTCTAGCTCTGCACATTGGAGTTACCTGGGTCAAGTCCAGTAATAATCTTCCAGGTATATAGAACCAGAGGTCATAGAAGACTTCTCTTAATGTCTATATGTCTTAATCATCCCTCATGGGATGTACCATCCAGCCCTTTCATACTCTTGCCCCTGTGTCAGTGTTCAGTTCTCTTGTTGATCAATGGTCCTCCAAGGACAAATGTCAACAACTTGATATTGTGGTCTCCACACTGTAGAGCGCAGACATCTGCGTAACTTCAAGATCTCACTTACCTGCAGCGCGTCCATGAGGCCAGAACAGGGTTTGCTATAGTTTCGACCCAGACACACCAATGTTGCTTTAAAAAAAAGTCCTGAAGAAATGTACAAATATATCCTACAGAATAAGGTTTACACTGGAACTTAATATCCCAAAGAGGGCATTTTACAGGAACATTTTCAATAGTCAATTGGAAGAAGATTCCTCTTGTGGATCACCTATAACCATTCGCATCTGCTGTGGTGATGTATCTGTTTGTCTCCCATACCATATTCTTAGAAGAATACATATGAGAATTTAGAAGTGCTAAAAAATGGGTTCTACTCTAAGAAATCCTAATGTGTGGGAAATCTGCATTAATAAAACAAATTAGGAAGCAGTTATTCCCTGAGCCTGGCTTCTCTTGCCTGTGCCTTGATTTATAGACTGTTAATTACTTAACAGAGAAGGCAAAGGTAGGAGACATGTGGGTTAGAGTATAAGATACCAAGGTAGCACTCTCGATTAAAAACCAAAGAGGGAAATCATGGTATTGCAGAAGCCAAAAGATCTACTCCAATGCGATCATTTCACAGAGGAGGAAACACAGAGGCAAAGAGCCACGCACAAAGTGACATACAGCACTACAGAGTAGGGTAGGGCAGGCGGGCAGGGGTGGGGGTGGGACGTGGCGGGCAGCCTCCCTGCTGCTGATAAAACATCTTTGGTCAGGGCGCCTGGGGGACTCCATCGGTTAAGCGCCTGACATCGGCTCAAGTCATGATCTCACCATTTGTGTGTTCGAGCCCCGCGTTGGGCTCTGTGCTGACAGCTCAGAGCCTGGAGCCTGCCTCGGATTGTGTCTCCCTCTCTTTCTGCCCCTCCCCTGCTTGTGCTCTGTCTCTCAAAAATAAACATTAAGAAACAAAGAAATAAAAACATCTCAGAGCTGGTGGCATTAACCAGAGGGAATACAAATCTTGATGTAATCCTACTTTGCAGGTACTTTTCTGATGCATTTCAAAACCAAAGTAGCATCGGGGCACCTGGGTGGCGCCTCCGTCATCAGCTCAGGTCATGAACTCTCAGTTCACGAGTTCAAGCCCTGCGTGGGGCTCTGTGCTGACAGCTCAGAGCCTGGAACCTGCTTCAGAATCTGTGTCTCCCTCTTTCTCTGTTCCTCCCTTACTTGCACTCTGTTGCTCTCTTTCTCTCTCTCAGAAAAAAAAAAAAAAAAAAAAGTAGCATCTTTGATGCTCTCTGCCAGGCAGAGATCCTTACTACTGGTATGTGTGAAAGTTAATTACATGGAGGATAAAGAACATCTCTACCATCAGGATGCAGATAGGCTAGTGCCAATCTGTAGAAGGGTATGGTCAGGGTGTTGGCGCAGGGACAGAAGCCTTGAACCTATGGTGATTCCAAGGATGCCTGTCACTCCTGCCCCAGGTTTTCCAAGAACTTTTCTTATTGATGTTTCACCCAAACATGGTTCCGGAAGTTGTCAGAAAAAGATGTTCCAGCCATCTCTATCCAAATTCTCTCTGAAACCTCCATATTGCCTTTAAAGCATCACAGAGGAATGTAGCATTTACGGTCCTGTGAGCGCCGGGCTATCTGTGCAAATCTAAAATAAAAAAATCTTCTCAAGTTGGGTGTAAACAGATCTCACGGAGACTGGGACTCACATCGCCTTGACCATGCAGGGACTTGAACCAACTTGAGATCACTAGTATCTTTCCTACCCCTGGATTGCTTTGTGGAGACCCCTTGGTGCCTAACACAGCTAAAACCCTTTGCAGTGGACCTTAGGCAGATGGACTTCTGAAAATGTATTTATATGTAGAGACAGCTGTGGGCATGAAGTTTGGAGATGAGCATCTCTGGGAACTCACATAATAGCAAAAATGGAAAGCCTTGTGCTTTCTTTTTTTAGAACGGCTGCAAAATTTCTAATTTACACAATACACACTTTAAAACTTAAATTCAGATATATTTACCTACAGTGAAGTGCATCCATTTTTTAAAAAAAATTAAGTTTATTTATTTTGAGAGACACAGAGACAGCATGAGTAGGGAAGGGGCAGACAGAGAGGGAGAGAGAGAGAATCCCAAGCAGGCTCCACACTGTCAGTGCAGAGCCTGATGTGGTGCTCAAACTCACAAGACCACGAGATAATGACCTGAGCCGAAAGCAAGAGCCAGATGTTTAACCGACTGAGCCACCCAGGCACTCTATGAAGTGCATTTGTCTTAAGTGTACAGTTCGATGTGTTTTTGATGAATGTCTACACTACCATGGCCAACACCCCAATCAAGACAAAGAGCATTGTCATAACCCTAGAAAGTTCTTTGTGCTTCTTTCTAGTCATCCACAACTCTCCTGCCCCCATCAAAGGCAAACATGATTCTGATTTTTATCTCATAGATCGGTTTTGCCTGATCGTGAACTTCATGTGAACAGACTAATATACAATATGTGCCTAGCTTATGCATTATACTTTTGAGGCTCATCTTTGTTTTTGTATATATTAATGGTTTGTTCCTTTTTATTGTTAAGCAATATTGGGTCGAATGGACATATCACGATTTTTTAATTTGTTCTTCTTTGGTGTGCATTTGGGTTGTTTCCAGTTTGTTGCTATTAAGAATAAAGCAGCTACCAACATTCCCATACAGGTCTTTTGTGAACTTTTCATTTCTTTTGGTTAAATAGCTAGGGATAGAGAATTGCTGGATCATAAGTCAGGTGTATGTTCAACCTTACAGGAAATTGCCAGACAGTTTACATAATACACTCTTAATTAGCGAACCTGATTACCTGTGAAGTGAATATTTCTACATTTTTTATCTCATGATTTTTGTCTCAAATTGCACTGATAGGTTATGAGTACACATTCTTTTGCAATGTATCCTGAAGGATAAGCCCTTGAGTAACTATATCATTGTAGTGGTTCTTTAATTCCTCTGACTTATTGATACAAACAACTTAGAATCTGGAAAAATCATACTGGAAAACTGGGATGATCTCTTTTGTGAATCCCTCCCATATTTTTGTCATCTTCTTTCATAGTTTATACATACAAAAATATGTGCAATATATGCATTAGTTATCAAGTATAATTATAAAGTGGAAATCTGTAAACCCACCACCCAGCCTGAGGAATGAGCACAGTTCTGAGAACATTGCGTGTGCTTCTGGGCTTCTCCCCAACCCCTCCCAGAGGTAACCAGGATCCTATGCTTTGTGTTCCTTATTAATCCTTTTGCTAAAATAATAATGATTATAATAAATAAAGCAAAAATACTTTATTGTGTATTTAATTATCTTGCTTTAAAAATTGCCACATGCTTTTTGTCTTCTTTGCTTTTGAGCTTTATCAAAATGGTGTCGTGTGTACTATTTCAGAACTTGCATTTTTTTTAAATTTAAAATTGTGTTTCAAAGCTTTGCCCACATTGTATGTGGCTGTAGTTTATTCACTTTTGCTTTGAATGACATTCCTTTCTGAGAATATATCACGATATATTGTGTACGTAAAATACTTGTCGATTGTCACCTGTGCTGTTTCTCACATTTCTTTTTTTTACTTGGTATATGTTACGTTTTGGGGGAGCCTGATACATTGAGCAGAACATTTCGAAATAACGCTTTTCAAGTAAACAGTTTTAAAAAGTGAAAATGAGCAACCATTTTCAGCTCCAAATAAAGGGAAATTTATAAGATACATGGGGGAAAATTGCATACAACAAAATGTGTGATGCATTGTCAATGCTACTGTAAAACAAAGACTCCAGTCATGTTTTACTACATGATTTAATTTCCAAGGTTGAAAAAAATAAGTTTGACTTTGATATGTAGCATCTAATCCTGGAAGAAAATAAAAATCACCTTCTTTGTCTACATGATCAAGTTAGAGCTGAAAAGCGATCTAAATTTTGACTCTCTTCGAAATATTAAGCTATATAATAGTAAGCATCTTCACGGTCTAAAATAACTTTACCTTATATATTTCCTACTACTTTAGGAAAACACAGACATTAAAAAAATTCACAAATGAAAAATCATTTTGGTCAAAAAAACCCTACAATTTAAATAACTACGCATTTCTCTTTATTCCATAAACCTCCTTATGTTCTCAGGGACAACTCAGTGGGCATTTTTATTACTAATACTTGAAATATATTGTGTAGTAAGGATCTTATATTAGCATTCACCTTAAAAAATCAGCTCTAAACTTTTGCCTTAATTTAGAAGTACATATTAAAACATTCTGAATATGAAATATGAAAACATAATATTGATATTACTTTATATTTAGCTGTAGAATGGATCTGTAGGCTTCAAGACCAACCTCATGCAGGGAACTCTCTGAAGAAATATTTAAAAATTAGTAAACTAAATTTTAATTATTCACATATACTGCCTAATTTTTAAATGATACATGCTAAATTTAAGTTTCTTTTTAAAGATTCTAGTATGTGTCTTTCTCTGTTAATGTCCAGAAACATCTAAAACTGGAACACTGTATTTGAAAATTAAGCTGAATTCAGTTAAACAAAAACAATCCCATATGAATGACTTTCTTAAGTTAAAAAAAAAAAAGATTTATTTTCCTTCTATACAACTGACTCACTGAATTGAGCTAAAAATTTCCAAGGGGAAAAATGATCTAGGAAATAAATATAGGGGAGAAAAGGGCTAGGTTTCCATTATGATAGCTTCTGACTTGTTTTCAGCTCTTAATTAAAAAAAAAATTATTTACGAATGATGGGATGCATAATGTAACGTGGAAATCTTTTACAATTACAGTAAAAAAAGAAACGTACCTTTCCTTTAGAACAGATCCCTACTTACCAGACAGTCTGATCGTTTATGAGACAAACACTTCCACTCGATCTAGAGATTCACAACTCTTTTATTAGCCATCTTCTTTTTATTTATTATTGACATCAATTAGCCTGAGTCATGAAACCGGACCACATTACAGACGACACGTGGTCCAATCACTATTTTTAAAAGTCCACGTATTTCAAACTCCTTTCTCCAGCCATTGCTGGGGTTTTTCTCCTTTGAGGACCTGGTCTCCGCGGCATTTATTCATTAGATGGCTGTCCTAGGGCAGTCTCGCTTTGGGGAAACCTCTCCTTGGTCACAATCAAGAAAACCACCAAGGAGACTTGGGGTTTGTGCTGGTTTCTAGCCACTTACGTAGCAAACGAAACTAGAGAGACGTGCTCAGGAGAACCCGAGGCAGGTGCGGGTGGGTTTCCGCAGTGACCACGGATCGCGCGTGTGTGCGGCATGTTTCCGGGTCCCGACACCAGCGGGGAGACTTGTCTCAGCTCCGGCCCTGTCCCCCCACCCAATTCTCAGGAACCCTTCGGACACGCCCCCCCCTGCCTCCGGGGCCCCGCAGACCGGCACTGTGCACGCGCCTCGGCCGCTCCCCGCAGCCGCCCACGTGGTGGATCCCCGAGCCGCGTGAGACCGCGAGGAGCGGCCAGTGCGGGCCACGGGTAGTGGAGGCCCGGCCAGCGCGACCCAGCCTAGCCAGCCCCCTGCCCGGGCCCCCACATTTCCTCTCCCGGAGGGAGGCGACACTCAGCCAGCCGGCCTTCCCCGGCGCCTGCCGCGCCCCCTGGCGGCCGCTGCGGGGACGCGCCCTGGGCACGCGGGGCAGTCTGTCTGGGCCCCCCCTTCCCCCGCTCGGGGCCCGCGGCAGGCGGCGGGCAGTATCCCCTCACGCCCCTGGGCTAAACCACGCGGGCCGCGCCCTCCCCCTTCAGCTCCCCGCGAGCCCCCAGAACTCCGGACTCTGCGGCCGCGACGCCGCGGCCGTCCCAGCCTTGCGTGAAAGTGCCTGCCTTAGTAGGTTGGGGGTCTGCTTTCTCCCAGGTGTGCCCCTCCCGCCACATTCGGGCTTTCCAGCACGCTGCGAAAAAAATGCCGCATGCACGCACTTATTTATTTATTTTGCAACAGCTGCAAGAAACAATGAAGCTTTTCAAGAATCAGGGAAACGCGCTTTCCAGCCTTGCTGTTGTTTTCAATGAACCTCTCCGGCCCCGCACTGCCGGCCCACCCTGCCCCCTCCCTTCCTCCCTTCTCTTCTCCAGCCTGCCCCTTCGCGGAGCCCGGGCCGGCGCCGGGGGCATTGTTTTTGGAGTCTTGCGGGAGGGGAGGGCGCGTGCAGGGTGGCCGGCGCAGTGCGGGTGGGGGCGAGAGCGTGTGGGCGCGCGCGCGCGTGTGCCGGAGCGGGCGGGGGGCGGGGGCGGGGGCGGTGCCTCGCAGCCTCGCACCCCACGCCCCGGCTCCGCTCCGCACGTCCCTGGAATCCCGGGCTCCGGCTCTTGGCGCGCGCCGGCCTGGGCCGGGCCCTCGGCGCGCCGCGGCTGCGGCTGTGGCCGCTCCAGTGTGCGCGCGGGCGCGTGTGCGCGGCCCCGAGAGTGCGCGCGCGCGCGAGCCCCCAGTGTGTGGCAGCAGCGGCGGCAGCGGCGCGGCGAGGCTGAGGCTCTTGTTTACCAGCATTAACTCCGCTGAGCGGAAAAAAAAAAAAAAAAAAAAAGAGGAAAAAAAAAAAAACCCGAGGAGGAGCGAGCGCACCAGGCGAACTCGAGAGAGGCGAGCGAGCGAGAGGGACGCCGCCAGCGAGCCTGCCCCCGGCGCGCCCGTGCCCGGCGCTTGCAGACCCTCGGCCCCACTCCCCGGGCCCTCCACGCCCCTCCCGCGCTAGGGGAGCTCCACGGCGCGTTGCGCGCCTCGGCTTTGACCTTCAGCGAGCCGGAGCCCCCGCGCGCGGAGCCGGCGGCGGCGGGCGGGGGCCGGGCGGGGGCCGGCGCGGAGCCCGGGCGGCGCGGCGGGAGTGCTGAGCGCGGCGCGGCCGGCCCGCCGCTTTGTGTGTGTTCTGGATTTGGGAAGGAGCTCGCGGCGGCGGCGGCGGCGGCGCTGAGGGAGGAGGCGGCGGCGAGCGGAGCCCGGAGGAGGAGGAGGAGGGGGAGCCGCTCATTCATTTTTACTCCGCATTTCTGCCCCCGGCCGGCCTCGCCCGCGACCCGGACTTCGGGGCAATCTTGCGAACTGCGTCGCGCCCTCCCGCCGCGGAGGCTCGGGTGTCGGACAGCTTCCCGCTCTGCCTGGGGTCGGGCTTGTTTTTCTCCGCCGAGACGAATTTGGGCTTTGCCCCCTTTCTGTGCAGTTCCCCCCCCCCCCTCCCTCCTGCCTCTCTGGGTTTGAAAATGGAGGCCGACGACGCCGACAGCCCGCCCCGGCGCGCCTCGGGTTCCCGACTCCGCCGAGCCCTGGGCCGAGGCTGCCGGCGCTGAGGGGCCGCCCGCGCCGCCGCCCGCCCGCTCGGCGCACCCGGAGGGTCCCCGGCCGGCGCCGCCTTTGGAGTATTGTTTCCTTCGCCCTTGTTTTCGGAGGGGGCGAAGACTGAGTTTGAGACTTTTTCTTCCTTTCCCGTTTTTTTTTTTCTTTTTTTTTTCTTTGTTTTCTTTTTCTTTTTCTTTTTGTTTTTTTATTTTTTTGAGAGAGGGGAATTTCGTCCCAAATAAAAGGAATGAAGTCTGGCTCCGGAGGAGGGTCCCCGACCTCGCTGTGGGGGCTCCTGTTTTTCTCCGCCGCGCTCTCGCTCTGGCCGACGAGTGGAGAAAGTGAGTATGTGCCCGCCGCCCGCGGCCACTGCGGGAACTTTTCCTCCGAGGGGCTGCGCCCTGTTTGCGAAACCCGAGTTGCCGTCGTCGCAGCTGTCGGGCCCCTGGGCTCGGGGGCGGCCCGGCGGGGTGTGGAGGGGCTCGGCCTTCCGGCCGGAGCGGCCCCCGGAGCCCCGGCTCTGCGCACCCCCGCGCGGGAAGAGCCTCGGGGGCTTTCTCTTTCGCTGTCCCGGGAGCCCTGCCCCGCGGGCCGGTTGCCTTGGGAAGCGCTCGTGCCCCCGCGGCCGTGCCCGCGCTGGGACTCCGTCGGGGAAGTTCGCGCCGGGCCGGGCCCCGCCACCCACACCTCACCCCCCTCGCGGCGCGCGGGCCGCTCCGCACGGCGGGCTGGCCCCCGCGCGGCCCGCAGACGGTGGTGACAGCTCCCGCGGTCGCGCGGGGCCCTGGCTGCCGGGACAGGCGGGGATCGGGTAGCCCACCGGCCGTGGGGTTCCAGGGGGAGGCGGCCGGCGGAGAGGCCCCGCAGCCCCAGGACACGTTTCCAAACATCCCAGAGCGGCCTCGTGTCGCCAACGCGCTTTACCCCTCGGGCATTTTGGGTTCCTGGCCTTTCCCTCCCCGTCACTTTCGCCCGATCCTCTGCGGGTTACCTGCCCCGGGCTTCCCGCGACCGCTCTGTGCGGCTCAGGCGTTGCGGGGGGAGAGTTCCCGCTGAAGACTCCTCCCCCCCCATCCCCGAAAACTGCAAGGTCGGGGGCTCTGCGTCAGTCCAGCTTTTCCGAGGAGCGCGTCTGGGCCCCTAGTTCACAGGGTTCTGGGACTTTCTTCTCCCAGTTGCTACCCCGGCCCGTAGACCCCTCTCCTCCTGCAGACGGGGGTGGGGAGTGTTCGGGCAGCATCCGACTGTGCGGGAGTGGGTGTGTGGTCCGAGCCGACGTGCATTTCCACACACGTGCTCTCAACGCGGGGCTGTAGCTGTCGCCACACGGCCGCTCGGGGACACTTAGACGCCTGGCCCCGGCGAGAGGTGTCGCGCGCCAGCCTTTAAGGCGCGCCGGGGTCTGCGGCAGCGGGGGGTGGGCGGGAGGGTGTTCTGTTTTGCGAGCGCGGAGCCCTCGCCTTGGTTTGCTGGCCAGAGTTGCGTCGCACTGGATCTCTCCTGCCCCGCACTTCCTTTGTACAAAGTTAATAAGCAGTATCGCTCCACACTCGCTATCGCTTGCAATCTGATAGCTTTTGTTTTGGTAGTGTCGGGTAGGGGTAGGGAAGTGCGGGGAGGGGGGGAGGGAGGGGGGGAGAACTTAGGGCCCCACGACGTGTGGAGGAAGGAGGAGGAGGAGGGGGTTCTATACTCAGAAAATGGAAGCGTGGTTTACTGGCGTATTCGTGATGGCAGGGTAATTTGAACACGATTAAAGTTTAAATGCAGTCGGGGAACTGGGGCTGGGAACGTTGAGGGCGTGTTGGTGAGTAATGTTTGCCGAGGGTATGCAGGTGGTGCCAGTTAACTTTGAAAAATCACGACGGAGCCTCGAAGAGTGAGGGAGAATGGTGGGGGGTGGGGGGGGCGGCGGGGCTGTCTGGCCCCATCTCGGGGGCAATTCGGAAAGGCTGTTGTGTAAACAAACCCTTCTTAAGTGTCTTGGAAGAAATGAGTCCGTGATGGAGTAAGAGGAGATTTTTGTAAAGAATTACTGTTTACTACACGGAGTAAGTCGCAGATTGAGGCCGGACCTTCCACAGAGTTGAGCTCTCCTCCTCTTTGTTTTCTAAACTTTCAGCTCACTGGATTGGACGAAAGGCTTTCGGCTCCCTTCTCAGGGTTACAGATGGTGTTTGGGGGGACCGAAGAGGGTTTCTAGCCTCTCAAGGCTAAATACAGTTTAGAAGACCACAGGAGAGCTAACCCATTTTTTTTTAAGACATGATATTGAGGTGTGTAATGTTTCTAGTTTTATTATTTAATGTTAGTTGTGAGGTTCACAACACCAGTGATGGCCTTGCGTCTTGAGGAAGGAGTCGGGCATTTTAAAATAGGATGTCTTGTTGTTCCCAGCGATCTTCGTGAACAGTATTCTTTGTGAAAGGAGGCTCTTTCTTGAGAAAACAGGAGGAGAAGGGGCATTTTCATGCATGTTTATAATACAGAGAGGCCAAAGCTTTTCTCAAGGATCCCTTGAAAATTGTTGGTTCCTGAAAACCTGACGGATGGCCAGAAGGCACCCCGACTCCTGTCTTGGTTTGTTGAAGTCCTAACTCAGTCTCTGTTCCTTCCTACAGCTCTGACGTTTTCAGGAGAAAAGGATATGCTCAGTGTTTAGCATGTGTTCGGTTTTTAGTCAGGTGCTGGAACCCTTAACTCTGATGGAAATAAACTACTGAATCCAGTCAGGGATGAGTATTGTTTTGGGATAAAAATTGGGCTGGTGTTTGTTCCTATTGTATTGGCATATTTAAGGATTAGTGTTTACTCTTTGAACACTGACACAACAGTAAGGTGATTTTCTTTTAAATCTTTCACTGAAGAGATGTAGAAGTTTTTGAGGCAGATGAAGTCAAGCAGACACGTTTGTTTTGTTATCAACATAATGTGAACAGAGCATCTAAATAAGGGAGGCTGGGAAGTTCTGAGTGATAGCTAAATCATCTGATGGCTTCGTCTTTTTTTTTTTTTTAAATCCACATGTATTTTAAACATATTGGCTATCTCATTAAAAGGGCTCAGTCCTCTTTCTGCCCCAGGCACAGTCCTATCCAATTGTCAGGGAAATATAGGTATGTGAAAGGTTGATGTTTAAAGAAGTTGGTGTTTTATTACCAGAGGAAGAATCCAGAATAAGAAGGTTGGAAAAAACCTAAATAGCAAATTATAGTTTAGACTCTCTAGAGGGAACTAGCAAGTAAATGATACTTTTGAGTAGGGATGGGGTGTGGGTCAGGATTTGAAGTTTAAAAGGTTGTATGTTTGATTTGTCAGAAGGATTAGAAAACTCTGACCTTAAGAAATGTGCTAAGGTTGCCTGGAAGAACCTTAAAAGCATCATGCTAAGTGAAAGAAGCCAGTCACAAAAGACCACATATTATATGATTCTGTTTACATGAAGTCTAGAATAAGCAACTCCATAGAGACGGAAAGTAGATTAGTGGTTGAGTAGGGCCGGGGGAGGACGGAACAGGGAGTGACTGTTCATGGGTATGGGCTTTCTTTTGGGGGTGATGAAAATGTTCTAAAATTAGATTGTGGTGATGGTTGTACCACTCTGAATATACTAAAAATCATTGGAGTGTCCACTTTAAATTAGCGACTTTTATGACATACAAATTGTATCCCAATAAACCTGCGTCCCCCTCCCCCCCTTTTTAAAGAAATCTGCGAAGGTTGACAAGAATGCATTGTCACTTTGAACATAGAGGTTAGATTAAGTAAATTTGTCCAGCAAGTGATCATATCTCTTTTTTATTTGTGGAGTTTCTTACATCCGTGCACTCTAGCAATACGGCAAACTGATGGCTGGTGTTGTAACAGTGGGGTTTCAACACCATAGGAGAAATGGGCAGGAAAAAAAAATCTTGGTTATACACAGCTCAAGTAGGGATTTAGGGGTTGGACTTAAAAAACACAAATGCCAATGAAAGTCAGATTTGTGACAGTGAAATCCTTAACTGAATCCGAAACGAAGTTGGTCTTTCCAAGACTAAAGTTTAGGAGCTGAGTCCGGAAGGCTTTTTGTATTTCCAGTTTTCTTACATGTGTTTTCCAACAAAGAAATAATGTACTGTTTTAAGATGGTAAAGAATTTCCACTTTGTTTTTTCTTTCTTTCCTTTCTTTCTCTCTTTGATATCCCTTATTAACTACTCTGGTAGTAAAGACTGAGGATGAATGGGGTGGGTTTTTTCTTTGTTGCTCATTTTATTTTTTTTAAATGGCTTCAGAATCAGAGCAGGAAACAGGATCTTTGTACGCTACAGTAGTTTTTTCAGGCATACGATAATTTTTTTTAATTAAAATTTCTCGTGGAACAAAAGATTTAAACATACAGCAAAGGCATTTTTGCTATGCCCTTTTCCAGATTTACCTTGGCCTTTTAATAGAAAAAGATGTGGAGAATAGTGGTTGTTTACATTTGTTTTTGCTCTTTGTCTAGGACTTAGTTTACTAATAAAAATGTTTCCTGCCCTTCTTATTGTTGCAAGATCAGGGCAGTAATGAAAATCAACTGTATCGTTTTCACTTGTTGCCTTAGAGTTTTGCCAAGGGGAGCCCTCAAGGGACAGTAGCTTCCTTTTAAATCTGGTTTCATTTGTTTTGTGAGAAGCAACTGAAGCTGTAAGAAGCAACTGAATCCAGCCAGCACTTATTGGGCACCTGCTGTATGAAAGCTGGACCCTATGCCAGGCAGTGAGTAAGCTTACAAGGAAAGAGGGCTTTGTCTTTGTCCTTGGGGCATTTTTTAAAACTCCTGCGTGAAACAAAGTTGCTTAGAAAATCAGATCTTTTTCAGACTCAGCACAGAATGCACGGTTTTCAAATAGGCGGCAAACAGCATTTTAAAGGCCCTTTAAAAACATTTCTGTAGACTTAAGATACGAAGTAAACCAATGTTGCTGAATCTTCTAAAGCCCTCTGCTGCACCATTTTTGCCTTCCTCACATATTGCCTCCCATTGCAGTACTGGACGCACGGGACGCATTCACCGGTCTACGCTCAGCCTCTCAGCTTTTTTACAACATTGGTTCTGACAATTGTGATTAAAAATGTGGAGTGTTGCAGTTACCTTTTGCCAACACTTCAGGAGTTACAGGTGGCGTTCGTGAATGCTGCACGGCATGTTTTGAGTTGTACGGAAGGTGGAACTTATTTCAAAACTGTTCTGGAGTTACACATTGCTGAGCCTTCTGGACATTATTAGGAAACTTTCTTAATTGTAAGGCTTTATCATGTAAAAGCACTAACTGTTTGTAAAGGTGCAGAAGGGTAAGAATAAGATCCAGGAGGCAACTGAATCATGACTTTGTTTTTTTTAATCATAAAAAGTAGAAGCTGTGTTTCTTTCTGGGTTGTGATTTGCTTCGATTTGTTTTCAACACTCATTTAAAAATCCTAAGAAGAGGTATCTGTGCCTGCAGGCCACCTTACACCGAACTGCTTTTCTTAGCCAACCTGTGACAGGTGCTGAGTGCAAGGTATGCATTCCCATCAGTTGTACTAAATATATAGTAGTTGCACACGTGCTTGAGATAGGGTTTCTCCATTTCTCTGTCCGAGATGTCCTGAAGGAAAACGTTGAACACTCGAAGGACAACAAAGTGAATAATGAATGAAGCACTCTGACCCCCCCCCCTTTTTTTTTAAGTTTATTCTTTGAGAGCCAGCGAGCAAGTGGTGGGGGGGGGGGTGCAGAAAGAGAGGGAGAGAGAGGATTCCAAGCAGGCTCTGTGCTGTCAGAGCAGAGCCTAACTCGGGGCTCCAGCTCATGAACTGTGAGATCATGACCTGAGCCAAAATCAAGAGTCAGGTACTTAGCTGACTGAGCCACGCAGGCACTCCCCTCTGACCTTGAAAATGGTGTTTGGGGTCAGATTATCAGGAGGAGGTTTTCCCATTATTTGTCAAGATGTGATTTGGCTTAAATTTAAGGAGGGGATACATGCAACAGTCCTGATGTTTGTGCACAATGAGACTTGTTGACATTTGGAGAGAGTAACTGATTTTCAGTATTTGGAAAGAAACCTCTAAGTATCTGTAAAACTGATTTGTTCTGAGCAAAGGGCATATGTTTTGTATAAGATTGTTGGTAAACAAAAGATCTTTAAAAACAAGTCAGGTTGTTACCGCAATAGATGCGTATTCCCTTGGCATGATGAAGTTTGTTTCTCTTGTTATATTGCTATGGTCTTTTTTGACTCAGAATAGTAAAAGTATCTTTGATTTTGAGACTTTTGAAGACTTAGATTGTTTTCTGTTTTTAAAGCATCAGTTTTTACTCATGTCGTAAAGTCCCACATATCATTTTTGAAGACTTCCCTACTTTTTTCAATTATGCCAGTTTCACTCATGGCCTGTGAAACTGATTCATTTCAAAATCTTAAGGAAATATTGATATTTCTTGAATTGACATTTTTTTCTCCCTCCTCTCTCAGTAAATGTATATCGAACACTTAGTGGGCTTAGATCTTTAAGTTTAAAAATTCATTCTGATACCATAAAATATTTTACAGAAGATTTTAAAGGTATGAATCAAACCATAGAAATCACTTGTTATGTTTATTTAAAACACTAAAGAAACGGGATGCCCAGGAGGCTCAGTCAGCTGAGTATCCGACTTTGGCTCGGGTCATGATCTCATTGTCCGTGGGTTCGAGCCCCGTATCAGGCTCTGTGCTGACAGCTCAGAGCCTGGAGCCTGCTTCGGATTCTGTCTCCTCCTCTCTCTCTGCCCCCCCCCCCAAAAAAAAAGAAACACTAAAAAAATAATGAAACACTAGAGAAACAAACTAGTAAGCAAGGCTTTTATTCTTTTTGGTGCCCTATCAGGAATTTTTAAACGTATAGGTTGCTATTCAGCTATTCAGATTTTACTGGAACACAACAGAAAGTAGTTTCTTTTATGATGAAAGATGCATGTTTGCAATGGCAATAACTGTTACAAGGTATTGTTGCTGTTATTTATGACGGGGAGAAGTAGGTAGGGATGCAGGGACTGCCTTTATTCTCATATTTATCCTCTCCTTGGTTAGTGCTGGTGATCGCTTACTTTCTAAGTTGCTGGGGATGTGTCCATGGAGCTGAGTGTCTGTCCCACTTACGATGGCTGACGGTCTTGCAGCCCATACTTTCTTACTTGACCTACTATGGTGGCTTAGCCACATGGGGAAAATGTGCACGCACATAACTGGTACCACAAATACTACAGAGGTAGCTACGTCTGCCTTAGATTGCTCACATTATAATAGTCTGGATTTTTTTTTTTCAATTTTTTTTTCAACGTTTATTTATTTTTGGGACAGAGAGAGACAGAGCATGAACGGGGGAGGGGCAGAGAGAGAGGGAGACACAGAATCGGAAACAGGCTCCAGGCTCTGAGCCATCAGCCCAGAGCCCGACGCGGGGCTCGAACTCACGGACCGCGAGATCGTGACCTGGCTGAAGTTGGACGCTCAACCGACTGCGCCACCCAGGCGCCCCTGGATTTTTTTTTAAAAGCATTTATATTTAAAGACTTAGAAGTATTCTATTCCTGGTGCAAAGGGTTCTTGGCGGGGAGGGGGGAGGGAAGGGAGCTGAAACTTTATTCGTTTATTTCACTCCTCACTGTCTTAGCCCCCTGCACAAGACAGGCACCGACTTCAGTAATAATTATATAATAGAAATGCTACTTGTTCACAATTGTGTGTGTGTGTATGTGTATTTCCATGCATTCAGATTCTGACTGTTCTAAATCCATTACTGTTTCCGTCTTGTGTACTCTTGTGTGGCTACTTTCTTTTTAACCTGGTGCTGGCTTTCCTTAAACCGGCTTTGGAATAACTTGTCAGTTTGGTAATTCAGGTGTACTGCATGCTGCTGTTTAAATTACTCTTGACATGGGAGAACAAATACATTTTGACAGCCTTAAAGCATAAATGTTTTATAGAGCAGAACTTTTAAATTTTCCTGAGATATTTTGGATGCATACTTCCAGCTTGTCCTCTCATGTAAAATATAGTTGGTGGTTTGTCTCTATAAAATTGATCACTGGAAATACATATTTGACTAAGTAAATGAGACAGCACCAATTTGGGTTAGGCAAATTTTAGTTAATGCCTTTAGTTCATAGTAAAGGAACAGAAGTCTGATGATATTTAGGGGGAGATAGGCTTACGTGTTACGGCTTTTCCCAAATTTGGAGTATCCGAGTGGCTTTTAATAACTTCCTGGAAAAAAGTAGGAAGCATAGAGAGAAAGCCAAGGTGTGCGGTCCATGATCCATCTGGCAAATAGTTTTCTAAGTTATTAGCTTTGTATAGATTGTAAGATCTTCATCAAATGTGCTCAGATTAATCTGTGTTGTCCTGAATTTATTCTCCCCATATTCTTTTCCTGGGTCTCCTGCTAGTGGGATAATACACAAGCTCACAGACTCAGGATTTGAAAGAGGAGCACAGATTGCCATGAAAACAAATGAACAAAGAGACCAGTGACAGGAAGATCTGTTGTTCAGCTTTCCTCAGTTCTGTCGTCTGATTTCTGCCGACAGTGAGTTCATGGCATATGTTAGGTCGCAACGTGGTATAGTTTGGTTACAGGAAATTCTTTTGCGATCATCGCCTTGCACGGTTGGGTGACCTATTTGGGGTTTTCTTTCTGACATGTCCCTCAGTAAGATTTCCAACAACAAATGTTGAGTCAGGATGGAATTTCTAGTTAAATTTTAGTTTGTCAGCTCACTCGTTTCTGGGGAGACTGGTTAATTGAATGTTTCCTTTCTACCTTACCGAGTCCCTTGAAATCATTCAGATTCTCTCCTGATTTTAGCTCCACCCTGGTCCAGTCTGCCAGACCTGCATCATCTGTCTGAGGAGATGCTCAGCTTGGCCTCCGAGCCACTTGGGCTACTTTGACTCCCGTTCCTTCTCTCTGGTGTGATGGATGGGCCAGCCTCAAATTCTCAGCGTGTGCCTTTTGTGGTGCTGCATTGTGGTTCAAGAATCAAGTCCAAGGCTCCTCACACTGGGCTGCAATAAATACATCCTTAGTGAGACGGCTGTAGGGATCCCGTGTTAATTCCCAGCACCCACGCTTCACCTCTGCGGTGAACACGCCGTGCCATTGCTGTCTCCATGGTTTTGTTCCTGCTGTGTTCCTGGTCTGGAATGTTTTCTCCTCTCTTCTACCCCCGTACAGAATAGTGGAAAGTGTTACTGTAGAGAGCAACAAAGTCACCTGGTTCGAGTTTCTCCTTTGCTGCCAGTTAGGTCTTTGGCCCTGAACAAGTTATTTAACTTTTTTGAGGCTCAACACAAATGTAGAGACTTAAAATAACTGGGACGTTTTCTTCTTTTCTCATTAAGCAACATCACAAAAACTTCTTCTAATATATTCAGAAAACTAATGTCAGAAAAATTGGAGGGGGGAGGGTGTAGTTTTTTTATTTTTAAAGATCTCTGGATTTCAGACAGATCTGTGGAACAGGGACAGGATGGTAGCTGTCTAAAGGTGGGGTGCTAATCAGGAAATTCATTTCCTCCAAATACCTTTCTATGGTTTTAAAAGATCTGAGATGAAATACTTTTGTTTCTAACTCCCGATGCCTCTTCCTTCATGAAGCCTTTCAGATTGTTCAAACTTCCGTAGACCTAACCTCCCCCCTTACTGCCTTTGAGTTCATTACCACTACTGTGCTGGTTAGCAGTGATTTGTTTTGTCCTGTACCTGAGCTGTCGTCATTTTATGAGGCCGCGGAGAGCAGTGGAGCCAAAGAGCTTGCTTTGAGTCTCAGCTCCTCAGTAGTGAAGATCTCAGGCCAATGATTTAATCTTCCTGTGCCTCAGTTTCCTTGTCTGTGAAATTGCAATTTTAATAACCCACTTGATACACTTATTTATAGAAATTAGGTGAATTAATACATATGTCAAGTGCTTAGAACAGAAGCTGGCATATACTAAGCTCCTCAGACTTCAGCTTCCTACTGCTCTTATGGATGTGACATTCTTGAACGTAGGTGTTCTTTGGATAGTGCCAGGAAAGTAGGGCACACTAGAGACTTGACTGTCCTTGTAACTTACATGCGGTTGGTATATAGTAGGTGCTCAGTAAATGTTCTACAATAAAACTTAAGGTGCTTAACAGGATACATTTTGCTTGTTAAATCCCGGTAGTACGATTTTACCTATCTTCAGCAAACAGTGGTAAACCCCGGCAGTTCACCTTCTGCTTCAGAGATCTGTTCATTACGCTTTCTCCCCTAATTCTTCCCCTTGTCCATTCCTGCCGGCGCCTGAGAAGTCTCCAGTGCGCACTCTGCCCACCTCACTAATGCGTAGGCGACACCTAGTGGTCAGAAAAGAGATTCAGCCTCTTCCGTGACTGATTTAACCCTGCTCGTGCCCAAGGATGAAGATAGCCATCGCCCGCTCCCTCCCCACGCGCGTCCCTTAGATTTTGTCTTCTGGCTTGGTTCCTGGGAACTGATAGCAGGAGAATGTGTGGACTGCAGGCTTCGGTAGAAACCACTGGGATTTCGGATTAAGACTGCTGTAGTGTGTCAGCCAGCTCCTTTGAGAATGAGCTATAATTAGGGTCTTCCTAAGTGAGGTAAACAACTTTGGCAGAGTCCTTGTATCTAGTGTACCTTTCACAATTCAAGATTTAAGGTGTTTTTAAAGGACTTTAGCAAATAAAAAGTTCTAAAATATTTCTCTTGAGAGTAGAGATTAAAAAAAAAGCCCTACTAATTCATTTTGAAAAATAAAGCAAGATCCCCATTGCTCTCTTTCTGTGGTAACACTTAAATTATCATTCTTATAGGTGTTGCCTTGGACAATTTCAGGGAGTTAAGACACTCACCAGTCAGAATTCCTAACGGAGAATGACAGACACTTCCGTTAACCGGTGTTAGATCTCACATCAGATGTACTGGGTTCGGTATTTTTCTGTGTTTTGTTTCATGCTTTTTTTTGGTACTTTGAGAATCCACCTTGGCTGCAACTACACTTACTTCTTGGCTGCAACTACACTTACTATGTACGTGGTTATCCATTTTACCTTTTGAAAGTTGTAGACTCAGTTCCCCGTGATTGCTGTTTATTGTTTTTATTCATTTTATTCTATTTTATTTGCTTTTTATTATTTTTAATTTGGAAATCATTTCTTTGGCTATCTGAGAGAGGATCGCAGTGTGCCATCATCTCAGTCGTTTTGAACAACTCTTTGGGCTCCTTCTCAAACAGGCTGTACTCTTTCTTTCAAGTCCCTTTGCTCTGGCTGGTAGCACCTCTCTGCTTAAAACAACTCTTAACCAGTTTGCCCTCTGGAAAACTCCTTTAAGCATTAGCTACAATTTCACCCCTCTGCGGCCTTGATTCGGCATGTAGGGTGGTCACGTGACATTCTACAGCTCTATGAGTAGCTTGCCCTGTGTTGTTTCCCCCAGTGGCCGAGAAGGACAATGATGGCACCTTGGTCATCTGTGAATTTCCAGGACATGGCCCGGTGCCTGCCACACGGGAAGACCTCAAACAGGAGACTTCTTAGAGGGCTAAGCCCTGTCCTGCTCCCCCTACCATTCACTGTGAAGCATCTTGATAACAAATGTATCTTCATCTTTTTATTATAGCCCTGCCAGCAGAAGCATCTTACCGTGCTAGTTACCACTATGTGGAACTCGAAAGCAATAAAATTATCTTTAAAATCAAACTTTTGGGGCGCCTGGGTGGATCGTCATTTGAGCTTCCGACGTCGGCTCAGGTCAGGATCTCACAGTTTGTGAGTTCAAGCCCTGTGTCGGGCTCTGGGCTGACAGCTGGGAGCCTGGAGCCCACTTCAGATTCTGTTTTTCCCTCTCTCTCTCTGCCCCTTCTCCGCTTGTGCACTTGATCGCTCTCTAAAATAAACATTAAAAAAAAAAAAAAAAGCAAGTTTCATCAGGCTTTTTGCAGACTGAGGTGAACAGAAGCCTTAAAACTCCAGGAAAGCCCTGTCAAGGCTGTCTCATCCCTGTGGAGGGACGCCTTTTCCCGCAAGTTCCCTCCAGATAGGAATTAATGACTCCTGTCCACCAGTTGTTGGTAATGGGGCTTCGCTGGTGGTACTGGGTGCCTGACTGAAGGCAGGCACTCAGGCTGGGTTGGGCTGTGTTGTGGTCCAGGCGTGGCCTGATACAGAGGACCCCCAAGGTCCAGCCTCCGGGCCAGGTGGATGCTTCCGTGTCTGTAGCTGCCCACTGCTCTCTCTCTCCCGTCTGGATCACACGGCAGGCCTAGGTCATTTCTCATGACCTGAGTAGCCTCCAGATCCCAAGACACAAGGTAGAGAGAGATGACGTGCTTTGGAAGGTCTCATTGGAACCAGCAAAAATACTGTGAACAGGCACTTGCTTCTGTCCCTTGCCTTGTTTTCTTGGTGAGGCCAGTGAACTTTTGCCTCGGATGCTGACAGGGATGGCAGCCAGTCGTAAAAGGCTCTCATCACTTGAGTGCCCCCCTCTCCTGGGTTCTGGCCAGGGCCTTTGATTGGCCTCTCCGACCCCCCGCCCCCGGAAGTTTACTTGTCTCGGATGGCGTGAAGAGGGCTCCTGAAAGTAATTAACACCTAAGAAATTATCCTTAAAAGCTTCATGCTCCTGAGGAGACTGGTGAGGCGGGATATTTCTTACGGAAAATGTAAACATAATCATTTGAACCTGGCATGTTAATTTCAAGCGTACCTTGTAAAAAAAAAAAAAAAAAGTATCTTGTAAAGTTGCCCTGTGAATGTTGCACAGGGTGGATGTGAACTCACCAGGACAAGCCAGTACAGCGCCCGCCTTTCATCTGCCCTCGTCAGTGGGGTTTGCATGTGCACAGCGCTGCCTTTGAAGCCCTTTCTCCTCAAACACCTCGCCGTCTCTGTCTCTCCGATGCAGGGAGGCATATTGGGATTGGGAAGGGAGCTACAGGCCTCAGTGTCCCCATCGTCCCCATCTGCAGTTTGGGGTATTTGGGATGATATGAAGATTAGCAGTAACGTTTCTGAGGGGCCAGCAAGTAGAAGGCATCCAAAGGCATGTTTTATCAGTCTCTTTTCCATGTGCCGTGGTGGCCCTGCTGGCCTCTCGCTGGAGCTCCTCTCCTTTCGCTGTCTCCCTGGCACTGGGTATCACTGTCCCTCAGGGATAGACCTCCTGTCCCTTGTCTGCAGTGAAGTTTTAACCTCATGAAGTCTGAGCCTCAGCTCAGCCCTCTGGAACCACTAACAGGCTGCCTCTCTGAGCCAGAAGAGAAGCTGTCTTTGAGTTAACTCAGGCTGGTTCCCGTGGACCCTTACATTCAAGGTCATCGCCCATGTAAAGAGGAGGACGGTGGGGAAGATCCAAAACCCTGCTTCTACCGCCAAGGCCTCCAATGGCCTCAGCTCCCCCGAGAGCCTATGGAGAGCACGTGTACTACTTTCTCAAGGGGCTGACTCTCCAGATGGAAACAGTCAAATGCTGGTGGATGGTTGCAGGCAGATGCATTCAGTGCTTACTCATGGGATGCTGACTAGTGGGGAAGTTTGTGAGCTGGAGGGGTGCTGTCATGGAGCTACTGAGGAACCCGAGAAGGTGTTAGGCAGTCTGGCTAGGGTTCCCAGGGGCAGCAGCATTGGCATTGGCCTGGGCATTAGCGCCAGGCGCGCTGGTGAAGGGACTCAGCGGTGGGTAGAGAGAGTGGGGAGCTTTGAAGCTTTTTGAACCTCGGGGTAGACGTATTGAAAGGGTGCTGGGGAGGCTGCCCTGGCCTTTGACGGGGTCAGGGTTGGGGGACCAGAGATAGAAACCCCAGGGTGAACCAGTGAAGGTGTAGATGGGGGAGGACCCAGGGGGAACACCCTCCAGTGAGGCGCTTGACATTGCAAAGCCCTTTGGAAACTGCCGCCCCGGACTTCAGAAAAGCTCCTGTAGGGGAGCGCTTACCTTTGTCAGGGGGATCAGGGGTACCTGGTAACGTCCAGGACGAGTGCTGAAACTGTGGGAGTAAATACACGGCCTCCAGACATACTCCCAAAGTGAAACCTTTTCAGGCGGCTGCTCTCACGTTCATTGCCAGGGCACTGCTTTCTAACTTTCTGAGAAAAGCCAGGCGAGAGATGACCCTCGTTTCCATCTGAGCTGGGTCGGGTGGACCCGAGTTGGCCCTGGCCTTGGCTTCCTGTGGTTGGGATGGACGGGGAGGGGCCCCTGCCCCCCCACCCCCCTGCAGTGCTGGCAGACCTTGCAGGGCTATTTCCAACCGTCACCGCACAGGCTGAGAGGAATGAGGAATAATTTGTTTAAACGAGGATGCCAACTTTGCGTCCAGGTCTGGGCTTTGCTACTGGTGCTTTTTAACTCCTATTGATTGATGTTTTTAACTTGACTGGGCACATTGTAGTTCTCGATGAGAAGCAATCACCAGTGTTTAGCCCGCAATTGGTGCTCGTAGATACGAGCTGCCCGTTCTCTACGACTGTAACTGTTTTCACTGGACAAATACCATTAAAAGACGCAGTAATGCAAGAGGCTTCCTGGAAGGGTGACATCATGTGGCCTGGGGGATTTTGTATTCCTCGTCTGCTGTCAGGATAGAGAATTCTGAATTTTAAATCATTTTCTACCTGTTTGAGCAAGTAGAGCCTAAGGATCTCAACCGGTCTGTGTTTTCTTCATTTGGAAAACAGGCCTCCTGCCACGTCCCGGACGCTTCTGCCTCCAGTCGTGCATGATGGTCCAGGTTCCATTTTGAGATTTGAATTAGAGCCCAGAGCCTCTCAAAACAAGTCTACGATGTGCTGTTGTTCATGGGACGCCTTATTTCCTGTGTCTGCCCCAGTCTTCTCATCTGTAAAATGGGAAATGGTAATGGCACATGTACTTCATGAATGAGTACACGTAAATCTCTCAGAGTGTCTGCCACAAGTACTAGGGGGTCGGCTGTTATTGTCTGTCATTAAGAATGGAAAATTTACACGTTAGAAGTTGTTTACTTAAGGGGAGGCTGCGTAGCTCAGTGGAGCGTCCGACTTCGGCTCAGGTCATGATCTCGCGGTCCGTGAGTTCGAGCCCCACGTCAGTCTCTGTGCTGACAGCTCAGAGCCTGGAGCCTGCTTCAGATTCTCTGTCTCCCTCTCTGTCTCTCTGCCCCTCCCCTGCTTGCTCTCTGTCTCTCTCTCAAAAGTAAACAAATAATAATAATAATTGTTTACCTAAAAATAAAACTGATGCCCTCCTGGGTGTGTATGATTGCCATGTTTACTCTTCCTACATTTGCCTTTTCTGACCTTCACGTTAAGACTCCAGCTTCATTTTACATAGAGGCATTTCAGAAGAGCTCTGTCCGGCCTCTCTGTCTCTGGGGATAGAGATGCACCTTCCTCCCCTGATTTTTGTCTCTCTACCTGATATCCCTCTGCCTCCGTGGAAGGGCATGAAACATTCTCCTGCAGGAGAGGGATTATTTGGCTCCCAAAAAAACCCATGTGTCAGGCCAAATGACCGAAATGAGTCATTCATATGGTAGTGTCAATGGTGTACTTCCCAGTGTTGTTCCTGTCTCAGGGATAGCTATGGAATTAGGGGTCAAGTGGCCTTCTGGGGGAGAACCAGATCTGCATGGTCAAGGACATGAGTAGCTGGGACTGGGAGTGCTATCCCCAGCCCAGATTTAGGACATAGGGTCTGGAAAGCATGAATCTAGGTATCCAGAAAAACTAATTGCAGTATTTTAGATCAAAAGTGGGGAAAATTGGGGTCCGACTCTTGACTTCAGCTCAGGTCATGATCTCGCGGTTCAGGAGTTCGAGCCCCGCATCCATCTCCACACTGACAGTGCAGAGCCTGCTTGGAATTCTCTCCCCACCCCACCCCCCTTCTCTCTCTCTGCCCCTCCCCTGCTCGTGCACACACACTCTCTCTTCCAAAGTAAGTAAACTTAAATTTTTTTTTTAAAGTGGGGAAAATTAAGAATCTGTGCCCCTCGTTGTTGGAAGGCTGTTTCCAGACATGGGAGTCCCTGGAGTCTGGGGCCTCAGACCTCCAGGGACAGCCTTAGTCAGGGGTTTGGAGGCCAGCTGCAGAAATGGCACCTGGCTAGTAAATGTTTTGCTGGAGAGCCTTTCTCTGGGATCTCGAGAAGAAACTGCCTTCTTACTTTGCTCCCTTGGGTTGTACAGGGTCTCTGCTTCCCAGGATTGGGATTCATTTCTCTTTCAAGAGCTTGTTAGGTGGGCTTGGGTGGTCTTGCTAGGGGGCCATCACCTACAGTGATGATTTTCCCTGGGAAACGTATTTTGAATGCAAACCACTTCCTCATCTTTAATGAAGCAACTCATAGTGTGATGGTGATTTTCTTCTGTGAGAAAAGCTCTCTGAGGAGGAAGAGTTCATTCCTTTGGTTCAAAATTTATTTCTTGAGGTCTGGAAGCACATGAAAAGATGCTCAGCTCAGTCCCTGTCATTAGGAGAATACAAATCAAACCCACAACGAGTTACCCCTTCATACCCGTTAGGATGGTGATTATCAACAAATTGAAAATTACGAGTGTTGGCAAGGATGTGGAGAGATTGGGACCCCCGTGCCCAAAGAATTGAAAGCAGGGAGCTGGACAGAGACTTGCATACCCATGTTCATAGCAGCAGGTCATGATTTGCAGCAGCCCAAAGGTGGGTGCACCCTAGGTGCCCGTCAGTGGTTGAATGGTGAAACAGAATGTGTATTCATACAGTGGAGTATTATGCAGCCCTGAAAAGGAAGGGGATTCTGCCACCTGCTACAGCATGGATGAACCTTGAGGACATCATCCTAGGTGAAATAAGCCAGTCACAAAAAAAAAACACCCCAAAACAAATACTGTGTCCGTCTACTCACATGAGGTGCGCAGAGTTGTCAGATGTACAGAGACAGAAGGTAGAATGGCAGTTCCCAGGGACAGGGGAGGGGAAGGGGGGAAGTTAGTTTCTGGTTTAGCGTTTTAGTTTTGCAAGATGAAGACTGCCATGGATGGATGGTGGTGATGTTGTGCAAAAATGTGAATGTACCTACCGATACTGAATTGTGCACTTAAAAATGGTCAAAGCGGAAAATTTTATGTTGTATTTATTTTACTACAATAGAAAAAACACCTAATTTCTTCTTTTTTTTAAATGTTTATTTTTGAGAGAAGGAGAGAGAGAGCATGAGATGGGGAGGAGCAGAGAGGGGGACAGACAGAGGATCCGAAGCAGGCTCTGTGCTGACAGCAGAGAGCCCGATGCGGGGCTCGGACTTACGAACTGCAAGATCATGACCTAAGCCGAAGTCAGAGGCTCAACCGACTAAGCTGCCCAGGTGCCTCCAAACACCTGATTTCTTGATCGAGTCAGCTGTGAGCGTATACCATGTGGGATACTGGGGGGTGGGGGGGCAGATTTAAGAAGACCAACTCCTGCCCAGCATGGCCACGGTTGAGGAGGCAAGCCAAAGGTTTTACAGGTGCGGGGGGTGCACAGCACAGGACGTGGGAGGTCAGGGGAGGCCTCACCAAAAAACATAGATTTCAGATGAGTCACCAGGGATGGGTTTGTTTTCCATAGTGAAAGAGTGTCACAGATAATCTTTTCCTTTCGGGGAAAGTAAGTCAGGAGTCAGACTTTTGTGCTGTCTAGTCACAAAATTTATTACTAATCAGCCATGTGATGTGTAATTGCGTTTTCATTTTCTTACTTTTCCAGAAGAGAGATTTGTTTAGATATTTGGTTCCCTCACTGATTACACTGGAAGTTTTTCATTTGTTTTGACAGCTCGATATTTTATTGCACACTGACTCCCCCATTACATAGGGAGCCCTGAAGGAAAGGGATTGACCTCTGTAGGCAGAAATGGGAACATTTCAAAGGAAGGAAAGAGCCAGAGCCTTCACCTTACAGAAGGAGAAACTGAGGCTTCCAAGAGGCACGTTGCTGAAGGGGACAGGACGTCTGGCACATATCGAAGGCAGGGAAGGCTTGCCTGTCCATCATGCCAGCAGATTCTCTTGGGCTGGTTCTTTGTAACTGAGTTGTCACCCTCTAGTTTAACCAGGAGTCAGGGCTCAGGCCTGGACCTGCTCGATTCCAGCAAGACTGGGAGGTAGCTGAGCCTGTCTGGCTGCAAGACGAGTTTTCTCCACCCCACTCAAGGTACAGCTTCTTGGTCTGGGCCCCGTGAGAAGGAGAAAGCTGGCTACCACAGCTCATCCGGGTCTAGAAGTTGGACTGGCATTTCCCCTGCATCTCAGAGGCAAGCCTGAGAAGCCAGAGTGACCACTCTTTTCCTGAGCGGGAAGTGTTTGTTAAATGACAAGAGGGAGGCGGTGCCTTTTCCTCAGGTTGGTGATTCGCTCTGCCTAGAGCCGTGGGGATGTCTGTGTCCGCTTGGGCTGCTGTAATAAATTGCCAGGCTGGATGGCTTAAAAACAAAACAAAACAAACCCAGACATCTATTTCTCACAGTTCTCAAAGCTGGAAGTCCAAGATCAAGGTGCTGGCAGATCTCGTGTCTGATGAACGCCCCCTTCCTGGTTTGCAGGTTGCCATTTTGTTGAGAGGGAGACGGAGAGTTCTGGTCTTTTTCTCTTCTTATGAGGACACTCATCCCATCATGGGGTCCATCCTCATGACCTCATCTAAACCTAATCACCTCACCAAGGCCCACCTCCTACTACCATCCCGTTGGGGGTTACAGTTTCAGCACAGTGATGGAGGAATGAGCTATAGTGAGGGCTTCTCAAGACCAGGATTCTGTTTATATACACATTCTTGGCCAGTTTTGAGAGTTGGTTACAGATTCATCTTGAAAACTTCAGTGGGGGGGGTCCCGTACCTAAAAGTGCATATTTTCAAAATGGCACTAAGTACATTTGCCTTCCAATGCTTTGGTCAAATGCTTGAAACGTATAGTTTGTCTTGTGCGTGGGCCATTGCTTTTCTTAAAGTGAATACTGCTTGAGAGGAATACGGTTACTGGGAAGTCTCAGAGGAAATGACCCCATTTCCCCCATTTTTGGACAAAGGAGTTGCTGCTTTTTAAACTCTGCCGTAGCTACATCGAGGAGAATTATACTCCAGGACAGCTTGACTCATGTTTTTGAAACCTCAGTTCGCTGGTGAGCACACACCTATTGGACGTATGGAATTCAGCTCAAAGGCACTCACCTCAACTTCCCCAGGGCCTGTTTTGTAAACCCCGACTCCAGTGTGGTGGGTTGGGGGGCAGGGGTAGTGTGCGTGGAGGACTGCGGCCCGTCTCGGAGTGCTTGGCGGTGGGTTTCTCTCACAGCAAATCCAGAAGGCTAGGGAGGTGATTGTTAATTGTTTATAAGCATTAGCTGTTTACAAGTCATACTTGCTATTTTAAATCAGACCCTGCTATTATGTTGTTTTGTTTCTGTTCACAGCTGAGTTTTAAGCTGGGTAGGATTTAATGGTGAGTCACTCCCATGACGGTAAAATCAGTATCGATCAAGCCTTCTTGTTAATCCTGCAAGCAGTTTAGAGCCGGATAAAGACAGTCTTAAGGCTTCTGCCCGTGAGGATCCCTGGGTGCAGGTTGCTGCCTACAGGCTGGGGCTTCCTTAGGACGGACTTAGCCCCTCCTACCTGTTGACCTGGAACCTGCAAGGAGCACTTCTTGTGCTTTTTGGAACCTCCTCTGCCTGAAAAGAGGACATGATCAGATGAAAGGGACACATGCCCTGGTGAAGTTTTTCTCCTCCTCTTTCCTCCCTGAACTTCACCCCTGCTACAGTTTGAATATTCAGTGAATGTGTGTCAGTAAACTGGGAGGAATTCATGATCCTTTTTTTTTTTTTTAAACCTCCCTGGGCTCTGAATAGAAGTCTCATTTGCTACCTTTTTCTGGTCTGGGTCAGGAAGTTGTCCTAAGCATCATTTGTTCGGAGCTGCTGTGGATTCTTGTCAGCTGATGGACAGAGAAGGGTTGAAGGCTAGATGTGTGGGTGGAGTGTGATGGAACTCTGGGACCCTCTTTTTCTTGGCTCTGGGAACTCCACCCCAACTCCCCTGAGGGCAGTGGGCAGGCACTCACACCCACCTCTCCTCAGTCCTCTGAGCAGCTTGCCAAGAAGGTGTGCAAACTGCAGGGTGCCTGCCCAGGGCCATGTAGCCATCTTGGCATCCTGGCTTCGCGTCCTGAGCGTGGACTTGGAGGTTGGCGGCCTGGTGATGAAGCTGCACTGGGCATGGAGGGGTGCTCTGGCTCCTGGCAAGGGCAGTGGGTCATGTCCACTGATACTGGGCCTGCCCAGGGCACCCATGAGAGCACGGGCTGAGGATACCACTTGGATTCGGTACCGTGAGCAAGAGAGGGGGATTTGGTGTTGGCTTTTACTGTAGAGCACATGAGGCAAAGGGGCAAGCCAGCTGCCCAAGGGAGGCTGAGCTGAGCTAGGTAGAGAGGATTTGGTTTTGTAGGAGTTGAAGAGAGAGGTTGGAGTATCTGGATATGGAGGGACCTGCTGGAGGTAGACAGGTGTATAAAATGCAGCTCCTGCCTTAAAAAGAGCTTATGGGATAGTCGAGAAGATAAGGGGTGCACGCCTGCTAGGATAGTAGGACTCTTTTACGAATGAGAACAGAATGAACAGGCTGGGGAAAAGCCGTGGGAACTGAGGAAGAGATCCTAATGCCCAGAGGGATCCTGGAGGCCTCATGGAGGAGGTGCTTAGAGGACCAGAAGGATTTAACTACATGTGGGGGTGGGCTGAGGTCAGGACTTTCACACTGTAGTGTGGGGCTTGAAGAAAAAGGCAGGAAGGAGGAGAGGAAGGTTTACTGACGTAGTAGTGGGGGATGAGGCTGGGGGCAAATTGGGAATTTGGGGGTCCGCAGAGGCCAGGCTAAGAGACATGGTTATTTCCCGAGGACAAAAAGAGTTTATTAAAGACTGGGTCTCTTACTTGTGCTAAATTAAAATACTATAAAGTGGAGGCTACTTGTCTTTGTGAAATAACCCAGAACCTTTTCGCGGAGATGGTGGTAAATGTCCCGTGGTGGACATGAGAGAAGGCTGGTCCGGGGGTCCTGTGTGATCCCTCCCTAGTGTATGTATGCAGGTGCTCATTCTGCACGTTTCAGTTTGTATTTTCCTGTTTGATTATGGCACATTTACTTATTGGGATGCTGGGGGAAAAAAAAGATCTCCCAAATTACCATATTTGACAGGAGCAAGTAGAAATGACTTTATTTCCTTCTTCTTTCTTTTTTTTTTTTTTTTTTTTTTTTTGCTTTCCACCTAGATGAACATTTTAAAAAACCTGTCATCTAATATAATCTGCTAGTAGAGGAGGTATGTTTGATTTCTATAGAAAATAATTGGGAATATTTTACAAGCTCTGGTAGCTTTCTGGTGTTCAGATTGTTAGGACTTTGGAACAGGAATAAGTTTCTGATTGAGTTGTTATTACTTTTGGAAGAAGGATGACAGTACTCGCTTTTCCCTTGATCAGCATAATAAACTCCTGTGCAGACATTTGTTGGGTGTCTCAGGTTGATGCAAATGCAGTCTTTGTAGAGAGCGAGCTCCACACTGTTCCTAGAGCTCTGTTTGAAACAGGTGATCTAAAAGTGAGAGCAGCATGCAGGGCTGAAAGCGTTCATGTAGTTTTGTTCCACAGACCTTTGAATTTTACCCAAATCTAACAGGATCTATCCAGGTAGTATCTTTCCCAAAAACAAAAGTGACCATGGTTTTTAATCAACTGGCGGCTTTTTGAGTTGTGAAACGTTTCGGGTCCTGAGTCTGCTGCAGGTTCAACACTAGGAAGGAATGAGGAGGCTGAAGTGTGGGGGCAGGCCCTGTCTGTGCAAACCATGAGCCTCTCACCGCCCCCCTCCCCTCCGCCAGCAGCATCTCAAACAAAACCCCATTTATAGACAGCGAGTTCCCACTGAGCCTTTAATTATGGGGGCAAGGTATGCGTGGTGGTTGAGGCATGAAGCCAGAGGCTAGGGGCTTACTTACTGGTTAATTTTCTCTGGCCTTTCTCTCTCAAGTCTCAGCTCTCCTTAAGATTCAGAAAATAATGCAAAATGCCTAAGATTTCTGAAATTCCTGGCCTTGGAGACTTGACTACATAAAAGAGCCAGGATTTTCAGGCTGGCCATTTCAGCATCAACCATTTCCCACTTCCTGATTCATTGCCTGCAGGATTTGTAATGCCTCTAGACTTTTTTTTTTTTTTCCCTCTCTCTCGCCTAAAAGCAGCCATTGAAAGAAAAAATAAATAGCAAAATCCCCATCCCAGAAGTTCTACTTCCTGTTGTTGTACTAGTGAGCTCTGAAAAATAGCTTTGCAAGTTTAGGCTCTTGTTTGGGCTCTTTCAAAAGAATTCTTGAGATCTTTTTGTTTGGATAGGCTGTATCTGTATGAAGGCGATAAGTTAAAAGGACTTCAGTTTAATCAGCACAGAAATTTTAGATCCTTTCTTAGCTTTATGGTGTGTATATGAATATAATGGAAGCACCAGTGAGTTAGCCGGGACACATAGATGTTTTCAACAATGCCAATTGTTTCCCTTATAATGTTAATGTTTATTTTAAAAAAAAAATCTACTTAGGTACAAATTACACTTTGAAAATGTAAGAGATGTGGGAACATTTAGAATTCCTGCAACAATGGAGAAAGGTCCAAAGTGATCAAGAAAATGATGGAATGTCAGACTTCACACTTTCCCAACAAACCCTTTCCATTGAGTAAAAGTGTAGATCAGCAAAAGTGTCTCAAGTTCAAATACATCTGTGCTATGACTTTTATTCTTCCTTTGAATAAGTTTTAAAATTCTAGTCTAATTTGTCATAAACATAATAACATTTTCAGAAATATAAAAGCCTTTCGGCTTTAAGGGGTGATGTTTTGGCCACTGAAGTGGTCCTGAGTTGACTAGTGCTAGTCCCAGAATCATTTCATCTGTGGTGAATAGACTGACCCCACCCCCACCCTCTGCCTCTGCCTCCCTGCAAATCCAGGTGCCTAAAAAGTTGAAGCAGGATATCTAGCGATACTTGATCTGGGACTTCATGAGGATTAACACAAGTATCTCTGGGTGGAATTCTTAATGTCCAGCTTCCATTGTATAGCCTAGTAATTGTTGTTTGGAGATGCTGGGCTGTGTTGGCAGCCAGGGGTAGGTTAAAGTGGTATTGCCTACCTTCTCTGGGGTTCATTGGGTCCATTCAGAGCACACATGCTTTCATACAATATGGTTAATTGATATACTGGTGGAACAGCCTGCATTCTGGGGGGGACTCTTTCTAGAGGTCATTAATAGGGGACATATCTTTTTGTTTTCTCCTTCCTTAATTGCCCATCCAGTGTGGGGGGGAACAACAGCTCTCTTAGCTAGTTTTTGGGGGTTCTCTTAACAATAAAAATTGGGGAAAAATCCCTCAAATCCCTGGGTGTAATTTTTAGTTTTTCTTTTCTTTCCCTCCCTCCCTCCCTTCCTTCCATCAGACCTACACATCATCTTTGGAAACACCTGCATTTGTTACAAAATAGATGGTGACCACTGGATTCTTCTAGGCAGAGTTCATGTTCTGTAATCACAGTTAGACCCTCATGCCTCACCCTTAGCTGTTGGAGAAATCTTTTCAATTCCTGATGATGGTACAGAGCTCTTGGGAGCTGGGTGCTCTGAATTAGCAAATGGGCAACTGTTTTTTGAGGCCACTGTTCATTCTGTGAAATAGGTGATGTGCACATTCCTGATAAGCACCCACTTTGCCTTGGGCTTGGTTGATTCGTTTTCAATTTTGTGTGTTTGAGGCCACCATCTTTTTGTCTCCGGAAATTAGTGAACACTCTTTTCTCCGCATGCAGTGAACTTCCTGTTGTGGTTGCAGTTTCTCCAAAAATTGTGGAGTCTAGCGGAGGCTCTCTTGAGAGCTCAGACAAGTTTGATTGACAGAATGAGTCAGTGGTAGTCTCTGAGTGGTCAAAATGTTAATGCTTTTGATAGATTCTAGCAAATCTATATGTTTAAAAGTAATGGTAAACTCTCAGCTTTTGGGAGAGTGGATTTTAGATACATTTTTAAATAACTGCTGTAAAATGGATCTAATTCTTGTATTGAAACAATTTGTTATCAAATTATAATTACACATGCCAAAAGGGCAAAACGGTGGTCAGATTTGCTCGAACTTAAAATTTTGTAAAGGTAAGCTGTTCCATAAAAGCAAGAACCATGTTCATGTGGGTCCATGGTACCTGGCATATATAGTGGGTCTTCTGTAAAGGTATGTTAAAGAAACGGAGGTCCAGAGGGTTCTAAGATCATGGTCAAGACTGCAGTCCAACAAAGCTTCCTGCCTTCTTCCAGTTACTACATGCCCAGGGGAGCTCATTGCCTCCTGTATGTGGGCCCTACAAGAGAGGGTTCAGGTAGTTCTGAGAATTTGATTCAACCATCACGTGTCCATATGGCAATATAAGCATTTCACATAGTTGACCTGTTCTGAGATAACATGCCACATTGATGAACAACGAACCTTTAATTAGGGACAGATTTGCCTGCCACCGTGTACTATAATTATTACATTTATTGCTTTTTTCAAATTATAATAGTAATACATGGTTATTAGGGGAAAATCTAAAACTAGCATGGGGAAAAAAAGGAAAATAAAATTCATCTTTAGTCAATCAGTCTAGAGGTAACCATTCTTAATATTTTGTTGTAATGTCCTAAGGTCTTTTTCTGCCCTAATCTTACACATCTATTTATATATTTTTAAAAATAAAATGGGTGTTATGCAATATGTACAGTTTTTTATCCTCATTTTACCCACTTAGCATCACATTGTGATTTTTTTGTCTTTTGGCTGTTACATTATATTCTTATCATCTGGAATATGGTTGTAAATGAAATAACTAAATATAATTGTATAACTGCTAAATTTAAGCATCTTACAATTTTTGCCATTAAAAATACTGTGGTAAGATCATTGTGCCCTGTTGTTGATGTGCTACTCTGTTTCTTTGGGTTAGCCTCTTAAAAGTTGAAAGTATAGAATACTAGGAACTTTTGAAGTGTGTATACTTTTGATCCTAGGTAAATATTGCCAAATCGCCTTCGAGAAAACTCCAGCTTACGCTCCTGGCAGGAGTGCCTGCCGCCATACTCTTCACCGGTGTTGGATGCTAAATTGTGCTAGCAGTTTTAGCATTTAAAAATTTTTTAATCTCACTGTTTTAATTTCCTTTTTAGAAAAAATTATGACATGTTCATTTTCCTTTTTTTCCATTTTTCCCTTGGGTTAATTAACAATGCAGTCTAATAGATTTGTGTAGACCTTTCTGTTATAAAGATGTTTTACCCTGTGCTCTCTGTATTGCAGATATTTTCCCCTGGTCTTTTTGTTTGTTGCCTTTTATTCCTTGTTGAGTTACTCAGTGTTTCGTTTTAATGTAGAATAGCAGTCTCTTCATTATGGCCTTTAATCCTTTTGTTTAGAAAGTTTACGTTTATGTCAAAATCAGTCAAATTTAATCATGCCTATTAAGTTCTAGTTTATGTTTCATCTTTTTCTTTTAATTGTTTAATGCTTCTAGGATTTATTTGGTATTTAAACAAAGCAGGATACTTTTCCCTATTGATTATTCAGTTTTCCCAACATGGTGATGTTTTCTGTTTTTCTTCATTGGACTGTCTAATATATTTTACATTGTAGGATCTTTTTTAAAGCTGTCTTTTCCCACTAATCTGTGTACTCGCTGTGGTCGTCTTACACATGATAGCTTCATCACACATATTAACACATTCTAGAAAGAGTCTGCACTCAGTTAAAAATTTTTGAAGACACTTTCTTCCAGATGAAGTGTGTGCATGTGTGCGTGTGTGCGTGTGTGTGTGTGTGTGTGTGTGTGTGTGTGTGTGTGTGTTTTGCTTTGTTTTGCTTTTGCAAGCATCTTCACCACCACCTTCCTCAAAAAAGGGAAATCCATTAGATTTCAATTGTGATTGATAATAAACCACTTTGGGAGAAAAATAACATTTCCAAATACTTGGACTTCTCATTCAGGGACATTTCATGGCTCTCCATTTATTCAGCTTCTATTTATCTAATTAAGAAATTATAGAAGGTCATAGAGGTCTTATACTTTTCCTTTTGGGTTGTTCCTATGTCGTTAACACTTTTGTTGCTAATGTGGAGGGAATCTTTATTCACCATTATATATTTTAACTGATTATTGCTTGTGTTTGAGGAAAGCTTTGATATTTTATATACTTATCTGGTATCTACCCAAATCATTGATTGCTCTTTTTTAGTAATTTTTTCAGTTAATTTTCCTGATTTTTCTGTGCAGAAAATGGCTGGTAACCAACAAGGAGAATTTTGTTCCCATTTTCCCAGTACTCACACCTCTTAACTCTGTTTCAGGTATGTGTCATTTAGGAATATAAATGGCTGCAAATAACAGGAAACCTGCCTAATAAAAATTTAAGTAGTCAGGGCTGAGTTTTCTCCAGTTCAGGAAGTTTAGAGGAAAGCAATCTGTGGCTACTGCAGTGTGCTCCAAGAGCGGATGGGGCACGGGACTCCTGGCTTCTGTTTTCTCCATCCATCCATGTGGCTTTTGTCTTCATGACTCAAGACTGCCCTGTGCCTCCAGGCATCACGTCTGCGTTTCAGGCAGGAAGAAAGAGGAATGTGAAAGGCGAAGATCCAAGGGAGAGAGAATGGCTTCTCAGCAAGCCCTGCTCAGCCAACTGCCCCTCCCTGTCATGGCTAGACCTGAGTCACATGGCCCGCCCCTGATTAGAGGCAGGGAGGTGGCCAGTGGGTCTCCATGGGGTTTGGGTCAGCCAAGCAGTGTTGACTGCAGGATCTTGTTGTATTGGCTGGTACATCCAGAATCATACTAAATGCTGATTATGGGCATATATGTGTCTTTTGGTTTATATTAATGAGGCATTACACCTCTGATACTCCCTAGTATGTATGATCTTTTGTGGTTTAACAGAGGGTTTCATCATGTTGAAGAATTACCTGTCAAGTTTGCATGGGTGACTTCTTAGGGATGGGTGTCAAGTATCCTCAGATGTCCTTTTAGCATCCGTTAGATTCAGACATTGTTATTGTCATACTTAGTCGTGTGATGTGGGAATAGATCACCTGGTGGTAATTCCGCAAGTCCTGGGATGACCATTTTTGGTTGTTGCAGGAGACTGTTTATAATCCTAATTAAATGTGGTTTTCTAACATTTAGAATTTTTCCTAAAATTTAGAATTTTTTTCATCTCTAAATTTAAGCGAGGTAATTTTATCGTTCTCTGTGCTGTCTTTTCCTGATTTCGTTATCAGGTTTATGTTAGCTTTGTGAAATGAATCAATAACTTTTAATTTTCTTCTCTGTAACAATTTATATAATATGGCGATACGCTGTCTTTGGAGGTTTGAAAGAACTCACTTGTTAAACAGTTGGGAGGCTGACGCTTTTAAAAATGGATAGTTCTGTGGGAACTTTAAAAGATTCTTCCACAGGTATTGGTGTTTTTGGGTTTCTTGTCCTTTGAATCAATTTTGGTAAGTTAAACATTTCCCACGGATCAATGTCATTATGTTTAAAAATTATAGCTCAGTTGTCTGTAGTTTTCTTTATGGTGCTATTTCCTCAGTATCTGTTTCCTCATTTCTATTTTTAGTTGCCTTTCCCTTTTATTCTTGATTAGACCTGCCAGAGCTTTCTTTGTTTTGTGCTTCTGTCCTTTCCCCAAAGAACCAGAATTAGTTACTTCCTTCTTTAAGCGGTAATGGCATTCCCCCTACGTTAGGATTCCGTCTCTTTACAAATCTGCTTTGCTGATAGATGGGGAGCCCCTTGAGGGCAGGTGCTGAGTGTCTCTATGTCTGTACTATTCTTGTTTCCCGCATCTCCCTGGCACATGACACGCACCTGATTCTTTGCTTCTCTGCCTGTCTTTGCATCCACTATCAGTTAATACAGTTGTAGGGAAGTTTTCATTGATTACAGTCCGTGCAGTGGGTGTTTCATGGACCTTAGGGGCTTGATGGAGAGGCAGATGTTTGCAAATATGGGTTCATCCCAAAGGGTAACCCCTGGATAAACCTCCAAGTTGAAGTTGTGTTGTAATTTGCCGGATATTAGGGGAGCCCCAGAAGGTGGCTCGGATGGCCTCAGGTGGTTCCCAGCTGCAGAGATGGAATAAGGTTGGGACAACATCACCCTCTGTGATGTCCCATGTGAGGGAGGGCTTGGGTCTTCTCTGGGTCTCATGCTCCAACCTCAGGGTTATTCTCTGAGGTGCTGTGACGTGCCCTTTGCCTCAGTGGAGAGCCTCACCTTGCGTATTGGTAAAGGTCAGTCTGGCTCAGTTTAATTTGAAAATTCTGTTCATGTCTCTTGATTTAGGCCTATATCAAGCCAATATTGAATGTAGGGCCTTTCTCTGATATCATCTGAATGACTGTTTGGTATAGTGACCATAAGGAGAATGTATTCAGCTGGGGTGGGGGGAGTGGGAGAAGAAATTCCACGAGTTCTGTTGCATCATGTGAAGTCAATTTAGGATTTTGATGGCATCCTTGTATTCTCTCCTTTGAGCTAGGTGATTTTCCATGAAAGGTAGAGAGTGATGAGGAAGTACTTTTCTGCCCACACGGATACGGAGGTCCTCGGGCCTAGAGTCCGTCCCGGAGAGCAGGATGGGCGACAGGGTGGGTGTGTGAACAGGCCTGTGCCCTGGAGACCTGCAAGGAGTTGCCACTGTCATTTGGTTATACAGAGTGTTCAGTGGTGATCTGATCTGATGTGCTTTCGAGGACCCTTCATCTCCCAAATCATACTAGGGTTCTTTCATCTACGAAGGTGACCTGAGTTGTGTTCCAGAAGGGACTGGGAGTATTCCAGGAGAAATGCCTCATTTAGGTTTGCTTGGGGTTTTCCTGTTGGGCGACGTAGTATTCCATTTAGGGCCCAAAGAGACCAGGCTTCGCATTGAAGAAGCATTATCTGTGCTGTTCATGGGGAAAAGTGTCAAATGTAATTATAAGAGGAGGCTTTTTCTTTAAATAGTTGGTTCAGAAATGTTGGAAGTTTAATTGAAGGCCTTGTCTACATTTTCACGTTTTCCTTGGGGACAAAGAAACTAATACCTTTCTTTGGGTTGCTTTTTAAATTTATATTTAATGTCTTATTTGGGTCTCACATGGAATCAGTGGTTAGACTTCTCTTCCTATGCATTTTGCTCAAAGTAGCCTCTCGGGCGGCATTCCCGTCCTAAAAGTTGGTTACACTCTCATGTCAGCGACCTCTTTACCTGTCAGTATACCTAGTATGCACTGTGGGCTATACTGACCTCATGGTACTTGGATGACTGGTTTATCTTTCTCTCCCCCCGCCCCCCCCCATTGTTACTAGGGGTTCTCTAAGAGCAGGGTACGTGTTCTTTGTCTCCCTAGAGTCTGGTGTCTGGCACATAGTAGGTACTCATTAAAACAGGTGACACTAGGTTGACATTCCAAGGGTTCTAGGGGAGATCTGACTAGTTTGCGTACTTGACTTAGCAAGAGATAAGGTGCCTTTCCAAGGATACACCTCAGGGATTCCTCAAACGATTGGGCTGTTTATTTTAAAAGTCAAAAAGTAAAGTGTTTGTTTCGCAGACCACATCTCTCACAATGTGATGTTATCCACTCCTATTGAGTCTCCTTCAGAGTCCCAGAGCCGGGGGCCGGTCCTGCTCAGCAGGCAGGGAGGTTGCTGGCAAGCACCCCTGGGTGCTGCAAAGGACGTGTGCTCGTGCGGGCACTGCCCAGCTGGGTTATGACTTGTTTACTGCCGTTGGTTTTTGAGGGATGAGGTAATCTCAGCTCAGCTTAGTTTAATACACAACAGTTTCGTTTGTTGAGGAAATCGTTGTCTATTGAAGTTTGTTGGATGTTAGGGACGTTATGAATTGCAATCAAGTGGGTATCCTCTTATATAAGTGCATCTGACAAGCCAATTTCACAAGTGCTTCTCATCAGTCACAGTCGGATGGCAAGGTTTATTGTTTAATGTGTTTCTTGGGGGGGGGGTGTGTGTATGTTTTTTCTTTCTTTCCTTTTTTTTTTTTAAGTAGGGAAAGGAAGCCTCTATATAGAAACCAAATGGTTTCAGAGGCCAGGAAATGGCACAAAGGCATGGATGTTTAGGAATCTGGACAGAATTCCCCGTTCCTCTTACTCTTTTTTTTTACTTCTGATCTCTGGGTCTTAGAGACAGCTGTTAGTTGAACTGCTCGTTCAAAATATTGAGAAGTAATGAAATACGAGTGTTGTGACCACCTGACGGGACCGGTCCTGAGGCCGATGAGGCCACTCCAGAGCAGTGTCCTTCCCAACTTGGCCTCTGAGCGGGAACCACATGCTCTGTGTGCTCACAGACGGCTCTGCCCATCCCGCTAGCCAGTTGTTAACTCACTTTGGATGTGTTGACAACCTCCGAAAAGTTACAACCCAGGGGGAAGAAAAAAAGTTCAAATTTGAAAAAAAAGGTAAAGAAATGATCTCCTAGTGAGACAACTTCTCTCTAAAACATAAAAGCTCCGAAGACATAAATTCTGTGTTATAAACAACTTGTAATTTTGATCGTTTTCTCTTGTAACTCCAACAGCCTCTATGATAGATCTTAAATATGTTTATCGCAGCTGGAAAAATGCCTTATTGTCATCCTTGTTTATCATAATATACCACCTACTCTGGGTGTATCTTACTGTAGCTCTGCTTTTCTGTTTTATGTTTTTTGAATGGGGGAGACAGGGTTGCAGGTGAATGTAAATGATACCTAGAAATTTAAACAGGAAAAAAAAAAAGATATATTCAGCCAGTGTTTTTTTCCAGGTTATAGCTAGACGTCAGCTGGTAGCCTCCGAGCTGTGGTTTATTGAATAATACTTAATACTTAGCACAGCCCTTGGTGAAGATCTTTTTATGGCCTTTTCTGAATGTTTTACAAACATAACTAAAGCTTATCCAGATGAGAGCAGGGAGCTTTTTTAAAAGGAGCAAAAGTTGGCCTTTGGGATGCTACAGCTTAGAGAATAGGAGAGGATTGTGGTCAGGGGAGAGACCCCTGTTCTGGGAGAGCTTCTGCGGGGTTTGGCCTTGGTAAATCTGGGCTTGCATTTCACCCAGCATTAATTAGTATTTAGTGACCGATTTAAGGTGAATTATGAAGTCCCCCTGAGCTTCAGAATGTTTGGGAAACCTCGTGAGGAGTTGGGCCCTGTACTGTATGCTCTGTAGATGCATTTCTTCTTCCTCTTTTTCTCCTCCAGACCAGAGATCATCCCTGCATTGATTTTTTTTTATAGCTTCGGTTGTGCCCTGCCACTCGGCACATAATTGGGTGCCATTTGTTAACATAATTTGGAAATTGCAAATTCATTTTAATAATATCTTAGGCCAAGTGTAATGAGGAAAGCCAGTTATATGGTCCCAAATCGTATTACACAGCTAAACGGAAACCAGTTTAGATTATTTTAATTTATCTGTGTCTTTGCCATTGCGTCCGTCCGATGTATACTAGAGGATCAGATTTCACTAGATCGAAAATCCGAAGATTGGTTCCTAGCACTTCAGAATTCCGTTTAGCTTTGCAGTTGGAGCTCTTGTCTTTTTAAGAAGAACGATGCTGTGTTTGAATTCAGTCAACATCACTGGTTTCTGGGAACTGAAAGGAAATGGTTGATGGTGGAAACATGAGCCTAGCAATGGTGTGGTGCTCCTCAGACCCCTGGGAACTGCCCACGGTGGGTCCCTACTGGGGCTGTAACTTACAAGAGCGCAGATCTGAACTTCTGCTTGAGTTGGTTGGTGCAGAGGCTTCAGGGTTATGAGGCATAGACTTTGCCTGGGGTTTCCTCCCTCAGCCTCCTGCAGTGCTCCGCCCCTGCATGCCTTGCTGGGAATCTCTTCCTCTTCCTCTTCCTCTTCCTCTTCCTCTTCCTCTTCCAGATCTTTGCCTTTGGGCATCTTCCCAGGGGCTCGGACACAGCCTCTTTCCCTGACTGGCTCAGACCATGTGTGAGCTGATTGCCCGCTCAGGGGCTCTCTGAGATGTCTCTTGAGAGCTGAGCTCCTAAGTGGCACCCCCAAATGACTGTTAAAGGTGGGAAGAGGGTGTGCAAAAGACCAGCATGCTCCCAGTGTTGCAGATCTGGTTCTACGGCTGGTGGCAGGTTCCCTTTCCTGCATCCCATGTACCTCATCACTGAGCCTTTGAGCTATATAGCCTCTTTGGATGGCAGGGCAGTGATCAGGGCCTAAAACTACCTTGAACTTTGCTTACAACAGTGTCAGACAGGAGCACGTGAAGGCACTCCAACCCCCTCTTCCCCCAATTTTAATTGTACACATAACATAAAATTTATATATGGATAACATAAAATATACCTAAAATTGACCACCTTAACCATTTGTAAAGGTACAGGTCAGTGACGTTAAGTGTATCTACGCTGTTGTGCAAGCAGCACTCCCATCGATCTCCAGAACTCTCTTAATATTGCAAAACTGAAACTGTCCAAGTTTAACAAATACTAACTCCCCGTTTCTGCACCATTTCCTTCCCCCGGCCCTTGGTAACCACCATTCTACCTTCAGTCTCTACGAATTTGACCACTCTCAGTACCAGATACAAGTGGGATCAAACCCTATTTGTCCTTTTGTGTCTGGTTCATTCACTTACATAATGTTTTCAGGGCACGTCCGGATTGTAGCAGGTGTCCGAATGTGCTTTTTAAGGCTGAATAATATTCCATTGTATGTAGAAACAGCATTCTGTTTATCCATTGGACACATGGGTTTCTTCCACCTTTTGCTGGTGGAATAATGCTGGTATAAACACGGGTGTGCACATGTGTTTGAGTCCCTGCTCTCAGTTCTTTGGGGTACGTTCCCAGAAGGGGGAATTGGTGGATCGCGTGATAATTCTATGTTTAATTTTGGAAGAACCATAATACTCTTTTCCACAGTTGGCTGTACCATTTTATATTCCCACCAAGAGTGCACAACGATTCCAGTTTCTCCACATCTTTGTCAACATTTGTTGTTTTGTTTGTTGGTCAGCGGTCTGTAGCCGTCCGAATGGGTATGAGATGGCATCTTGTGTTCCATTGAGGACACTTGAGAGTTTTGGCAGATTTTAATGACGTGTTGGGACTTTCCATGGACACGCATGAATTTAAAGCCCAAAGGCTTTCAGAGGAGGAAAGGAGAGAGGGTGTGGACAACCATTAGTGGCTGATTTTGTACCTGTCATTCATTCGCTGGGTATTTATTTACCAGGCACCGGCTACTCCTCAGGCCTGTGCTAGGTGGGCCCTTGTGAAAGACAGAAAATAAATACAGGAAAGGCCCTGCTGGCCAGAGGCTCCCAGTCCAGTAGGCTGGCTAGTGAGCACCCAAACACAAGGGGGAGATGAGTGCACCCAGGGCCCTGTGGCAGAGCAGAGAGTGGAGGGTCGAGCTGGCACCAAGGTGAATTTTGAGGGCCTGGCTGGCATAGAGAAGATGCGTGTTTTGATAGAAGGAGCTATCAGGAAGCCTGTGTGCCTAGTGTCTTAGAGTTTGGGAATCTTAAGGTGGGTTCATGTGTTGTCCTTGGTGGGGGACTACCAGAAGTGGACACTGGAGGTGTTGGCATGGGTCAGATCACAAAGGGTCTTACAGGCCATTCTAAGGAGGTTGATTTTTTTCTGGAAAGCACAGGGAGCCTTTGAAGAGCCTGAAGTGAAAGAACAGGCACCATCAGATTTGCATTTTAGAAAGACGGTCTTGGAAGCAGGGTAGAGGGTACATCATAGAGGGTTGGGCTGGGGGTCCAGCCCCCAGCCAGGTATGTGCTCTGTGGTAACCAGGGAAGAGGTGACGGCAGCAGCAGCTAGGACTTGGTATAGATGCCATAGCACCCCAAAGTTGCTGTTATATAATGGTTAAAAAGCCCTGGCCTGCTGTCGTTGGAACACCGTTGCTCACTATGCAGACTGATAGCTGGGTGCGTTACGACAGAACTGTGTCACATATGTACCACTGTGTGGCATTGAGAGGTGTGGAAATAGTGTTATGATCCCTTTTTGGGGGGATCAAGGCTAATTTCTGCTGGGTGTGCTGTATGTTTTTAGAAACGTCTATGGGGCGCCTGGGTGGCGCAGTCGGTTGAGCGTCCGACTTCAGCCAGGTCACGATCTCGCGTTCCGTGAGTTTGAGCCCCGCGTCAGGCTCTGGGCTGATGGCTCGAGCCTGGAGCCTGTTTCCGATTCTGTGTCTCCCTCTCTCTCTGCCCCTCGCCCGTTCATGCTCTGTCTCTCTCTGTCCCAAAAATAAATAAACGTTGAAAAAAAAAAAAAAAAAAAAAAAGAAACATCTCTTCTTGGTAGCACGAGATGAAGGCTTCATTTCCATCCTGCCACCAGCTAAGGGGGACTTTGAAAAAGGCCATGGAATCTCTCTAGCCCTCTGTTTCTTCCTCCGTAAAATGGTATTATAAAGGTTTAAGGCTCAAGTGTAGTTGATTAGTGATCGGTGACTCAGGAGGACCGTAGAATGGGGTTCAGAAGACCTCTTGAAATTGCATGCAAATCCTTTGTAAGTGTGGTTCTTTGGAGAAAGGGCCCAGTTTTTATCAGACATTCTGAAAGACGCAGGACCTAAAAAAGAAACCACGATTAATGTCAGAGGTACCCCGCTTCCATTCATCAGCGTATGCACCTTGATGCCCCTCCCTGGGCCTAAGGTTCCCTGTTTTCTCTCCCTTCTGAGTGGTGGGTGGTGACTTTGGCCTGCTCGGAGGAACCAGGGAACCAAGGAATCAAGGGAACGGAGGCTCAGCCTGTGTTAGCGAAGTTAAATCCCTCTGAGAAAAATCGATGTTGGTGAAATTAAGTCACTTGATCTCAGAAGCAACGTGGAATAGCAGTTTTTCATATTCGTGGTGCCGTTTTCTCCCTCTAGGTATCTTACTGTTATTTCCAGTTGTTTGTTGTCGATGTCCTTTTCGGGGAGAACCAGCTTTGGACTCTTGTAGTAGGTGGTTAGCCTCCCCAGGTGGGGACCTGGGAGTTTGTCATAGGTTGAAAAATCAGAAAGTCTTCCTCCAAAGTATTACAGTCTACTTACTGCTGGAGGAGACCTTGCATAGTTTAAAGATGATTCAGGAGGCACGTTAGGAACTTGCCATACTTTCCTGCCATCATGGAGATCAGTTACCACGTTCCTGTGAGTCTGCCAGGAAACTGCAGTGGGGAGCACTGTTGGTCCCTTACAGACCCTGTTGGATGGAGAGATTCTGTTACCAGCAGTCCAGCTAACATGCGAGGGAGAGGGGAAGGGGGGCACCAGGGGGCTGTGGGCAGGGGCCAGGGTATGGCCCTGCAAGCAGGATGGCAAAACATTTGTGGGCTCCGTTGGGTGTGGTTTGGGGTCAAGGCGATGGAGCAAGTCAGGAACGAACTGGGAGGATGCATTGTCATTTTGATAATGATTGTAATAAAAAAGACGTGCTCTTGGTGAAACACATACATAGTAAGACGCAAACATGCCGAGACCCTCCTGCCCTCCTTTCTTTGGACTCTTCCTCCTTCCATCCTACTTCCCACAGGTAAGCTTTGCCCACATTCACCACACATGGCAAAATGTCGCGTCCTCGGTCTTTTTAAAACATAAATGTGCTATTTGTGGTTTTTCGACATAATGTGTCTTGGATATCTTCCTGTAGCAGAGTGATCTGCTTTGTTTTTAAAACGGCTTTGAGTGTGCAAGTAATACATGAATGTATGGTCCTTGTAAAAATGGAAAGGGCACAATCACAGAGTAGAAGGTGACTGCCGTAACCTGTCCTCTCCCTGCCCTCAGAGGTGATCACTGCTGACAGCTCAGCGATGTCCTTCCAGATGCTTTCTCCTGTGTGCATGTGTAAACTGGGGAGGGGGTTGGCGAGTAAGGAGGGAAGCAGCCACAGAGTGGTATAGATAATTAAAAAAAAAAAAAAAGACATGAATAGGATCCCTATTGTCCTGAGTCTGTCCATCTGTTTCTGTTTTTTTAATTACTTTCTAAAAATTTTCTTATTTTTTAATTTTTTTTTTATTTTAGCGAGAGAGCACACATGAGCAGGGAGGGGGGGGGAGAGAGAGAGAGAGAGAGAGAGAGAGAGAGAGAGAGAGAGAAGGAGAATCCCAAGCAGGCTCCATGCTCAACACGGGGCCCAACGTGGGGCTCAACCCCATGCCCTGAGCCACAATCATGACCTGAGCTACAATCAAGAGTTGGGCGCTGAAGTGACTGAGCCACCCAGGTGCCCTCTCTGCCTCTTAAAAATAATATTTTTAACACTTGTTTATTTTTTGAAATACAGAGAGACAGAACATGAGTTGGGGGGGGGCGGGCAGAGAGAGAGAGGGAGACCCAGAATCCGAAGCAGGCTCCAGGCTCTGAGCTGTCAGCACAGAGCCCAACAAGGGGCTCGAACCCATGAACCACGAGATCATGACCTGAGCCAAAGTTGGATGCTTAATGGACTGAACCACCCAGGCGCCCCTATCTATCTGTTTCAAATAACTCTTTCCTATTACAATACTTTTAGATTTGCAGAAGAGCTGCCTTGACAGTTCAGAGTTCCTACATGCCTCTGTTTCCCCTCCATCCATGGTACACTTACCACAACCGAGGAACTAACATCACTACCTCACTTTTAATTACCTACATCCCATACTTGCTTTGGACGTCGCTGGTTTGGGTCCAGTGTTCTCCTTTCCCAGCATCCCACGCAGGATCCTGCGTTACATTGGGTCTCCACGTCTCTGTCCCCTCCTCTGGTCGGTGACCGTTTCTCAGACTTTCCTACTCTTTGGTGGCTCTGCCCGTTTTGAGGAGCACTCTGGTCAGGTTTATGTAGAGTGTCCCTCAATTTGGGTTTGTCTGATGGTTTTCCTGTGGTTGGACCCGGATCCTGGGTTTGGGGCAGGAAGACCCAGAGGTTGAATGCCCTTGTGTCACCACTCATCCAGGGAGCACCCTGCCAGTGACACTTATCCTCACCCGGCCAATGTGGTGTTCACCAGGCTTCTCTAAGGGCTTTTAAAAATCAGCTATATGTTGATACTCTGTTCTTTTCAATCGCGCTGTATTAATCACTGTAAGGAGGCCTTGTAGCTTCTCTGAAAGATGGACGTTTAGGTTGTTTCCTAGTGTTTGATTTTATACGTACGATTCTAGGGAATACTTTTTGTCTGTCTTCCCCAGCTGTGTGAGGGTTGGGTCCCTAGGAGCTAGTGACTGGGTCTCTGGTTTCAGAGACCCAGTTGAACATTGAGGTCGATGTTGCCCTCCAAACATGGCTGTATGTGCTGTTCACATTGTCCCGTGTCTACTCAAGCTTGGTGGTATTAGATTTGTAACTTTTTTGCTAATCTGATAAACTAAAAGTGTTCTAGTTCACATTTTTCCAGTCATGAGAAGCGTGTTTATGATGCCCTGGAAACCTTAATGAAGATGAGCGCAAGAATGCGACTCTCCAGTAACATTGGATAAAACATCTGTTTAGCACTAAGCTCTGCTAGAAATATAAACATAACAGGGATCTCTTCTCAAAGAATCAGAGCCTTCCTTCAAAATCTTCCCCACCCCCTGCGGCATCTACCTAAGATATTCTCCTTGGTCATGGGCCCCAGTATTTAAATATGAAAAGCACTCAGTGTTACCCTGAGTTTGTTGTTTTCCTTCAACAGTGAGAGCTGCTGCCTTGATGGTGTGGGGAGATGGTGGGGAAGGGAGAAACACATCTTGCTCCGGAGCACTAGCGGATGCAGGGGCAGGTGGGCCTGGTGGGATGCGGGCGTGAGCGAGCCACCTGAGAACCCACAGCCCTTCATCTCCAGGGCCATTGCATTTTGCCAGGGCTTTGGCTCATGTCCCCTTTGCCAAGGCGCCGGCCTCCATAGCGAGCATGGAAGGGCACACGGAGCATGTGCAGACCCACTCCCCGACCTCCGGCCCTGTTGCTGCATCCGCGTGAACACCCTGTTCTTCACACCCCTTGATCGACTACCCACCAGCAGTGCTGTGACTGGGAGACCCCTAAGGCTGGGTCCAGGATGAGCAGAGCAGACGGCAGGCAGAGAGGTGGTGTTGGCCGTGGGCAGGTGAGCATTAACCCGGCGTGTAAGCGGTGCCGCCTGCATGTGGGGGGGACAGGATTTATTACCTTATTGTGGAGACTTGAGGCTTTTTGTTTAGACTTTTTCTCCCCCTTCGCAAACAGCTCTGTTTGAATCCCGTACTTTGGGCGTGTTTCCTCGCCAGATCCCTGGGAAGGCTGGTCCATGGAGCTCCTGAGCACGGCTTAGGAGCCCCTGCCCCCAGCTGCGGGACACGGAGGGTGCTGCAGACTCAATCCTCGGGTCTCTGTGGCCGGCTGCTTCCCCAGCGCTGACAACAGAGGCCAGTCTTGTCAGAGTGCCACTGAGCTGGACCGGCTCTGCCTCGCAGGGGTTTGTTTGTTCCCTGACAGAAGGATCATCTGTCTTCTGTGTTTGCCTGCTGTCTAGGGTAGAAGTCTTCAAAGCCTCACCCTGCGTTACCCTAAAGAGGGAAAGCGCCGAGGTGGGGCGCCTCCATCGCACCTGTCTTTGCTCTGGGCACCTTGGAAACGTGCCTGTTAATCCGGTACCAAGGAGCACTGGATATGCTGCACTTTTACGTACCCAGGCTTTATTAGTATAATTGTTCTTGTCTCCACGGAGGTACCATGTTATCGCAGTACGTGCTGGGGTGTCAGGGGGCAGGGAAATCGAATTGGAGGAGTATCAGAGTATCAGAGGGGCGATACTCCCACTGCCTCTTTTGTTCACGGGTACCCATTCCAGGCCAATGTCGTTCATCCTCTATGACAGTCCCTCAAGAGGCCACGTGTGTCACCCCTTCGCTAATGAGAATCAGCCACGGCAGGTTCCGGTGCCCTGGTTGTACTGCTCTGGAGCTTCGGGAACACCTGCCACCTTCCTGGAGTGAGGGGAGACGGCAGCATGGCTGTGCCCCCTTGCCGTGGGACTTCCACCTGCGGTGCCCCGGCCCCGGCACCCCTGAGCCCACTTGAATGGAAGGCCCGGGTGAGACGGGGTGCAGGTGCTGGTAGCCACGTTCCGTCCCTCACATCTCACTAAGTGGTTTGCTTTAAAGGCAAGAGTTGCTCGTGCTCATCCAAGTTGAGAGTACATTGTTCTCAATCTGAACTGGTAAAGAAAAAAAAAGCTTCTCAATTGCTGTGGAAGAACATAGAGATTTTTCCGTTGGGCCGGTAACTCTCTTAACATTAGGGCATCTTTGTGTGATCCGAATTCCAGCATCAAATAAAGAATGTCTGTGGTAAGGTCGAGGGGGGCCGACTTCCCTATGACTTGCGGAGGGAAGTTTGACCTGTTTCTAAGTAGAATTGTTACAAAGAGCGATGTGTGGAAGGAGAGCTATTTGAGAGTTGAGATAAAGGTGGGTTTGTGATTTCATGGGAACATGGGGAGCGATGAGGGGCACTTGTCTGATGGGGTCGAAATCTCGAGTTCCTGATTGGTGAGCTCTGTCTCCATCTGCCAAGGAAAACATCACCTGTACAGGAAGAGTTCTTGTAGTTGGGTGAGACTGTGTTTCTTGTCTGTCCCCCCCGCCCCCACCATGGTGTGTGAACAACAACAACAAAAAGAATTTGACGTTCTGCAGTGGAGTTAGCTTACGGTGACGGTATATGCTTTTTCGATGGAACGTGCAGTCAGAAATGAGAAGTTAACCCCCTCAATGTCTTGTCCCTTTACATATGGGTGGAGATAGCTGTAAGGCTCTTTATAGGTTTCCTTTCTTTCTTTCTGTGAGGGCTCAGGGCTTTGGGCTTGACAGAAGTGTCTGCCTACCCTGAGAGCCCTTAAGGAAGTGCCCACAATGGTCAGATGGCACGTGGGGTATACCGTGTGTTGGAGAGCCCCTCTCCCACACATAAGCACCTGGCTGTAGCATCCTTGCTGCCTGGCCGTACATCGGAAGAGGAATTTTCTGCTCCAGGTTGGTGGGAGGAAATTCAGATTTAAGCCCCAGCTCTGCCCCCCCCCCCCCCATAACAGAGTGATCCCAGTGGGTCATTTGGTTGTTTAGTCATTGTGTCCTCAGCTGTAAACAGGGTGAATAACATACCCACAGAGTTATCAGCAGTAAATGCAATCAGGCTTGTGAGGTGCCCACAGAAATCTTTATTACCTCCTTAGGCAGCCCTGCCTGACTTCAAGTAAATCCTACTTCGTGTTCTCAGATGCAGCCTGAATCTTCCCCCCTGTGCTGGTCCGAGTTCTGTGTTCCCATCCCCCGTGAGAGGGATTTCTGGTCCTTGCCCCTCCCGGGCTGTCACATGGATGTCCTCCCATTTAGTCTCATCTCTTTTAAACGGTAGAAACAGAAACCCAGTTTGAGGGGGCTCTCCTCTGGCCCCTTACTGTACTCACTCTCCCCTAATACGGTCTAAGACCACCTGACTTTTTTTTTTTTTTTGGCAGCCACAACACCCCATCATCACATGCAGAAATTATATCCAATTAAATCTCCTAAGTCTTTTTCACACCTCCTACATTTGTGCATTTCTTTTTTTTGCACCCAAGTGTCCAAATAACATTATTTCCTCTCGATTGCAATTCCAATCTGTTGATCTTTTTAGCTCTTGACTCTGTTATTCAATGTATTTGCCATCTCCCCTGGAAACTTGGCATCCTTGAATTGGATAAACATTTGATCTGTGCTGTCGTTCAAGTAATTGATAAAAATGTTGAAACATACAGGACTCAGAAAGAGCCCTGTGGCCTTCCACCAGAGACCTTCCTTGGGCCATTCATTAATCAGCACATTGGAGGGTGAACTGCACATTCACCCAGCTGTTCAAATGTAGCTCAGCAAGGATATGATGAGATTTTAACAAGGCACTGTAGATAAAGTCTAGTGTCCCCACAATCTACCAATTAAAAAAATCCTCATGCTAAGAAGAAGAAAAATCCCCAAATCCCAGTCATTGTGGCGTGTGATGGTTTAAGGCTTATGACCCATGGCTTCACTCTGCTGCAGTACGTTTCTTTCATTCTGCCTTTGGTTGATAATACTGCTGGAGTGGAGCGGGGAGTGTTACGACCGGGTCACCTGGGTTTCGGGCTGTTATCTGCAGCAGAGTGGGATTGAGTGAAAGATGTTCAACTGATCTTTTTGGGGAGCCAAGGTCTTGAAGGGCACTGGTTTAGGACACCCTCTCCTGCCAGGACACCGAGCGTGGCTTCCACGGGCCGCTGTCCAGGCTGGTGGGTGGACACCCCCATGGCGTGGATGAAGAAATCCCCACTGCAGAGGGTACCTGGTCTTGGTAAAAATTGCAGCATGCCTCAGTGAAGGAGTCAGGGATGTGTCGGCCTCCAGCTGCTTAGCTAAGCACAGAGTGGAAAAAATACCTCTCTGGAGGTGTTAGAGCAGAATAATAAACACAAACGTGATAGAAGGTACAAAGGCCTTTGCAGGAGTGGGCGTGAAGGCCTAAGAGATGGCAGGAGATTGTGTATGGGGGTGGGGAGGACAGGACAGGCTGGAGTGTGATTCCCCTTCTCAGGCTTACTCCGCCACATTGTCCGAAGGCCAGAGCTGCGTGGAGCTACAGATGTACCCGGCTGTAAGACGTGAACTGCCACAGGCAAAGTTAGAAAACTGATGCAATGGAGTGAGCCTTCTGCCGATGGGTCCTAGCAGATAGGGAGGGTCAGCCACGGGCTCCGTGGCAGAGGGCGGTGGCTTGTTTCTGCCCACGCCCTAGAGAGGTGCGTGCAGGGAGGCGCCTGTCGATGGGACCACTTACACCTGCCTCGGATGCTCAGCGCCCATTTCCCCGGGGAGTCTGCACCTGACTCTTCCTGAGGCCCCGCTGTTTGTGCCCCAAGGGTTCTGGCTGTGCTGAGTTCAGCGCCACAGCCCTGCCTGGCCTGGGGCATCGTTCTCAGTGCCCAGCCCATCTCTGAGCCTGTTTTCCTGCCTGCTGGGCTCTTTGTGGTCCTTGGTGCTGGATGGGCTACATGGCCTGCCTTTAGCTGTCCTTTTTACACCTCTGTGACCCACATGAGGGGCAGAATAAAATGCAGTGAACGTTTATACTTAAAAAAGTGTGGCAAAATACACTTAACATAAAGTTTGCCATCTTAGCCATGCTGAAGTGTACCGTCACGTTAAGTACATTCACATCGTCGTACAGCTCGCCTCCGGAACTCTCTTCATCTCGAAAGCATGAAACCCTGCACCCACTAAACTACCCCTCCCCAGGCCCCTTCCCCCTGCCCTGCAAGCACCATTCTGCTCTCCGTCTCTGTGAATTTGACTACTGTGTGTAGTGGAATTGCACAGTATTTGTACCTTCGTGACTGGCTAATTTCACTCAGCCGAATGTCCTCGAGGTTCATCCCCATGCAGCCTGTGTCAGAATTACCTTCCACTTTTTTTTTTAATGCTTATTTATTTTTGAGAGAGAGAGAGAGGGAGGGGGGGAGAGGGAAAGACAGCAAGTGGGGGAGGGCCAGAGAGAGAGGGAGATGCAGAATCTGAAGCAGGCTCCAGGCTCGGAGCTGTCAGCACAGAGTCTGACACGGGGCTCAAACTCACGAACTGTGAGATCATGACCTGAGCCAAAGTCGGACGCTCAACTGACTGAGCCATGCAGGCATCCCAGAATTGCTTTCCTTTTTAAGGCTGAATCATGTTTCCATCGTATGAATAGACCACATTTTGTGTATCCATCCATCCATCAGTGGACACTTGAGTTGCTTCCTCCTTTTGGCTGTTGGGAATAATGCTGCTATGGACAATGGGTGTGCAATTCTCTGTACTTTTGTTTGGTTACTGACCATTGCCCGGATGACCATTCCCAAACTCCTTATTTTTATGATATCCATGCCCAGTCTCCTTTGTGGTCTTTTTTTTTTTTTAATGTTTGTTTATTTTTGAGAGAGAGAGCGATCATGAGCAGGGGAGAAGCAGAGAGAGGGAGGGAGACACAGAATCTGAAGCAGGCTCCAGGCTCTGAGCTGTCAGCACAGATCCCGACGTAGGGCTCAAACCCACGGACTGTGAGATCATGACCTGAGCTGAAGTAGGACGCTTAACTGACTGAGCCACCCAGGTACCCCCTCCGTGGTCTTCCTGTTGCTTTGAGAGTTCTGAGGTGACACATCCGGCTGGGGTTTTCTTCTTGGCTTCTTTAGTGCCTTCTGTTCCAGGCCTTTCTTTGCCCTTCTCTGGCATGCCTTGCCTCTTCCTGCTTTCCTTCAGACCTCTCCCTCCCTTTCTTCTCACCTGCTTAAATCCCTGCCACCTCAGCTCCAGGAGGTCCGTGCTGCCATCAGCAGCCCCTGCTGTGTGTGGCCCTCAGTTAGGCTCGTTTGTCCCAGGATGACTGTCTGGGCATTGGAGACCCAGCATCCTCTCATGTTTTGTGTGATGGCTCTTTGTAGTAGGTGTGAGCTGACTCCGTGGGCGTCCAGCAGGGGCATCTGTCTGAGCGCATCAAGCCCCACAGTGCCCTTTGTTAGGGCGGCCGTGGGTGAGCCTGGGAGCCTGCCCTGGAGAACTTGGACTGGGACGGTTTTAGGGCTCAGTGGGACCGGCCACTCCACGAAGGCAGGAATGTGTCGATTCTGTTCACTGCTGACTTCCGGGTACCTGGAATGTTACGTATTAGCACACGGTAGGCATCTTATTAGTATTTGTTGGAAGAAAAAATAAACTTAGTCCCAAACCTGATGAAGTGGCTGACCTCAGGCCAAGTGGCAGGTGGTCCCTTCCCCTCTGACAAAGCCCCCAAATCAGGTGAAAAGCCTCAACAGTTGAAGAGACTGACCTTCAGCACCACATCCATGAGGAAGTGCACCACGGCACAGAGGGAGCTGTTGAGGGGGGTTTGTACACCCATAATCAGCTTGCCGAGATAACTGCCTAATTGAAACAGTACAGGTCACTTGAGGTAACTGGAACATTGGAAAATATTTTTGAAATGAGGATGTGAACTGGAGTGATGTAACACGTTCTATAAAAGCCCGTGAGATAGGATGGGGGCCACAGGGCCGACTTTTATTTGGAAGGTTAGCCTGGTTCTGAGCAGAAAATCCAAAGTCAAGAGAGAAGGGAAAAGGAGGCAGAAGGAGCACATATTTTCCAGGTCAGGCTGCAGCTCCTGTGTTGAGGAGGCTGCCCCGGGGAGGCCGGGCAGTGAAGCCTGATGCGTGTCCCCCGAGGGCCCGTGAGCAGCTGAGTGGGGGGTAGTGGGTGGGCATACCCAAGGGAGTCTCGTCCTTGGGTGCCGCTTCATCAAAAAGGCAACCAGCCATTGGGACTGGGAATAGTTACAGACGATTTGGGCTCTTACAAAGGTGCTTTTAAAATATAGGGACTTGGAGTGCCTGGGTGGCTCAGTTGGTTAAGTGTTTGACTTCGGCTTGGGTCATGATCTCATGGTTTGTGGGTTTAGCCCCGCATGGGGCTCTGTGCTGACAGCTCAGAGCCCGGAGCCTGCTTCAGATTCTCTGTCTCCCTCTCTCTCTGTCTCTCCCCCACCTTGTGCATACACACCATCTCTCTCTCTCTCTCTCTCTCTCTCAAAAATAAATAAACATTAAAATATCTCTATATATATCTATGTCTATAGGTAGATAGACCTATCTATATCTCTATATAGATCTAGAGATCTCGAGATAGAGGTAGATATAGATATCTATATATAGATATCAAGATATAGATATAGATAGATATCTATAGAGATAGATATAGATATAGATATCTATCTATAGAGATAGATATAGATATAGATAGATATTTTAATGTTTATATCTATACAGATATCTTTATATCTATATCTATAGAGATATCTATAAAATATCTATCTCTATAGAGATAGATATAGATAGATCTAGAGATATCTATATAGAGATAGAGGTAGATAGGTATAGATATATCTATATAGAGATAGAGATAGATATTTTAATGTTTATTTATCTCTATATAGATATCTCTATATCTATAGAGTGCCTTATCTAGATATCTCTATATCTAGATATCTCTATATCTATATAGATATATATATAGATATAGAGATATCTATATAGAGATATCTATATATGAATATATGTGAATATCTGTAGAGATATGTGAATATCTATAGAGATAGATATAGAGATAGATAGATAGATATAGGGGCACTGGGTGGTTCAGTCAGTTAAGTGTCTGACTTTGGCTCAGGTCATGATCTCACGGTCTGTGAGTTCGAGCCCCGTGTTGGCGCTCTTCTGACAGCTCAGAGCCCGGAGCCTGCTTCTGATTCTGTGTCTCCCTCTCTCTCTGCCCTCCCTTGCTCATGCTCTGTCTCTGTCTCTCTCAAAAATAAACATAAAATAATTGAAAAAAAATATATATGGACTTGGGGGCACCAGCGTGGCTCAGTTGGTTAATTGTGACTTCAGCTCAGGTCATAATCTCATGGTTTATGAGTTTGAGCCCCGTATTGGGTTCTGTGCTAACAGTGCAGAGCCTGCTTGGGATTCTCTCTTCCCTTCTCTCTCTGCCCCTCCCCCACTTGTCTTTTCTCTCTCGCTCTCAAATAAATAAACATTTTTTTAAAAGTTTTAAAATATAAGGACTTGGAATATTGGACTTTTGATATTTTCAGATTAGAAAAGAGTTTGGAGTCACCATCAAGGCAGCAAAGTTGTTCTCATGAAGACCCAGGAAAATAGGTGTTGTTCCTCTGTTTGAGCAAATACAGCTTTATTCTGCACCAGCCTGTGTGGCTCCAGATGCTTTATGTGATGGGGACACTGGGGCTTATGTTCCCTCCAATCTTTGAAGTACTTCCCAGTGAAGTTTCCATTTCTTCATCAGAGAGGCAGGATGTAAACATCTCAGCCCGCTTTGTGAATTCTTTGCCCAGCGCACTCTGTTAATGTTCAGAGCCTTCAGGGCTACGTCTTATGTGTGAATGGGTTTTTAGATTATGTTTATATGTATGACAGAGATGGCTCTTCTGTGGGGCAGTGGAGGACAATTTGCATGTTGAAAATTACACTTAATTTTTAATTTCTGTTCCGAAAGCCACCTGCGCGATGCAATCCCTTACATTCTTGTGATTGTGGGTAGTTATTGAATGTGTCAGGTTGTGAGGACTGCTTGCCGTGTGTAAGATATCAATGTACATATACAGTGTAAACACATTCTCTTTGAGGCATGAAGATAAAAAGGCTTAACATGAATTGTGTCTGTTTACACTTACACAGAAAATTCTATAACAAACTTTGCAGTATCCACAGTGTTTATTATCACAACATTGTTTCTCCTCCCCCACCCCACCCCCCTTTCTGATTTTTTGGTTCGTTGAAGTCTGGGAGGGAGTGGGTGGAAAGAGACCCATGCCACCCCTTTCCCGAGCACATGGAGGGTGTGCTGAGACAAGCCGGAGTAGGCGCTGCAGATTCAGCAGCCGCGGGTGGACCGTGAGGTGCTAAGGACACTCTGTCTCCACCTGATTTTCCTTCTGCTTTGCTGTGCTTCGTGCAGTTTCTATGGGTTGCTTGGGGATTTTCTGGTAGAGTGAGGATCGAATTAAGAAATGCAGGTGCACAGGTTTTACGTGTGCCACATTGCATGTGTGAGTGGGTGGGGAGGGTAGTGACGCACGAGGGGGGTTACAGGATTACTTTCTAGGGCAGTGGTTCTCGCAGGGTGGTGCCCAGACCAGCAGGCTCAGCATCACTGGGCACTTATTAGACATGCAAATTCTTGGGTCCCTGCGTCTGTGTGTTAACAAGCCCACCAGGTGGTTGTGATGAACGCTCAGGGTTTTGAAGGCTGTTCTTACCTGCAAAACCAAGTTGACCTCGTAATGACTCATCTCAGACTGCTTTCTGGCTTCTGCCCTGCAGTTGCTCTTGTTTCTCTGTCCACAGGCTCTACTCCTGGGGGTTCCCAGGCACCTCCACGTGTGTGCACCCCCCTCTGACTGGTGCCCTGGCCCCCTGCCTTTCCTGGCAAGGCCCTGCTCATTCTTCAGACCATCTTCAGGGATCCCCTCCTCGGAGATGGCTTCCTGACCTCCCCAGAGGTGGGGAGTCATGGGCCCCCTTCTTTGTGGTCCTGCAGCCCTGTTCACTGACCTATTAAAACTTATAGTTCATTTAATTTGCCACTGGCTGGAGAGGTGGTTGTTCAGCCCCTTTGTACAAAATTCAGTTAGACATGAATGTCCTCCTAGCATCTTAACACCAGTGTGACTTTCACAGAGTCTAGAGATTTTTTTCTTAAGTTTATTTATTTATTTTGAGAGAGACAGAGAGCAAGGGAGGGGCAGAGAGAGGGGGTAAGAGAAAGAATCCCAAGCAGGCTCCGCACTGTCAGCACAGAACCTGATGTGGGGCTCGAACCCACAAACCCTGAGATCATGACCTGAGCTGAAATCAAGAGTCAGATACTTAACCGACTGAGCCACCCAGGTGCCTGTAGAGTTTTTATAGTACCAAGTTATTCCAAAGAACCCATTTTAAGGGATATAAAGAACTTGTATAGAGGACCACTGTCTGAAAAGAAAAAAAAAGGGGGGGGGGTTGTTATGTTGGGATTTTACCACCAGAACCAGACATGACAGCTGGTTGACGATCATTTTACTCATTATCTGCCTGTGGACCTGTAGTAAAATGAGGCTAATTATGCTTCCCAATGTCTTTTATTTCCAATCCTGCAAGCTAAGACTGCCCCATATTTTTAAAGAAGAGTTGATCAGAGTTGAAAACATTTTAATTAGGTAACTACCTCTGATCATCTTTAATGGAATTGGTGTCAGAAGGCTAATCAACAGATTTGTTCATTTTCCCCTTTGTTGTTCATATTTAGATTGGGGCAACAAAATGGGGGAGTGTGTATGTTTTTTTTATTCATGTTTATTTATGTAGTAACATGGCCTAAAGCCCCTTGCCAGCCACAGGAACATGAAAGCCCTATCTGATCTTTACGACATCTTCCTTCGGGTAGGTATGAACAGCCCATTTTGCAGGTGAAGAGAATGAGGCTGAGGAAGGGTATGTGCCCCCTTGAGGGTAGGAGCCGGTAAATGGAACTTGGGACTCAGACCTAAGTCATCCCATTTTTCTTTTTCTAGGACACAAGATTGTGTTTCGCGTAGAGCATGCCAAAGTGGCCATCGATTTCCTCCTCTATCTCTTTCACATACTTAGATTCATAGCTTTTTTTTTTTGGGGGGGGTGGTTTCTCAGGCAGATGCTTTTTATTAACCCTTCTTATATTAGCAGTTCTTAGGGATTTGTTTCCCAAATATGTATCGTTTGTTTATGTCGTTCACTTAGGTCCCTAGAGCAGAAATTCTACCCTTTGATGTTTTAAAAATACATAGGAAATTTTGGGGGAGCAGCATTCTTTCAACTAAAAGACTTAATTTAAAATTTTAGTTTGGGGGAAGTGATTTCTACCCCCCCAGGTCCTCGCCTGCCTGTCTGCTTGCCTGCCTCCCTCCAAAGGGTCTTGGCCTGGGGTACCAGACCACCCCTGCCTCTCCCCTCCTCATCCCTCCCCGTGCCCTCTGCTCCTGCCTTGGCAGTCTGTTCATGCTGCCCCTACCTTCCACAGTGTTCTTTCTCTCTGCTTCCTGTTTGCTTTCACTTCCATAAGCTTTGATTATTCTTTATGGGGCCAGCCTGAGAGCTCACATTCCAATGCCTTTCGTAAAGTCAAGTTGTTTTTTTGTGTTTTTTTTTTTTTTGTGTGTGTGTTTTTTTTTGATATCTGCTGCTTTGAAAAGGGAGAAACAGTGTTTTGCAATTTCCTTTTAATCATCAGTGAGTAGTAGCAAGGGTGTGTCTGTCTCTCCTTAGTGTGCTGTGTGGAATATTGACTCCCTTCATGCTTGTATTATTTCACGGCCCCAATGAAGTATGCTGCATTCTCTTTCCTGTTCGTGGCTTGTGCCTTCTGGACACTGTGTTATCATTCCCGGCCCAGCTGGGTTTTCCTTTTTCTGTTCCTATCACAAAATACCCCAAAGGCAAACAGTGTCGCTCCTGGAATCCAAAACACCCAGTAGCCGGGTCCTGCCTCGCACTTTGTGGCTTGGGCTTGTCTTCTCTTCAGGAATAAGTGGTTAGTTTCTTCCTTGTTTCCCCCCCCCCCCTTTTCTTTTCTTCTATAAATGGGGGAAAAGTGTCCAGTGTGGAAACAGTTCTTTCATTTGAAGAATCTGTCCATATCAGCTCTGTATCATGGCTCATTAACTGAGTGGTCTACACGGCAAAGCTGGTTCTTTCCCAGTGTCTTTGATCGCAGTATAAACTTTTGGCAGACTTTGGTTATGAGGCTTCATGCTCTTTCACTGGGTCCCGAGCTTTCTGGTCTGCAGGAAATGATAGCAAACTAATTGCTGCCTAACACCTTATAATAGGATCAAACATATGCTGAATGCAAAACCAGACCGCATCCAAGTACTCCTCTCTAAAAACTTCTGTTTATCATTTCAGAGTAAACTAATACGCTTAGTTTATAACGGCATAGAAGGAATGTAAAATTTTAGGCGGGCCTAGGAAAAAATGAATAGTTCAAAAGCAAAGAAGACTTGCGTATTGAGTCACTGACCTGAAACTATCATTGGGTGACATTTCTTGATTTTGAGAGAATTCTAGTGGCACCTATCTAGTGGCATCTGATAGATGCTTTGTTCTCCCCATCCCACCTTAGGCTCACCTTGGCCCCCAGCCAGGCAGCACATCTTTACGAAGCTGCTGGATGTCAGACGTGTATGTTATGCTGGATGTTAGGCATGGGAGACAGGCAGAAAACTGTACAGAGCCTCTCATTTCCATGAGGGTAATAGACAGTGATCACTCAGCTAAATACATCCTTTCAGGGCCTGACACTTTTCAGACATGAAAAGTGCTGTAAAAATAGTGAAATAGGGAAATGAGGTGGGGGGAGAGAGTTAGGGGGAGATTCTCAAAGCTAGGGTGTTGGGGCAAAGCTCTGATGAGGTGACAGGACGAGAGTGGAGGGCTGTCCGTGTGACAGGGGACACACTTCAGACAGCAGGGGATAAGGAAGGAAGGCGCTGGGCAGCTACAGTGTGCTAAGCAAGAACATACCGGCAGCTGAGATAGAAGTAGACAGGGACAGAGACGGGATGGTGGGGAAGGTGTAGATGCGGCTGGAGATGACAGTGGCTCAGACCAGGGCTAGAGCAGTGGAAACGGACAGATGTAGTAAAATCCATTCATTCTACGTGTGAATTAGTGGTGTGCCCACCATACATCAAGGACTGCTTCAGGCACTGGGGGTGTCGTGGTGGGTGAAATAGAAAATAATCTTCTGTCCTCCTGGAGCTGACACTAGTGGGACAGATCAGTGGGGGAGACCCTGGGATGAGAAGAAGGCCAGAGGAAGGCAGACATGCCCTGGGTGGGGTGGGGGTGGGGGGAGGGGAGTGAATGGGGCGATGGAGAAACAGTGTACAGAAGAAGTGGGGTGTAATGGTGGGAAGAACATCCCAGCTTCCCACAGGCTTGGAAGCTGGAGCCAAGAGGACTGTCATTTTTTGTTTGTTTGTTTTGTTTTTTCAGCTTTTTTTTTTTTTGAGATATTGACATTAATACACATCAGTTTAAGGGCACAGTGTACTGATTGGATACGTGTATGTATTACAGAATCATTACCATGATAAAGTTAGCTAACACCTCCACATCCTCTTACATAAGTAAAATTTGTGTGTACAGTGTGTGTGTGTGTGTCTAGATAACATTTACGATCTACTCCCCTAACAACTTCCAGGAATACAGTGTTGTCAGTTCCAGTCACCGAGCTGTGCCTTAGCTCCCCAGGTCTTCTTTATCTTAGAGCGAGGACTTTGTACCGTTTGACCAACACCTCCCCACTTCCCCCACCTCCCGGCCCCTGACACCTACCATTCTAACTCCGTTTCTGTGAATTTGACTTTTTTTTAGATTCTGTGTATATGTGAGAACAAAAACGTTTGTCTCTCCATCTGACATGGCAGTTAGCATAATGCCCAAGAGGATGGGATCTGTACAGTGTAAAGGGAGAGAGAGGAATCAGGAATGAGCCCTTGATTTTGGACACGAGCAATTCAGAAAATGGGGTGTCACTGACCCAGATAGGAGAGTGCAGGAGGCAGATTTTGTCGGAGGAAGGGAATGTGTTATCAGACACCTAAATGGAGATGTTGAGTAGGCAGATGGACATGCGACTCTGGAGCTGCCACTGGCTTGCATTTGACAATCATCTAGTGTATGGGTGGCACAGGAAGCCAGCTGTCCATGTGAGAGGACAGAGAGGGGGGAGGCTGAGGCCAGAGGCCAGCATTTAGAGGTCAGGTAGGACCTGAGGGTGGTGAGTGGGTGTGTGGAATCAGAGAGGCCTCGAGAAGGAGGCAATGTCAGATAGCTGGAAGGATCAAGTAAGATTAGGACAGGGAATTGTTATTGGCTTTGATAATGTCATCAGGGGCTTTGCAAAGAGTTGTTTGGTACCATGACTGGGACAGAAGTTTAGCTGGAGGAGTTTGGGGGTAACCAGTTGGTGAGAATACTAGGAGCTGGGACTATCCAGAAACCACGTGTCCAGCTTTGCTGTGAAGGGGCCAGCATCTTACATATGTCACCTGTGCAAAGGGGTGATGATATTACGGAGTGTGAAGTACTATTGAGAGCATCACGTGAGATGAGACACAATGAAACAAAGCTTCCCTCACAGCCTTTTTCCAGCATGGGATGTTCTCAGAGCCCTGGTTTCTCCCATTTTCTTCTTTGTTGTAGAGGCTTCCTTTGCTCATCAGCAAAAGAGGGGAACTGGACCAAATGAGGTTTCAAGTTGTAGGTTCTCAAGCTTTGACTGCTTCTCTGCTCTTGGGTCCCCTGGACCCCACCCCCTGACTGCCATTCTCTGTCCAGTTCCTGTCTATGGTTCTGTCCCCCACTGGACTGGTCTTCCCTTTTTCCTCAGCTGCTCCACTTTGATTCTGTCTTGCACTTGACCACAGATTAATCCTCCGAAAAAAGGTCTCCCTTGGGCTTCTCTCCCACTCGAGAGTCTTGAGAGGGGCCTCATTCCTGAGACGAAAGTTTCCATCCCCATGTGTGACCTTTTGTGACTTGGACTCTACCAAACTCGTTTCTTCTCTACATCCCTGGCCATCAGTGTTGCTGTCCCTTGAGTATATATGCTTTCCCTTTTCTCTGGCCTCTGGAATGTTAATACCCAGTTTTAAGTCCTACCCATCCTCTAGGAGTCAGGGCATGCACAGGGCTTTCCTCGGCCCTGCCACAGAAAGGGCCTCCTCTCTGTGGGTAGCTCCAAGGCTGTCTGTCCTGCCCAGTTCGGTTCACATCTAGAGTGGACTTGCACTCTACACACCACTGACCAGCTTCTGCCACATACGACAGTTGTTTGTCGTGGGTCTTAGCTCTTGGCATTTGCCGTGAGCCTCTTCAGAGGGCAGGTACCACTTCTTTGCACTTCCTACAGCATCATATGTGTTGAGTGCTCCAAAAATTAATGAATTACACCAGTCAGAAAACTTGACTCTATCTGAGAAGCTTTAATGGAAGGTTTGTGATTATTAAAGCCTAAGAAAGGGTACTAACCAAGGGGTGTGTGTGTGTGTGTGTGTGTGTGTGTATGTGTTTAGAATTTTAAAAATAAAAGTTTCCAATATCAAGGCTGTTCTATCAAAAGCATTTCAAATCTGCAGATGCCTTGGTCCAGCAATTCTACTTCTAGGGACTTATCTCAGGAAAATAGTCTTAGATATCTGCCGAGAATATTCCCTGGAATGTTCCTTATGGTGAGAAAAATTGGACATAACCTAAATATCCAACAGTACGGGATTGGTTTTTTAAAAAATAAAAGAACTCATGGTGCATATTCACAGCCTAGAATCACTGTCTCCTTAAAGTGATAACGTAGAAGGACATTTATTGATTTGGTGAAATGTTCATATTAAGTGAAGGAAGTGTATTTGAAAACGTGGTATTATTGCCTGATTTCCTTTACCTTAATCAAATTCCTTACAGAGAGAGGATCACTGACATAGGAACTGTTAACAGTGATTATCTTTGGACGTTGAGACATGGATGAGTTTTACTGTCTTTTGGCTATTCTGTTGCCTAACCTTCCTATGGGAAGCCTGCTTTCTTGATTCTTGATTCATAAAATATTAGAGTTGGGATTGCATATCCCTTTTATTCATAGAAACCGTGCATTCTTGCCTTTCTGTTAAATTAGCCTTTGTATCTACATTCACGCAGATTAGGGAAGAACACAAGGCCACCTGGCCCGCATCAGATGGTAGCAAGAAATGTGGGAATGTGCTTCTTTGTGTCCCTACTTTCTAGGTCAGGGTGACTGTTCTCCAGTATCAACTGCTGCTTGGTGTCCTTGAGGCTCGACGTGGTAGGAAGTTGTTATGTGGCTGCTGAGCTGTTTGTTCAGACTTTGGGCACTGGTGCTCTGCGGAAGGGGTGGGGGGTGAGCGGCCTGGCAGCTCTGGAGCCTGCAGCCTTGATTCCCGCATGTGCTTCTTGTGTATGACCCCGGGCTCAGAACTGTGGTTTACACATAAGTGGGACGGGGACGGCACCCCCCATGGTCGCCGCGTATGTTGCACAACGTCCGGCCCAGAGTAGACGCTTCACGAATGACAGCTGACCAAGTAGAGACTCAGATAGTCCGCCTGCGGCCCTATACCTAAAGCTGGTCTGCTGCGAAGAACTGAGTCTTATTTCTTTAATAATAACAATAATAAGATAGGTTTCCTGAAAACTGACCATATTGTGGGTTGGGAAGTAGTTCTGAAAATGATTTCCTTTTGACTCAGACGTGTCCCGCCCTTGCCCTCTTGTCTCCCTTCCAGTCTGCGGGCCGGGCATCGATATCCGTAACGACTATCAGCAGCTGAAGCGCCTGGAGAACTGCACGGTGATCGAGGGCTACCTCCACATCCTGCTCATCTCCAAGGCAGAGGACTACCGCAGCTACCGCTTCCCCAAGCTCACGGTCATCACCGAGTACTTGCTGCTGTTCCGCGTGGCCGGCCTCGAGAGCCTCGGGGACCTCTTCCCGAACCTCACGGTCATCCGCGGCTGGAAACTGTTCTACAACTACGCCCTGGTCATCTTTGAGATGACCAATCTCAAGGATATTGGGCTTTACAATCTGAGGAACATTACCCGGGGGGCCATCAGGATTGAGAAAAATGCTGACCTCTGTTACCTCTCCACGGTGGACTGGTCCCTAATCCTGGATGCAGTGTCTAATAACTACATTGTGGGAAACAAGCCCCCAAAGGAATGCGGGGACCTGTGTCCGGGGACGATGGAGGAGAAGCCCTTGTGCGAGAAGACGACCATCAACAATGAATACAACTACCGCTGCTGGACGACCAACCGCTGCCAGAAAAGTAAGAATGGCGCTGATGTGGCTTTCCCTGTGCCGCTTCTCTTTCCCCTCCTTCTCTCCCTTGCCCTCCTCCTCTTGGAACGCACGGGTTCTGCCGGGGGTTCTGCTGGGAGGGTGCGGTGACGTGGCACTGAGGACACGTCCGCCTGCCGTGTGCCGGTGGGGGTCTTGGTTGGCTTCCTTTTGCATCCGGGAACTCATGGGATGCAGGACTGTGGCATGGCTGCCATCAAGACCATTCAAATCGTGTACTAGAAATAATCCACCACCCTTCTGGGCTAGAAGCTTGCTCACCGACCTTCAGCTTTGGATTTCTGATGAGAAAGGTGATCCGCTGGGTTTGGAAGGGCCTACGCCCTGGCAGTCAGGGACTGCTTAGGGATCAACTCGTTCATCCTTTGCACGAAAAGAGATCTTTTGGCATGGCGGGACTTCCTTAGCATGAATATACTTGGAATATGGTTGAATAAAGGAAAAGTAAAGAGCTAATGCAATTCACATCCTGTGAAAATGGTGACCTCCACTCCCTCCTTGGTCCCCAGTGATGTTATGATGCTTACGTGTTGCTGGTTTATGATGGAGCACCTGGCCATGGTGCGAGAGCCCTGGACCAGGTTTCAGGAATCCCACATTCAGGCTGTACTTGAAGGTGGCTGTGTAGTGAGTACAGTTGTACACCCCGGTGCTTCCATTTCCTTTCTTTCTCTTTTTTTTTTTTCGCCCCCTGAAGAGTTGTACAGGTCTTATGAAATCACTCAGTGGAAGAATTTTGAAATATGCCCACTGCTCTTCTGGTCCAGGTGGTGGTATTCTGAACCTTCTTGTTCATCAGCAGTCTGCCCGTTTTACGCCTGAGTATAACCAGACTCTTGAATTATTGTGATCAATACCTTGAGACCCAAGTTGTTTGGTATTAGAAGGTGACTCTGGGCCTTTGCTGTGTTGCTTTTAGCAATGTTTAGGTATATTGGCCAGGAAGATTCCTCTCACTGGTTGGAAGTCAGCGTGGTAGCTATAAATAGCTATTATTTAATGGTTGGCCCAGTTAAAGACCCAAGGAACTCATGTATTCTAGCTAGTCATGAAAAGCCAAGAAATCCCAAATTGGTAGGCTCGCCTAAACCATGAAGTGTATAAAATAAACAAAATAAAGGCCAGACCCCACAGGTAGCTGTTGTTTCTGTTTCCCTTCCAGGGTTGAAGCAGGAAAAGGATGGTTTCTTTGACCCAGCTCACACTTTTTTGCTATCATTCCATCAGTGTGTACATGAACATTTGATTAATGAGGGAAGGGGTCCCACTGGCTTCAGCTAGGACCTTGGATGGCCAAGAACGCCATCGGGCCGCTGAAGAGTCCCTGTTGGCTAGGGTTGGAAGAAGGTCCTGTGCTAAAGTCACATTTGTGATTGATTAAAACGGTACCCTATCATTAGGTTACCCACTGGTTTTGAGAAAACAACAAAAATACCTTTTTAAGTAGTCTTGACATTTTAAAATTTTATTTTAAAAGAAAAAGGCGTCAGCAAGGGAGGCATCGTGTGTAGTGGGAAGATGTTGGATGCGGTGTAAATGGCCTGGGTGACCTTGGACGAGCCTTCTGGGCCATGGTTGGGCACCTTTAGAATGTTCCTTGGGGCAGTCCCATGTTATTCCTCGGTGGTGACCAAATGTGTGCGAAACTGCTTTGAAAACTCATAAGCTCTGTACAAAAGGGAGGTGTTATTTAAAAAGTCATTAGGTGGGCACTTGTTCAGTGATTCAGTTGATATTTACTTTGGCCTCACTGTGGATTTTTGGCTGTTTCTGACCAGCTGGTTGTTGAAGAAGCCTGGAGCAGAGGCGAGGCTTGGTTTCTGGGTCCAGGTCTGGTAGCTGGGACCGGGAATGAGCAAGTAATTTAAATTGCCTGGCCCTCAGTTTCTTCATCTGGGATAGATCCTGTCTTTCTCATAGGGCACTTGGACTATTTAAAAAAAAAACAAAAAACAAAAGGAAAAGCACCAGAAAAAAGAATGGGGGTTAGAAATTGGGCCTTGGTGCTGGTATGGCTGATGTTGACAGGCCTGTTGGCTGGACACCTGCTTCTCCAAGGCCGCACCCTGCAGGCTTCTCCCCCGCCAGTTCTCAGTCCTGCTGACGTTTTTCTGAGATTTTACAAGGGAGTATTTATTGAAAAATTACTACCAGCATTCAAGGAAATTGTCTTCTCTTCATCTGGGAGTTTCAGGAAAACTCCAGCATGCATGGGCAGGCTTCTTAAGAGGTTTTTCTAATTGAATCAGAGCTCTCTCTTTACATAGATTCCCTTCAGACCTGTGCTGTCTGATGTGGTAGCCACTAGCCACATGTGGCTTCATTCAGGCTTGAACTGTGGCCTGGTCCGAACTGAGACTCACTCAAAGCATAAAATACATTGGATTTCAAAGATGTAGCAGGGTCAGGAGAAAAAGTAAGGTATCTCCTTATTAATATTTTGTTGTTGAAATGATAATATTTTGGACAGACTAGAGTCCGTAAAATATGTTATTAACTTAATTACACCTGTTTCTTTTTACTTTGTCATGTGGCTACTATAGCATTTGAAGTGACAGGTGTGGTTCTCATTCCTTTTCTGTTGGAGAGTGCTGTTTTAGAGCACTCCTTCTAAGGCCATACGTTCTCTGTCCCCCATCGTCTCTCTGGCTGAGCACTGCAGTGCTGTGATATCCCTCTCCAGGAGGATGCTTATGAGTCATTCAAGGAGCCTGGTGAAGGGTGTTGAGCCTGGACACAATGTCTACCTTGAAGTCAACGTAAGCATTAAGATGCCCATTTAAAACAGTGAAGTGTGGAAGAACCCCATTCAGTTATTCTCCACAGGGCTGCCCACAGAAGCAGGGAGAGCGTCTGGAGAGCTACGTCAAATCAGGGATGCGTGTGAAATTTGTGACACCGCGGAGAAGCCCTCAATCACGGAGTGCTCATACGCACTTTTTACTTGGTGCTTTTCCTTCGGCTCCTTCTTAGGTATCCTAACTGGGCGGTGGGTGGCAGGCAGCTTCGTAGACAGCCCCATCAGGGAAATGACTACTTCGTGGGTTCTCCACCCACTTTAGGATTTCTCTGTTGTCCTATGATTTGGAGAAGTGGTTTTATGCAGGCTTGAGTTACTGCTAAAGAGTGACTGACCCTTAAAAAGTCATGTATGGTGTTCTCCCTTCTGTAAAAATGTAACTTGTGGCCCTGACCTTCAGCCCTGGTGACCACCCCTCCCCTCCAACCACCCCCCACCCCCCCAACCCCCGGCCTCCTAGGAAGATACTGCTTCTCTTCCTATGTCTACAACCATTCCTTTTCCGGCTCCTTTTCCTTGGTTTAGTCTTTAGTACCTGGCGGTCTCCAGACTTCCATCCTAGGCCTCTTTCCACTGCCCTTGTTCCCCAGAATGCCCCACCTGCTGCTTCACCATCCTTTTGTCTACAGCTGGTCTGTAAATATCATCTTCAGCTTAGACCTCTTTGTAAGCTCTTAGACCCACATATCCATTCCTATCTAGACAACCACGGGCATTTCAGTGTCTTCTAGTCTTCTCTGTCTCCTCCCGTCTACTGAGTCTTTTTCTTGTATTCTGTCTCTTCATGGACAGCGTTCTGGTGCTCCACGCTCCCATGTCGGGAACTTGGGTGTTTGGATACTTCCTCCTCCAATTGCACGACAAGCCCTTTCCATCCCAGGGTTTCTCAGATCTACCACCCTCTGCTGTCCCCTCTGCCCTTTTCAGCGACCTGGCCTCTCTCCAGCCTCCCTGCACCCCTGCCTCGGCCCAGCGAACTCCCTAACACATGCTCTGACCGACAGGCTCCCCTACCTGAAATCCTGTAGTGGGAGCCTGTGGAATCTCATGAAATTGGGCCATGCATGTCCCCGACAAGCTGCCTGCCTGCCTTCTGCCTGCCGTGTCCCTGGCCCGTGATGGTGCTTGCATGTGCTGGCCAGGTGGCCGCCCTCACTGGCAGACTTCTTGCCCCTTGGCGTAGGACTCTGGGACTTTGCAGACTCTGGTGGGCCTTTCCCGTAGCAGAGAAACCTGGCAGTGGCACTTTCTGCACTGCTGAGTCAATTCTGGGCGCGTCCTCAGCATCTCGGAGAGCACGGGTGTCACCCCAGGGGTGAGCATGCACCTGCTTTGTGAAAGATTTATTGTCAGGAAGATCTGTTTCCCCCACCCCCCGCCCCTCTGCAGAGAGCAGTGTGTAATAACAGTCCTCAGCAAGCCAAAAGAGTCGAGGATTATGAAATGTGGATGTCTCCTGTGTCGCTTTCACGGTCCTTGCTACCCAGGAGCTCCATCACCAGCCCTGTGTCCGGCTCGTCACTGGCAGGGAGGATCAGCCGTGGATGGTAGGAGCTCTTCTCTGTCCTGCCCTTGTCAGAAGGATTCAAGGCCAAAGGTGATGGAGAAGTACAGAAACCATCTTAAAAGTTGAACTTGGCCTGTGGCACTTGGCACCATCCCTTACTTTGTACAGTTATTTGCTGAAAGCCAACCGTGTCTAGGGAGGGGGCGGGTGAGGGTGGATACTCTCGAAGCACCTGTGGTTCTTTTCATGCCCAATTGAATTGCCTCAGTGGCATCTGGCGTTTGCTTGCCACTGGGGCTTTCTGGTACTTGATTTCAGTTTTTTTAAATGTTTATTTATTTATTTTGAGAGAGAGAGAGAGAGGTAGAGAGCGAGCAGGAAAAGGGCAGAGAGAGAGAGAATCCCAAGCAGGCTCCGCACCAGCAGCATGGTGCCCGATGCAGGGCTTGAACTCATGAACTGTGAGATCACGACCTGAGCCAATATCAAGAGTCTGGCGCTTAACCGACCGAGCCACCCAAGCGCCCCTCTGGTACTTGTTTTCAGATATGGATGGTCCTCCAACCAAAAAAAAAAAAAAAACCAAAAAAAAAAAAAAACCCAAAAAACAAAACAAAAATCTAAAACTTACTACTAAACACAATGTCTCCAAGTCCTTTTTAACCCATCAGGATGAACAGCTTGTGGTCTACTCACATCCCTGTATTGCCTGCGAGAAGGCCTGGTCTTTGCCAGGAAATTCGTGAAGGTGGCGAGCCTGGCCAGCTTTGCCGGTGGCACAGCCTTCTTTCAATTAGAAGGGTGCTGACTGGAAACAGTGGTCCCGGGGTCTGTTGCGTTTCCCCACTGCCTTCCAAATGAGAAAGCAGGAAAATAGCAGATTGGAGCCTTTGTGCGAGAAGGCAGTAAACGGCTCCCTTTATTGACAAAAGGAAAACATTTTACAGCCATCTCGCTGATGAGATCAGGGACTCAAAATGAAGGCAGGTAGTATAAAAAAAGACAATTCTACATTCTCCCCCCCCCCCCAAAAAAAAACAGGTTCTCATGTTCCTGTTTATCAGATACTTCTCACAGGGCGGTATTGGTGTGTGGAGTGAAATTGTTCCCCTTCCTCATTTTCTTAGAGATTGGAACATCAGGCCTGCCGGGTGAAAGTGGGGGGCTTGCTTAAGTGTTTGTAAATCACCTGCTGGAGTGGGGTGAGGTGAGGGACACGGTTTCTCTGCCCTGCAATGTGCCTACTTCATCTTAATTCTCCCCTCCTCTCCCTCCTCCTCCTCCTCCTCCTCCTCCTCCTCCTCCTCCTCCTCCTCCTCCTCCAAGTTTTAAGCTTCCGTGAGGGGTATTTCTTTCTGCGAAACACTGTGTGGTCGGCCGCCAGGTTCTAGCATGCCTGGGCCCTCCAGACTGCCCAAGGTGGATGAGAAGAGGGGCCTGCATTTTCCAGCTGGAGCCGGGGCAGGTCTGTGGATCCTGGATGAGAAGGCAGCCAGTGGAGCGGGTCTGGCATGGTGTTGATGGTAGGAGCTTGTCTCTCTTCCCCCGGAAGGCCCCTGCTCTGGTCAGCTGCTCCCAGTGTGGGGGTGATCTTTATTTAGAAGGGGGTCACATGCCCCTGGGCCTCATTTCTATGCCTTTTATAGTCAAGCATGGAGATCACATTCTGTTCTCCCTGACTGTCGACCCTTGTTACCAAGACGGTGAAGCAGTTTGTGTCCATGGCTCTCTGGGACACCTCTAAGCCCACCCCCATCTCTTAGTTCTCTTGCCTGGCTCCTTGAAAGGCTTTGTTCTTGGCTGATTTTCCCCTAATTAAGGTGTCACTTTCCTGGGTTCCTTTCAGGAGTTTGTTTTTTAATAAGGATCTCAGAGAGTAAAAAGGCTTTCAGAATAACTCTCCTAGGGTGATTTTTGCAATTCTAGGTGTTTGGAAATATCTGAAATCCCTTCAGAACTCACCAGTTGAGCCTACTTGTAAGATTGTCCCGATTTCTGGGACACCTGGGCGGCTCAGTCGGTTAAGCGTCTGACTCTTGATTTTGGCTCAGGTCTTGCTCACAGTTTGTGGGACTGAGCTCTGCATCAGGCTCTGCCCTGACAGCACAGAGCCTACTTGGGATTCTCCCTTTCTCTGCCCTCCCCCTGCTCACATTCTCTCTCTCTCTCAAAATAAATAAATAAGCTTTAAAAAAAAAAAAAAGTTAAAAAAAAAAAAGGTTGTCCTCTTTTCCTTCTAGTCCTAAAATGGCTCTTTTGTTACATTAACATTTCTATCTTGCTTTTCTTGTGTGTATGCCAGTGTGACATTCTTGATTTGAGTGGGAATGACGTGGATCACGTGGGCCCGGGGCTAACCTTGTCCTAGACTGCATCGCTCAACTTGAATGCATAAGGTGGTTCAAAAGTTAGGTTTGGCCCGTGGTGAAGCTGGAAGCCATGAATTGGAACCATACCTCCTTCTAGCGTGCGATGTGACTCCGGGACTCAGGCTATCTGAATCGGGGTCTCTGAGCACCATCGTGGGATGGACTGTGCCCCTGACTGGGAGCAAACGAGAGACAGCCACAGTGTTCCCGGAACTCTGGTAGCAGGAGATGCGATCTTTCTGTCTGTGACACACAGGATATTAAACAGAGCGGGCGTCTGTTTATCACTGTGCATAACTTGAGAATCTAGATTTAAGACATGTTGTAATCTTTTGTGTGGAAGAAGGAACCTCCGGTCAAAATCCGAAATCTAGAGCATTCTGGGTTCTCTTCTGTATCCAGCCTATCTTCTCAGTCTTTGGAGAAGTCTTCCCTGTCACTGTGTGAACTGCTCTGCAGGAGCAGGAATGAGAGCTGAGCAGTTCTCGGGGCTTGGTGGAGACGATTGTCATCTCAGGTCAGGGAGTGCTGCAGGCTCCTGGGGTCAGTGGAAAAGGGCGGGTCATAGACAGGAAGAGTGGCCATCCAGGTAAGACTGTGCTCCTGCATGTCAGCTTAGACGCTGTTCTACAGTCCTTTGAGTGTCATGGGGCTGGCTGGGGCCTCACTCCTGACATTCCGGGGGTATCCACCCTTGACAGTTGTCGTCGTGGATTCCGTGGAGACAGCACCTGCCATCACACGCCTGGCATCCTCTGTTCAACTGGTCTCCAAGCGTGTCCAGTGGCTCTGCACCTGAAAGGTGTGATTTTTCCCCAGTGGACCATCATGGCATGTTAACGTTGATATTTGCAAGAATATGTAATTTTGTACAAAATGGGAGATACATACATACACACACACACACATATTACATTCCAGTATGGACAGGTGGCATCATACGGCAAAGGTTTAAGAACAGTCGATGAATTGAGAGGGTTCCGCTCATTAGCCTCGTGTGTTTCCAGGTCCTGGAATGAGGCTGCCTTCCCCATCTTCCATTTGTGAAACAGGAAGGGGCAGGGACAGAACTTACAAAGCACCAGACAGACTGCCGAGCACATAGTAGGTTTTTGGGAAATGATAGCCAATTGCTAGTCTTTCTAAAATTAAACTGTCTAAGAGCTGCATTCTGAGACCATCTAGAATTGTGAGCATTAAACTGGATTGAATGTGTATGTTTACTGCCATATCTTAAATGGTCTTTCTCTATGGCTTTTTCTAAATTGCAAAAATTCAATTATCATAAATAGCATGGCATAGTGTAGGAGTGGATCTTGCTAATTTAATCCAAATTGTTCAAATTCTTGTGTCTGTCCAGATAAGCCGTATCTTTAAAGAACATTCAGTGAGGTACATATGACTGTATCAGGATGCCAGTGGGGCCTCTGTAGTTACATGTAAACTCTATTTATTTGGTTATCAAACCCTATGAATTCATTCTGCTTGCAAGCGTGGTGTGGGGAAGAATTTAAGAAATATCAACAAGATTCTTGTTTGATACTAACATTAAATGTTATCTTTTTTTTTTTTAATGCGTTTTTTGCAGAGAGCAGTAAAGTGGTTATAGAGTGGGCACGATTTGGGGGAAGATAACAAGGATGTACATTTTTATTTGTGACAACTGCCGGTCTCACATAGTAAAGGTAGCCAACCGTCTGCTCCAGGCTGAAGCATGTCTGTTTATTTCTCTTCTTTGGGTAAGGCTCGCAGTATGTGCGTGTGTGTGTGTGTGTGTGTGTGTGTGTACTTGCTCATGCATACCACTCTGTGCTCCCACCCGGCCTCTTCTCCTGTTTTGGCTGTTTTGTTTTGTTTCCTTTCCCTCCTCTCGCCCCCAGTGCAGGAAACAAACAGTGGCTCTTTCTGTCCTCCTTTAGATCTTCCTTCCGTTCGAGGGGATCAGGTGGGTGGGAAAATGCTGTGCAGGAATGTCAGGCCTTCTCCCGGAAGCCCGGCTTCTGTTTCATCTCATTATTGGACAGAAGTCGCTTTTTGTGTCTTGGCCTTGGTCACAAACAACCGCCCGGTCGTCTCTCGTTTCTTCATGCCATTTTTCACGGAATCCACGTGGGATGGGAACAGAGGCAACGTGTTTGGAGACTCGGTGTTGCCTGATCCTCACTTGTAGCCTTGTGTACAAAAGGCTGTGCGGACTGACCCAGCATGTAGCTGCCTCTAATTTGTGTTTGCAGGTTCTGATGAAGGGACTCGGATGGAGTTTACGAGGTTGTAGCTGCCGGAGCCCATGCAGGCCCTGGGCCCGAGCCCACTGTGCCCAGGGGCCCCTGGGGAGGACGGCCCAGCTGCGATATGTGTACATCTGCCCTTGGCAGCGGATCTATGAACCAGGGCTGCCATTCTGGATTTCCAGATAGATGCAAAGTGCTTGGATGGTTTTTAGCAGCTGCCCGAGACCAGGGAGTTGGACATAGTAGTAAAAAGAGGTGGGAAAATAATAAAGAAAGATGGGGAAGCAAATAGCCTACGATACAAGAAAAAAGGCAAGATGAAGGTTGGTATTATTAGAAACATTCCTGGGGAGCCATGGTGTTCGAGTTAGGAGTCCCCCTCCCCACCCCTGACCCCCACAGAAGGTACTAGTAGTCATATGCAAACAAATGGAAACTAGCTAGATCCCTAGGTCAGAAGGGACTAGCCTTGTTCCTGGAGTTGTAACTTAACTAGGACATTTCCGTTCTGATTTCTTGACCTCTGAATGGTCCCTTTATGCTCTGCCAAGTAGATGATATTGATAGGTTCCTAGTCTTTCCTCAGGTAGGATGTAGGGGTATAGTTTTTGTTGTCTTCTTCAGTGAACTTGAAATGATTGGATTATTTTGTAATCCATAGGTACTTCCTTTAAAGGGTTTTGAATAACTGTGTCAAAGAAGCTTTGGAACAGATTTTAAGCAAGGTTGTGGAAAATGTGCCTTGTCCTGTCTCCCACCCATGAGGAAAGACAGGGAAGCCTGGATGCAGAAGGGCATATTCTTCACCTGCTCTTTATAATTTCATGCACGGTCTAGGGGACACCAGCGAGGCAGCATGGTCCAGGTGGCCTGGTGTCATCTTCTGAGATCATTGGGTTTCCTGCTTCTTCTTTGCCACCTGCCACCTCATCCCTGGCCATCTTTTTTAGGCTCATAGGCAGTCAGGGCTTGAAGGATCTTGACATCATCGTCGTTTACGAATGGAATTCTGAGACCGCGTCATTTTTCTCAGAAGAATGCTTCTTCATCTCAACAAATATTTGTTTGTTGGGTGGGCGGAAGCTTTCCGTGGAAAAGTCACGGGATGCCAGAGATGGCGATTAGGAGGGTGAACGTCTAGGGGTGCTTAATTAAAGCAAATTTTATATGATGGATAATTGGTAAAACAGGAGAAGCCGACCTAACAGACCACCATTTCAAGAGAAAGTTGTTTTGCGGGGCGAATTTGATTTTAGATTTACTGATGGGCCCATAGGGATAACTGTCAGGGCCTTGCTTCCTTCTGCCCAATTACTATGCCCAGGAAGATCCCCGGAAATGCAGTCACACTGCAGGGTTGGGGGCTTCAGACCCTCAACTTGCTTTGGTCTTGCGGGAAGGTCTATACTGTTCGTTTGGGTAACTGCAGCTCTGTCTTGCCGGGCACGGCATTCATGGAAAGCCTCAGAGTGTGGATGAAGAGCCGATGGAGAAGGCATTTAAGTGGTCATTAGAGGGAAATAGTAATTGGGATGGTGTTCAGACCCCACTTCAGCTAATCAATAAAAGGTGAGTGGTTTTTGTGAATCGTTTAGTATGAGCTCATTCAGATTCTGTGTGTGTAAACAAGCCTGGTGTACGTCATGCATTTTCAAAAAAAGCGTGAAGCGTGGACTCTGCTTACAGCAGCTCCTCACCCTCCTGTAACTCCAGTCTTCAGTGCCTCCACTGTAGCAAAATAAATGCAAACCTCTGGTCGGTGCCTTCTCCTCTCTGAAGGCAGCCTGGAGAGGTGGGTGACTGGCTCATCAAATGGCAGGAAGGAGAAGGAGGCAGTGCAGCTGATCAGTGCAGCGGAGCTTGCATGAAAATTTTGTACACATCATGTATTGTGGAAAGCGCTGATCGGACCTCCTCCACCACACCTTAGCCAGGCACTCAGTCTCCCTGCTCCTTGGTCTCCTCATCTTTTTGAACCAAGTGAGCCTGAATTTCCTTCCAGCTCTGAGATTCATTATTGCAGAGTAGGGTGTTGGGAACCTAAGATGGACCCATCGGCCCTGGTTTTCAGTCAGTACTGCTAGAGAAATGGAAACAGACATTCTAGACTTGCAAAGGCATAAAGCATTTGACCTGCTCTTTGGATGGGCTCTACCCTTAGGGACAGGATTGGAGAGTGGTAGGTGGGCTGTGGGGTCCCAGGAGGTGGCTGTGATTCACAGGCTCTGATGAGCTGGTAGCAGATGTAAGTAAGATAGGAGGCTGGCGAAGCATCTCAGTGATAGGGTAGAAAGAAATAAAAGTGGTTAGAGAAGGCGTTGAGACTAGGAAAATCAGTAGGATTTATGTTAAGTCTTGTATCTTTGAAGTGACTTATTCTGGTCTGGCTTTTGCTGTTACCAAAGTGAATTATTCATAAGTACTTTGAGAAACACCGATGTAACACGATTATGTTGAATGAATTTAAATTCATCTAAATCATTCTTTTCAACTAAAGTAGGCTTTCCCTCATCCAGAATCTGAGCAAACTGATAGCCCAGCAAGAGTTTCCTGCTATCATGGCAAGTGACTGATGTCTACCATGATACTGCTGAGTTGCTTTGGACTCAGAAGCACTTTTGGCATGATCAAAGTGAAACTAAAATACTTTCTCAGTAGTTTGAGAGTTGGGTGTGTTTTACATTTGTGTGCATTTTTGGTTCTAGGCAATCTGGCTTTGGTGTGTATCATGGCGAGTTTCAGCTGGGGCAGACGTTGCCATGCTCTTCATGGCTTCTCCCTAACCATTGTCTGCTTGGCTTCTCCCTAACCATTGTCTGCTTCAGGGTTTGGCTCAAGTCTGCTCTTCCGTGAGACCTCCCCACATCTCCCTTACGGAGGGCTCATGCACCTGTGAGTCATTCGTGTACTGGCATGGAGTAGGCATGGAGCCATTGCTGTGTTCTCTGGTCAGTGATCATTTCCCTCTGCTGACAGTCATTTCAGAAGACCTTGCTTACTCACCATTTGTGTCTTTCTGCAAATAGATGATAAGCCCCTTGTGAGTCCAGACTTGAGCCCTGTTTATAAATTTTGGTTCTCTACCTTCATTGCCAGAGGGAGGCCCATGGAAAAGATATTTCATACAAGTCCATCTCCCACATGGGCTTGACCCTGGGTAGCATGTGAGTAGTTTGGTTCCCGTGAAGATGGGGAGGCTGGGTTGTGCGGGAAGGGAGGTGTCTAGGATATAGAGACTAGGGAGTCTCCACTCAGGGAAGGGCAGGTGTGAGCGCACTAATCTTAGGCACTAATACTGCCTCACTCTAGTCTAGGAACTTTAAAAAGGAATTGATAAAATATTTTTAGATGACCAAAGCAGTCCTAGCTGGAATGAGTAAACCAACTCATTATCAACCAAGTCTAAGAGCAATTGCATGAGTGAAAGTTTGAGAGTGTACCTGCATGTACACTTAAACATGGTTTGGGTAAGTCCTTAACCTCTGCTGAGTTGTGAATTATTTTGGGTCTCCTGCTCCTCCTTGCCATTCTCATGAAGTGAAAGAGAATATATTATATACGTATCATTCCTGTGGTAAGGAAGAAGGGTGAAGAGGCTTGAATGAGAAGTGCCATCTAAGTTAGGTCTCGATGTGTCTCTGCAGGTTTTCACATTTGTTACTTGGCCAAAGTCGTCTCCATTGTTTCTGTTGATCTATTTAGGGCAAGTTCCATGCAATGTGAACGAAACTTGTGATTTTGTTATGCGATAAGATAAAACACATGACATTCCAAAGGATAGAGATAGAGCATTTATGCTGTGTAATGAGGCGCTCCAGAATTTTGGCCAAAAGAAGAGGAGAGGCAAAGAGTGCTAAGAGCAGAGGAGGGGGAGAGTTCCATATTTGGGGCTTTGCATGGGAAGAATATTTGCCTTAAGTGAAATTGAGGCCTTTCATTAAGAATGTCTACACTTGCTCAGTACTATTTGCCTGGCGTTGTATATACGGCCCTCAACTCGTGAATGGGTTGTGCTCCAAAACTTGGCAAGGCGTTTGGAATTCAGAGTACATTATTTCATAAAAGCAGAAATCTGAATGGTGGTTGAGGTCCGAACCAGCTCCCCCTCCTGTGCCCCCCACCTGCCCTCAGTCTGTTTGTCTTAGATACCATTTGTATCTACTGCCCACAGCTTGGGTTCCATGTGGGAGAAGACTTTTTGAGTGAGCTCTATCCAGAAGCTCTATCCCTTTGGTGTCTGATGGATGGATGAGGCAGGGGTGGTGGTGGGAAGCTAGTCGTTTTCACTTTATATCTGATATCAAAAAGAAGGACTCTCTCTCCAAGGGCTTTTGTTCAGGTTTGGGGGAACAAAGAAGTTGCCTTTACAGGGGTCTGTAGGTGTGCAGTCAGGATAGGAGCTGAGAGTCAGCACTGCCAGGTTCCTGCCTGTCTGGGTGTGAGGATTCTGAGTCAAATCTGGAACATGTCCACCAAGTGCTGTAGGAGGTAAGAAGAAGTAGAAGATGTGTGTGATTCTTGCCCTCAAAGGACTTGAGTTGGTTTCTGTATGGTGGACTTTTGGTTGATTACTCATGGCATGATTTGTATGAAATGTGGCCTTGGGGTCCATGTCTGGGTTCGACTCCCTGCTCCACCACGGGGCCACCAAGCAAGTTTTATGATACAAGGTCGGGGAAGTGTCTAACAGTGCCTGAAACAGATGGGCTCAGTGCGTTTTAGTCGCTTCTCCTGTTCTTCCCCCTGCGCTTTGGGTCTGAAACGTGTGGGTGCTGATCTAAGCTTTTGATAATGTATGGAGAATTGCTCCCTGGAGTGGTCTACAAGAATGAAGGGATTCCAGACATCCTCCCCCTCTCCTCATCTCTTCTGTCTTCCAGTCAAAGAAAAACTCAGCGTATGATCTTTGGCCCAGAGAAATATTAAATCTATGTTAAGTATGCAGACATGAATGGGCAAAGGAGGCATTTGTGGCAAAGAGGAACTGCTAAAACAAATAAGTAATGTAAATGGGCAGAATGAACTGTTAAATTGATTGCATCTTTCAGCTCCTGCTACTTAATGCAAAGAAGAGAGTGGGGAAGGGCTGCCATTTGAAGTAATGGAAAGATGAGGGAGCTTTGAAGCTAGCCAAGATTCTTCTCCCTGCTAATAGAGCAGCTTGGATCACAGACAGTAAAGGTGAAGATATTTGAGTATGGCAGCTCCATTTAGCATGGCGCGGGATACTTACTGCTTTTTGTACTGCCTCTGTAGTAGAGGGAGAAGCCAAAATCGCTAGGCCTGGAAGATAGTGGTTAACAGCTCATTAATCTCTTGTCAGGAGCCTTCACTGAACGTTGTGGGAAGACTTGGAATGTCTACGTTATGAAGCCATGTAGATCTTTTAAAAAAATGTATGTTGTTAACATTTTTTGTTTATTAAGTGGATCAGGAGATTGGCGGTCGGTAGATTTGATTCTCTCCTACTGTGTAGTATGCCAGAAGCCCAAGGTTTCCTAGAATTTTTATCAGGGCAGTGAGGGCAAATTTAATTAGCAGGTTGAAAAAGCTTTGGAGCAGTTTAGGCCAGTCCGCAGTTAATTGTATCAGTGATTTAATATGTCAAGAAAATGGAAAGAAACAAACTTCCATTTCTTCTAGGATTTTATTGTGTTATTTGAGGTTATAGCAAATGAGTTAATGTTTGAACGAATCAACTAAGGCAAACCACAACAGGTAACCATTAACTTTTTGTGTTGCGTATCATCTCCCCACCACCCCCCCCACAAGCTAATTATGCCATTAGCGTATGAACAAGCTTGATTAAGGAGACTTAACTTTTTGGATTTCCATGTTGAGGACATTTTAGGTGTGGGCCCCAGAAATGAGTTTCCTGGAGGAGAGAGGTTGTCTCTCCAGGTGGGTAAGTGGCGGGGGGTGGGGATGAGGCGGGGGGGGGGGGGGGGGGAGGTGATTGTGCCCCAGGCCTGGCTCCCAGGGACTACTACTAATGGGGGATGAAGAAGCCAGTTGGAGGAAATGTTGTGCATCTGTGGATCTCAGGGTGGAAAGGAAGCATAGAGATCATTTAGATGGTTCCCTGACTTAATTCAGGAATCCCTTCTTCCAGGACCTCAAGCAGGTGCTTTCATGAACCTGCCATTTTTACTAAAATTACGACTGTCATGGTGAATGTCACGTGGGCCTGCATGTTCCAATTAATATTCTTCATGTTTGTATTCCAGTTAAGTGAGACCTTTGTGATAGACACAGCCTTGCCGTTGTCCTGTGTATCTAAACATATACTTGACTGGGGTCGGGGGGTGTCTTCTGGCTCAGAGGGAGCCTGGGGGAGAGCAGACGGGACGTGATGACTCTGAAGTACTTTGGCCTTGTGGTACATGCTCAGGTTTAGCAAACAAGAAGAGAATTTTTTCTGCAGTGGAGAAGTAAGGGCTGCAGGAGGCTGAGTTACCTGGTCTTACTCCTTGTCACTCACAGCAGAGTCCTTCAGACCTGCACGCTATCTCCGGATTTGGTTATTCAAGGATGTGCTGCCATTAGCACACAAGAAAAGGCTTAGGCTCTGGAATATATAAAAGTTCAATTAGAATTTGCATTCCATAAAGGAAATATTTCTAGGAAATAATTTCACACGCTCTGCTTAACCCTCCGGAAAAGTCCGAGCGGGTTAGAGGGAAACTAACTTGGAAAAGGACGGGAAGATTTAGCCAAGGCCACGCCCACGACTCTGAGGGTCAAGCCGGATTAGAACCTGGGACACTGCCCAAAGACAGTCTCCACCTAGGCATACTCTCTCCTTTCCCTGCCATCACTCCCTTTTTTTCTGCTTCCTTTTTCCACCATCAAGGGCTCTGGGTCCAGTGAGAGGGACGGGTGAGTCAGTAAGTGACACTGGCACACTGTGAACGGCACCAAGACAGAGCTATTCATCTGATGGTAGAAACGGAGCTACAGCATCTTACTGGTCAGAATGTTGGTCTTCTTGTCCAGTGTCTTTATGTGACTCACTTTTCTCTGAACAGAAATCCCAAGCATCTAACCATGTTGACAAAAGTACATTTTTGCTAATCTGTGTTAAAGCTCTCCAGAACCTTGTAGAAGATTCCCCTGCCTTTTGATGTTTTGCAGATTAGAACCCATGTCCCCTCACAGTGCTTCAGCGTGTCCCGCAATGAGCTAGACCTCTGAGATGCCTGTGGATCTATCCCACACATGCCAGGTCCCTTTTGGACACTGGGGTGTGGCCTCTGGGGTGGAGAGGAATCAGGGACCAGGTGGGTTCTGCACATGATCCGTACATTGGTGAATGGACCCCAGTTGCCCTCTGGATCGCTGGGGCCATTAATCGCTTAGAAAGGACTGTGTTTACGATCATGACCTGCCTTCGCTGAGCAATCGTTATGTGCCAGGCCATTCTCATGGAATCTGTCACTCTAGAGGGTGGATGCTGAGTTCCATTTTGGGGAAGAGAGAAACTGAGGCACCAGAGACTTGACATAACACCTGTAAGGTGCTATGCAGAGCTAAGCAGCCAAGCTGAATCCAGACCTGCTTTTCTTTGAGTCCATAGCTATCCCTTCCTTACTGTCCCCATTGCCCCATGCCAGTTCCCAGGGAGCCCCCTGAACCGTCCAGTGCACAGCACACCCAGCAGCCACTGGATGGCCTGCCTTGCCCTGGAGGTGGCCAGGCTCCATGTTTCCACGTTTGATGAGTTCTTGGCAGCCTGCTCTGTCTCCCCAGTGAGGCTTAAGTCAGCCTGGCCCCGCATCACTCTCCCCTGACTGCCCCCTCTTCTTTACCTGATCAGAAAATTTACGACTCTTCAGATAAAGGAACTATGACAGTGAAGGAGTGACATAATTGTAGTCAAATTGAGATGCTTAATTATGAAACTGCTTGTTTCTGAATGTTAATGCCTTGCTTCTGTCCCCATCACTAAGACCCCCTCTCCTTTAGGCATTTTTACATTGATGGATCCTGTTCCCATTGGCAGCAAAACTTTGATGCTGATCAGTGATCAAGCACCTTTTTTGGGAGATTTTTTTTTCCTCTGTAAAACCCTTCTTTAATCTTGTAAAAATATCTTTAAATGGAGGTGGTGGGGGGGGGTGCTTTAGCCCTGATGAATGGCAGGTTGTGGTAAAGAAAGAAAGGGATGTGGTTTACAGGAAGCTTTTTATTCTGTGTGTATGTGTGTGTATAAACATAGCAGGGAATAAAATAGAAGGTGTCAGGAAATGATTTATCGAAATCAGATCTCCAACTGCTGATTTTACCATGAATTAGGCTCCTGAAAAATCAGTTGGCCATGCAGCCTTACGTTTTTTTTTTTTCTTGTTTTATTTATTGGGCCAACTGAACTTGTGGTTGCCTGCCCGGAGTTTAATTCTGCCTCCCTCAGGCAAACACCCAGCATTTACCTGGAGTTTTTCTCGAAGAGATAAAAGGTGTACCCTGGACCTTGGCTTTCTGGCCTTAGCGCGCTGCAGGGCCACTGGCGGCCACTGGGCTCTCACCTGCGCTCAGGTGGCCTCTTTTTCTTCTGCAGCAGAAGCCGCCCTCCCATGCTGCACCTGGAGCTTGAAGGCAGAGCTAGGGTTTTCTTTCCGAGGAAGGGGCCCTGGGCAGCCACGGGGCTTCCTCCGGCTGCCTGTCCTTGTTGTCCTCTGGGTGGGTCGGGCACGGGCCAGATTCCTGTGGGCTTAGTCACCACGCTTGCGGGGCTCCGGGAGGATGGGGAAACCGCGGCCGGCCACTCTGTCACCCCAAAGGAATGCCGGCTGGGCCGGAAAAGGTCTCCTGGAGGCTGTGCTGCAAATTCATCCCTGCTGAGGCAAAATAAAGCCCCCTCTTCTTTTCCCGTCATAGAAAAAAATGAACAGGAGGTAACCACTGTACTCACTGAAGTTGACTTTTTTTTTTTTTACTCACTTTTTAAATACTTTAAAAAATATTTTTGTTTTGCATGTTCCTGGACCTGCAAACATACCCACAGTTATTCAAGATAGGCGTTTTAGTGAAAAGTGAGGTTTCCAGGGAGAAATCCTGCCTATTGTTGCCTCTGTTTACTAGCAGTCCTTTTGTCTGTCAGGGAAAGGCTGGCTGGACTTGGTGCGGTCGGGAACGAATGGTGAGGTCAGCTGGCTTTAGACTGGACAGTCTTCATCCTCCTGGAGAGGCCTGAGCCACTCTTGTACTGCTCCGCTCAAGACCCCTGTTCAGGGGACAGCAGAACAAGGGTGAGAGGTGGCCCCCAACTCTTCCCCATGCTAACTTGGTTGAACCCATTCGGCCCTCTGTCCCAATGCCAAGTGCTGGGTGAGACCCCAGGGAGTATTTGATGGCCTTTCTTTGTACAGATTTTTAGGTGGCTTCCTCTTCTCTGGTGGTGAGGCCAACACCTTTGCCCTATGTCAAGAAAGTCCCTTCTAGTAAGAGGTCACTGAATCAGATCCGGCTTAAAGTCTTGGCTCTGTTACCTCCTGGCTCTGTTACACCTTGCTCAAGCGTTTATCTTTCTGAGGCTCTTCTTCTGTAAGACAGGATACTACTAGGTCCCTTCCAAGGTTGTCATGGGGAGTAAAGAACTCAACGCAGGGCCTGACACAGGACAGCTCTTCAGTGAAAGACTAGTGTGGATGGTTGTAATGTTTTTGTTCCCATGGGTGTAATTTTTAAACAACAAAAGGATTGTAGAGTAGGCACAAAAAATATTGCATATTGAGTTTGCTTCGGATTCACATGTTTCCAAAGAGGAGAATTCTCACCACATAGCTGTTCTTAAAAGAGGTAGCTATTTGGAAGAGTTTGGGACCAAGATGGCACATTAGGAAGACCCTGAACTCACCTCATCCATGAACACACCAGATGCACATGTACTTGTAGAGCAGTTCCTCACCAAGAAAAAAATTAGGTCTGCATATGCTCATACAAATTAAGTGAAAAGACACAGGCCATTGTGTGTACCATGATCCTTCGGCTCTGACTTTTTTGGTGGTAAATATATACTGACAAATGCTGGTACATTCATTAAAAAGTCTTCCAGAAGGTGAGAAACACTTATTTTCCATGGAAAGGGACTGGAGATCCTGGGTGACCCTCACTGCTCATCTTGTACATTTTTTGCCCTGTTTGGATTTTCTAACCATGTGCTTTTCTTGCTTTTATTCTTTTTAAAGGTCAACAGGTATTATTCGGACAGTAGGGTATGGTCCATTTCCTATGTTTTTTGTTACACTTCTTTGCATTAAAATAAAATGCCACTTAAATTTTTTTTTTAATTTTTTAACGTTTATTTATTTTTGACAGAGAAAGAGTGCCAGCAGGGGAGGGACAGGTAGAGAGGGAGACACAGGATCTGAAACAGACTCCAGGCTCTGAGCTGTCAGCACAGAGCCCAACACAGGGCTCGAAGCCACGAACTGTGAGATCATGACCTGAGCTGAAGTTGGATGCTTAGCCAACTGAGCCACCCAGGCACCCCTAAAACTCCACTTTAATGCGTTTTTATAAGCAGACTTCTCTACATCTGATTGTCCTTCCATGAGAGCAGGCTCTGTGTGAGGTCTTAGTGAACTCCCCCGCTCTCTGGAGACATTAGATGGGGACCTGCTTGCCATTCTCAGTGAGAATTGGACCTTCTCAGGAATTGAAGCCTGGGATTCACCACCTCTGTGAGGGCCCAAACAGTAGGCCCTGGCAGGGACCTTGGTCTATAATGCCCTTGGGACAGTGTGTGTGTGTGTGTGCGCGCGCGTGCGTGTGTGTATATCTCCTTGGTAAATGGCCTTGGAAGTGTCGTGTGTGCTTTTGGCAAACTTGGATAAGGTTTTCCCTGCGTAACCCTTGGAAAGAACAGTTCTCACTTGTAACACCCTGTTTCTGCAGGTCCATGATTTTGTAATTAAAAGTTTATGGGATCACAAGGGCCCATTTAAAGGGCATCTGGTCTGAACGGCCCAGTTAAAAGCAGAATTTGTGTCAGTGGCTCCCTTAATTTCTCAAATGTGGTTATTTGTAAATTCATCCTACTGGATGCTTGTGTGGAGTGTTTTATTGATGAAAGAGGCAAGATTGCATAAGGGAAAGAATGTTTAAAAGCCAGGACTCAATGTCTCAGTGCACAACTGCTTCCTCGGCATTAACTTGGGGGAGCTTACTTCACCTGTCTTGGAAACAAAGGTAAACCACATCAGTGGTTTCGGAATGTTTTGACCCACAGTAAGATATAGATTTATATCATGACCCCAGGACAAAATAAGTATGTGACTAAAATAAATGCTTCTAGAACACTTCTTGTGTGACGTAGTGCTCATTCTTCCTACTTAAGCAGTACCATTGGATGTTCTTCTATTCTAATGCTAAGAGATCCATTAAAACATTTTTGAGAACTGATGGGGGGTAACTAGTGGTTGTAAAAGCACATTAGGGGCACCTGGGTGGCTCAGTCAGTTAAGTGTCCGATTCTTGACTTCGGCTCAGGTCATGATCTCACGGTTTGTAAGATCGAGCCCTGTGTTGGGCTCTGCCCTGACAGCATAGAGCCTGCTTGGGATTCATTCATATTCATTCATATTCTCTCTCTCTCTCTCTCTCTCTCTCTCTCTCTCTCTCTCTCTCTCTCTCCCTCTCTCCCCCCCTTCCCTTCCCCCCTCTCCCTCTCTGTCTCTCTCTGCCCCTCTCCCACTCATGTTTTTTCTCTCTCTCATGCTCTTTCAAAATAAATGAATAAACTTAAAAATAACACGTTATTAAGGTCTTTTCATAGTTCTGACTTGGAGTGAGTTCCTTGGCTCTGAGTTGAGAACCTTTGAAGTCAACCTGTTTTCTTATGAAAATGAGGAGCGAAGGGCATTGATTGTTTTTTTGTGGCTCCCCCCCACACACAATGGGAGGATTTTTAGAATTTAAGTGTGTGTTCTTAATGGTGAGATATATTTTGTTGTCCACCCACAAGCACGTTTGAATATTTGAGATTTATTTTATCTTGTATAATTTATATCAATTCCTATTCTGTAAAATAACTTAAAGTCAGTTGTTAACGTAACAGAAATAATGACAAATTTTATACCTTCCTGTCCTTCCTCAAACTTTAATACATACAAACAAATTTAAAGAGTTTTATCACATCAGTGTAACCACCAGTGAATTATTTCATACCAAAGGCTTTGGAGAGAGTGACAGTAGATAGTATTTGAGTGCTTATTATGTACTAGGCATTCTTTCTATTAAGTCACACTCGTAAATAACCCTATTAGCTAAGTTCTAGCCAAGCTTTGTTGGGCGTGCGGAATCATTAGATGAATTTTAAAATAACTTGGTCTGTTCTAAAAGCCCTACTAGATCCAAACTGTTGTGGACTGGTGCCTGGTAACTTTGACAGCCATTTTGAAATGTTACCATAGTGATAATTCTTCTGGAATCTCAAGTCATTAAAAGTGATATGGCTTAACTCTGGGCTGTGTGCTATAAAAATAGATGTCATGGGATGTGTGAATCCTTTTCTCAACATTATAGTTTATACCAACTGAAGGAATATTTTAGTCAAGGCCTGAATTCTTATTAGAGGCTAGTTGCTCTGCTTGTTTTTTGTTCTCTGCACAAGTCATGTATCCGCGTAATCATTAACCCTTAAAAATGAATGGCATTTAAAAAGGTTCGATTTTTTTTCCCCCTCATTTGACTTCAGTTATTTTGCCTATTGTTTGTTCCTCCCAATGAATTTTTCAAAGGCTGGGTCATGACAAAAGATTAATCATCATTGATAAACTGTTTCCATAGATTTGTTTGTTTAAACTGCATCCAGTGACCCTGGGTTCTTTGGCTGGCATCGCGTGCCTCTGATTCCCATGGTGGTGCCTCTTGTGCAGGGGGGATTGGGAGTTGGCACAAATCATGTCCTGTTGCCTGTAACGTACTGTGGACAGTTCAGCTTTGTGCTGGCCCTTTCTCCTCTGAACCCCAGGGTAACAATTAAAAGAGTCTGTATTAGTTCCTTCTCTAGTTAGAGGAATACAGGTTGGGGACTTCTAATTAGCTATTACCCAGTTGGTCCAGGACGTGACGGAGACCACTGGAACGTGTGGTCAGCAGTGACCGTTGACAGCATGTTTACACACAGTTGTGTTCTTTGGTTCCACTTGTTGACTGGAGTTACTGGCGTTGGGAGAGGTACAGCTTCTTTCGCCAAGTGGGTAGCGTTAGAGCCGCTGTGTTTATTTCACAGGTGCAGTCTTCTCCTCCGAGCTCTCGCTCTGACCAAGTCAGGTGCATTCAGCCCACATTCCTAGGTTGCTGCCCTCTGCCAGGCACCAAGCTCAGCTCTGGGGATCTGAAGACCAGCGAGACACAGCTGCTGTCCTGGAGGAGCCTCCCCTGGGTTGGGTTTGGGGGAGATTGATAGGTGAATCAACTACCCAGTAGTGTAGAGTGGGTTTTATTAGGGCTGTGTTTAAAGTGTCATGGGAGTCTGGAAGGGGGCATGTTGGCATGGAGGGCATCAGGGAAAAAGGCTTACAGGTGAGCAGGGCCTCAGCAGATGCAGAGGTGTTCACCAGGTACCAGAGCTTAGGGACTGGAGTGAATAGATAAAGGTGGGTAAGAATAAATCGGGATAAGCAGATTGCCTCAAAGAGTGAGGGAGAGGTTGTGTGGGGATGGTCGGTCAGCCTGCCTATGGAGGTTGGACCTGACTTTACAGGCAGTGGCTGTGAAGCAGAGGAGGGCTATAAGTAGATCTGTGTTCCATAAAGATTCTCTGACAGTCACTTGAGGGAGGGAGAGAAGCTGGCAGAGCTGGAGGGTAGAGAGTGAGTGTAGAAAAGGGTGTCAGAGACCTTTTGGAGATAGATCTAGCAGGGTATGGTGAAGGAAGACGGTGATGGGCAAGGTAGAAGAAAAGCAAAGAGCTTAAGGATCACGGACGACCGACTGGAGATACTGATTGATCATCGATGCCATTAACTAGGATAGGAAAAAACAGAACAGAAATGTGGTGGGGAAAGGAGAGAGAATGTTTGCACTTTCAGTATTTGAACTTGAGGTGCTTTGTGGCCTGAGCAAGTGGAGCTGGACTAGGTTTCTGGAAACGCTGACCTGGCTGGGAACAGCACTGGATACCTATTTTGGGAGTCATCCCAGTGCTTTGGAGGGGTTGTGGGGAGTGGGAAGAAGACAGCAGCCAGCAGCCAGGACCCCCCTCTTTTTTTTTCTCACAAATCTTTGTTTTAAACACTTTCTGTAAGGAGTAGCTGCTATACAGAAGGGCATCTCTGCGTCATCAAGCACCTGGCATAGTCCACGGAGGAAAGCTTCAGAGAACCTCCCCTCTGTAAGGGACCGGGTCCAGGGGCACTTCTGAGTCTCTAGAGAAGGAGGCTGTTTTGAAAGGCTCAGATTCTCCCTCAGGGAAGGTTTGTTTAACCCCCATGTGGTCAAGAGGAGGCCAGAGCATCTAGAGTAAGGAAACACACCCGAGGCCACTCAACCCTTAGAGCCAGGCCTCCCCCAGCATTTGAGAGAAGAACCCTCCAAAGTCTTTAAGCTTATTCTCAGTACAGTCTGCTGCATAACTACCTGATAAATATGAGAAGCGATGGACACCCCCCTCCGCTCCAGACTGTAAGATTTTCACAAGATCTGTACGGAGCACAGGACTCGTTGCACAGGACTTCTGTTTCCCAAATCACGATGATAGGGACCTCAAACAACGCACTGAAAGGTGTCTCTGGGAGGCAAAGCCTAGAGATTTGTCTAGCTTACCTCTCATCATCCCATCCTTTCCCTTTCTTGCAAACCTTATGCCTAGATAATTTGGTACACTCGATCTACTAACAGCCAGGACCACCTTTGGGGCTGATATCACATACCCTGAAAGTCCTTTACAAATGCGTTTGCAGCGTGGATAGAAGAGTTTCCTGAGCAGCAGGTAACATTAGCCCGCCTCCCGGGACCCTCCAGGGCTGGCTATGCATGTTGCAGTCCTTAGACATAAAGGAGTAGTGTACATCCAATCCATATAAACTCTACTACGATTTCCATTTGAAGTTTCTGTTGTACTGTCATTTCTTTGGGAGTTTTCCATCATGGTGTTAATGCGAAAATCATGCAGGCTTGGTGGCTGGATGTAGTAACAGGTATTTTCCTCTAATCGTTGTGCTCGGATATATTAACCTAATAAAGTTACAGGACATGACATTTTTTGTATTCAGCCTTTTTTTTTTTAATTTTTAAAATACTCAGCTATAAATTCATCCTTTTTTTTTTTTTTATTTCCAAGTAGGTCAGCCTTAATCAAATCTCAATATTTCTCATCATGCTTTTTTCTTCCCCCACTTGAAACGGACACATATGGAGAAAAAAAGTCGCATGTTCCTTTTCCCTCTCTGTACCCAGAGTGACTTATGGAATTTGCATCCAGGGAGGCTTCATAAAAGTGGCATTAACTTTGCAGTAAAGTAGCTGACCCCAGACCTGTGTCACTTCAGGCTTAGGCACTAACAGAGCAACTTAAAACTTCAACAGAGGTGTGAGCTTGATAGATCAGTGCGTGTTTTGGACTAATTGGTGACCACCATTCTGAACATTAACTGCTCTTTGTACTTTAATGACGCTAGGAGGCTGATTGTGCGACCTTTGAATGCCTCCCTGAGTTTGGACAAGAACTCAATTAACATGGTGCTTTCCTACTTAAAAAGACTTTTAGGAAGCTATGAATCACTTTCTTCTAAGTGTAATTTTTGCATTATTTAGTTTTTATGATGTTTGGAATTTGGTATTTCCCATCTATGCTGAGATGAATTTGTAACCAAAAAACCCCCCAAAAACAAAAACAAAAAAACAACAAAACAAAAGCCCAAAAACAAAAACAAAAAAACCTTAGGTACAGCCTAAATCTCTAAAACCTGGTCCTGAGGAAGGAGTATCTAATTCTACTTCCAATTTCAGGCCTTTAAAAAAAAAAAAAAAAAATCCTTTCTTCTCTCTGCTTCCCAGTGATGTGTGAGACTCTGGAATGTTCCAGTGGCACTGCTGATTGATTGTGGCTGTGGTCACTGTGGATTCCAAGCTGGGGGAGCATGGAGGGGCTGTCAGCCGAAGTGCTGTCGTGTTACATTGGGGAGATGACCACTCTAGGGCAGCTGCACCCCATTCATTCCCTCAAATCCGGGGAGGGCCTTGTGGCCTAATGGGAAATGTATTGTATGATGTCTCTTCACTTTCATTTCCAGGACCGGGGCGGGGGGGTGGGGTACGGAGTGTATGTGGGATGGGGAGCATTTCTACTGATTTATGCAAAACAAAACAAACAAACAACAGCCCATCTCACTTAATGGAAAAGTCTGGGGACGGGCAGGCTTCAAAAGCCCCACTGGGGGCTCTTCACGACTCACCTGTCAGCATGTTGGCTTCATCCTTGGGGTCCATGTGGCAGCAGAAGGGTTGTTAGCAGCTTCAGCCCTGCATCCCCCAACTTTGGGTTCAGTGCAGAAGAACCAGGGCTCTGTTCTGCACAGATTCGTTTCCTTATGTCTCCGTGGGCCTGCCCTCCACCGGTGTGTCCCATGGCAATGATGCTCTGATGGGCCAGCCCAGGTCACTGGTCCTCCAGCCTCAAAGGAGGGAGAGGACAGGGTGGTCCGCCTGAGGAAAATGTGGATATTCTGATCAGAAGAAGGAGGGTTTAGAAGGAATACTCACCTGCCGGTAGATGCTTAGTGCGATGTTTGCAGACATGTATTTGAGCGTGTGAATTTGGAGGCGCTTCAAAGGGCAAACAGGACTCTGGTGTCTTTCTCTTAGTGAGTTACTTATCCCTGCCCTAAAGGAGAGCCTTGTGCCACTGCTCTGTTGTCAGAATTGTGTCGAACAGGGACATCAAATTAAAAACTTGGGCTCACTCACCCAAATGGTTTCCTGTACAGCCCTCCCCTGAGGGGGGATTGCAAGCAGTTAATTCATCCATTTCATTGATCTATCGTTTTTATTACAAAGGAAAAAAAAGGAAACCTCCAACCACCAGAGGAAGTGCAGCCAGCTGCCTAACGAGTGGAGATGATAGGAGATGATATTTTGATTACATTAATCTATATCCTGTTAGTTCACTTTGCTTCTGTCACTGCCACTGGTGAAGTTACTAATGTGAACTAATTACATTTGCTCTGAAAAGCCAGCATTTTTAATGCGTCTCAGCAAGAAAGGTTAATATTATCCATTTAACAGCATGAATGAAACATTGTGTGTGTTGAACTCAAACTGTCCTAAAAGCTTGGATAATAAAAACCCAGTGGCTTCTTTTATAACTCGCTGGATAAACAGCTATTGGTGAGATACAGTGAATACTTTCTTCTCTTTCAATGTGACGGGGCGGTCAGCAGTCGGTGTTGGGTGCTGTCTGTTGACGGGGCAGTCTGGTAACTGTGTGTGACATAGCCAAGCACGTTAGAAAAGGTACTCCCCGCCCTTTGAAAAACTGCATGGGGCTGCATGTGTTTCCTAATCAACAGGGCTGTTTTTAAAGAGAAAAACGAATCATGTCAACCCCAAATAGTAGCAGCCCTCCTGTTGTAAAAGCATCTATGAATTACCAAGACCTGTAGCACAGTGTACTTTAAATGCCAGAAACTTCCCTGGAACCAGCCTGCTGCTGAAGACAGCATTTTGGAGAGGGGGTGTTCTGGGAAGGGGACCTCATCTACAGGGACTTCGTTGGATGGCCCAGCCTCTTGCCCACGCACATGGTCCCCTAATGATCCCTTTCTTTTTTGTTTTGTTTTAATGTTTGTTGGTTTATTTATCTGAGAGAGAGAGATAGAGAGAGAAAACACAGGCAGAGAGAGAGGGAGACACAGAATCTGATGCAGGCTCCAGGCTCCAAGCTGTCAGCACAGCCCAACTTGGGGCTCGAACTCAGGAACCACGAGATCATGACCTGAGCCAATCAGGTCAGATGCCCAACCGACTGAACCACCCAGGAGCCCTGTTCCCTTATCTTTAATTATTTCCTGCTTTCCTGTGGTAAACAATGAGAATGGGCACAGCTTGTGGCAGCTCTGTGCCATCCGTCATCTCGGGAGCCACCGTGTGGCATTCTCTCTGAGGCAGGGCATGAAGTTTCTGGCTGGTGGCATTTGGTTACCAGTTGGTTCCTCAGCATCTTTCAGTGTCAACATTAGGAACCCAGAGAGGATCTGTCCTGCCAAGAACTTGACATCTCTCTCTCTCTCTCTGTCTCTGTCTCTCTCACTCTCTCACTCCCTCTCCCTCTCCCTCTCCCTCTCCCTCTCGCTCTCGCTCTCGCTCTCGCTCTCGCTCTCGCTCTCGCTCTCACTCTCACTCTTGCTCGCCTGGGAGGCAGGGAGCTAGAAATACTCTTTTGGGAGGGACTCATTCAAAAGGGTGGGCTGAGGCAAGGACTTCTGAGTTTGTGATCTTTTAGATTCCAGATTGTCCTCCAGTAAATGTGTCAACTGGGATTTTCCAAAAATAAGTCCTTGAAAAGAAGAATTTAAAGAGTTCATCTTGAGGCACCTGGGTGGCTCAGTTGCTTACGTGTCCGGCTCTTAATTTTGGCTCAGGTCTTGATCTCAGGGCTTCGTGAGTTTGAGCTCCCACATCCACTCTGTGCTGACAGTATGGAAGCTGCTTAGGATTCTCTCTCTCCTTCTCTCTCTGTTCCTCCCCGAATTGTGCGCTCGCTCTCTCAAAATAAACTAAAAGAAAAAGAAAAAAGTGAAGAGTTCCTCTTGTTTCCTTCCTGCCTCTTCTCCTCGCCAGTATCCTAGGACAAAGAAAAGTAGGTTTTAGAAAAGCTGTTTGTCATCATATGTTTTTAAGCAGTCTGAACCTGTTGAGATCCAAGTTGATCACTGTTGGTCCAGGATCCACTGTAGAGCAGTTGGGATGGAGTTGGAAGAGGAGAGGGAGAGGTCTTTGAGAGGAGGTATGGATGGGGAAGGAGTGGAAAGTTCTGTAATCTCTCTAATCTTCTCTCTGGCCCTCATTCAGCCCTTGAGGATTTGGGCCGTTTGTGCTACGTCAACAAGGAAAGAACCACTGAGGCCCTGGATGTCTGTTGTAGGAGCACAAGTGTTCCCTGGTCCTGATCTGAGCTCATACAGCCTTGTGTACGAAGGTTTGTCACTCCAATTTGAATGGCACCTGTAGGCAGGCTGTTCCTCTAGCTGCACGTGCTTGGTCATGCTCATGGTGTGTCTAGATTAAAATCCTATCACAGTCCCCCAGTGCATATCTAAATTTGTTCAGGGAATCCTACACAGAAAAAAAAAAAATGACAGAGGCAACAGTTAGCCTTTACTGGAGCAAAATATGATTTATTCCTTGGTTTGGTCCTATTGTGAGGCCAGGGGAGAAGCCAGATGATGAAGAGCTTTCTTCGAAATGAATAGGATTTAAAATAACCACAGGGATGTGGTATCCTGTTCAGAAGTAGGCTCTTCTGTTGCAAGTACCCAAGGCCCTTGTCTCTGATGCTGTGTTTCTGTGGTGGATGCCTTTGCTAGATGTGGGTGAGTGCCCACCTTTGCTAATGGACACCACCAGGCTCCCTGAGCCTCTATGCCTTGCACATGACCCAGGCCTGATAAATACAAGAGGGGAGCTGTTTACGAATGTGTACGGTCATTTGCTTTAAGTTCCAGAAAACCATGGCACAGAATTTTAGTCCTGACTTGTATGTTATGAGGCAGTTGTGTCCTTCTGAGACGAAGCCACAACCTCCCTTTTCTAGCACCTCCCATGGCCTTTTGAGGATTTAGTTGGATAAATCTCACCTGGATTTTCATGTGAATTTCTTTATTAAGGTTATTAAAGACCAGAATGACTGGAAATTCAGATTTGTACTGGAATACCTAATGATGCCCACCATCGCATGGTACAGTTTGCCCAGGATGCTCATTTGAACCTCCCAACTGCCATTTAAGTGGGTATAATTAACTCCAGTTTACATTCTGGACGACTGAACATTGAGTGTCTTTGCCCAAGGTCCCTCAGCTTCTGAAGTGGTTAAACGTGAACCCTCACGCCCTTCCCGCTCCAGGATGTATACTTCTGTGTCCTGAAACACAAAACAAAATAAGAACAAGGTTTAGATGACCTTATGTCCTACTTAAAAACTTCAAAGTTTACATTGCTTGAAAAAAAAAAGTTTGAAGTTTGAGTGTGGGAACAACATGCTCGCTATTTTCATGCCGTAACTAAGCCATCTGGGAGCCGTGCTCTCTGTGCATTTCATACAGAATTGACCTTGATTAATGCCCACTCAGGAGCTATGCACAACATCCAGGAAATGGTGGCGGCTGATCCGGGCAGTTCTTGGTTTGCTGAAATGGAGGCTCCCACGCCACGTTAGCTGAGTGACCTGTTCGAGGTCTCGTATGAGAGAGAATCTTCTACCTTTGTGTCTGTCACAGACTTTCTAGCAACATCTTACGCACACATGGTATTTTTTCATCCTTTTTCTCACAGTGGCACTTTGGTACTTCTTCAGCATCGAGGTATAACCATGGATATGTATCATCAACAGAATTCTAAACTGACTTGGCATCATGTCTTTCGGTACCAAACGGCATGGTTTTTTTTTTTGTTTTTTGGTGCTTCATCAGATCCTGTCTTAAAAATTTGTCTTTGAAAATACACAACTGACATGAGCCTGTTAGGAAAGTAGAAGAGAGTCGGTGAAAAATGGCACCTTTGCTAAAAGAAAATATTAGCCTCATGACCGGTGGCTTGCTCCGCAGGAGAGGCTGGGGACCTTGTGACTGCATGCAGCAGGTGTCCCAGCCCCACTGCCACGTACGTTTACGAGGGACAGGGTTTCACAGTTCTTTGAAAAACTCAAGCCTAGGGAAGGAACTTGCGAGCAGGCTCAGATAGTGCCACTTTTTCTTAAAATATTTTTGCCTCATTATTTGATTCAGAAAGTGAAAGCACTGAGGCTAAATGTTCTGTTAAGTGTTGGTTAGTCCTCGATGTTTCAAAACACCTTCTTCCCATTCCTACGTTGGTCGCGAGCCTGATGTCGTCTTGCCCCGATTTACACACCTCGTGCATGTGATTAATTTGCCGTGGGATGCCCGTGGCTTTTTGAACTCCTCTTTCCAGTTTTTCCCCTCAGAGAACATCGTGGCTGTGGTTAATGAGATGATAAACAGGACTGAGACGAAACGAAGGCTAAAAAAGCATTTAACAGGTCAAGCATCTGAAGCTTTTAAGAAGAAGAAACAAGAAACCCAAATGAAGCCAAAACAGTCTCGAAGCACACCCATCAAAACCCAAGTTTCAGAATTCCCTGTAGCTTGGTTTGCCAAGTCACTGCAAACTTGAAAAGGCTTTTGTGACATAAGAAATCGTGGTGTCTGAGAGAAGTAGAATTTCTCTTTTTGAGGAGAAAAGTACAACAAAGGGAAATGTTTTATTTGGAGCTATTTTACTTACGGTAAATATGTGGCTTGCCCTCTCTGTAGGGCAAAAGTTTGGTTGGGGGTGTTTTGAAGGCAGAGTAAAGGGAGATGTTAAAATGTCCATGCTGCATACTATGCAGTGTGACTACACATGGGAGAACATTGTAGAATCCACACAGTTGAAAAAAAGTGGGTGATTTAGGAAATACTTCTGTCCATTCCTTGGCACTCCCGTGTGTCTCTTCCTCTGCCCTCTCCTGCCACTCCCCGTTATGAATGTGGATTCACTCTTTGAAGAAATGGAGTGAAATCTAATTATCTAGGGAAACCTCACTTCGTATGCCACGAGAATAGTGTTTCTGGTCAGCAAATCTCAGCTGAGTATATCTGCAGTCCAAAAAATCCTTCTACTGAGTAGAAATATCAAAGAATGGTATTTAATAATGCTTAGAGTTTTGTTTTTTACAGAGCTTTATTTGTGCTCTGTACATTTCAGCCTAACTTCACATTTCTAGATTTTCTATTTGAAAATAACTCTCAGGGAAGTTGTTAGCAGAAACTCCTGTGTCGACATAGGCCCATTTTCTTTTCCTTTAAGGTTGTCCCCACCAGAGGTCTTTTGATAGGACTTGAATGGTGTTTTCCTGAGCATTTGGGGGGTAACGAGAAATCTGTGCTCTCTGAAAAAGTGTTGGCTTTTCAGTTTATATCATTTCCTGAAACTTTTAGATGCTACGTGGAGAAGTGACTTTCTTCCAGGGTTAGGTAAAATCCTTCCTTTCTGGTTGAGGTTGGCACTCCAGTCTTGCTGCCTGATCTGCTCATTTCCTTCTTCAGCAATGGGAGGCCCTATATCACCTTTTACTAGGCACCCTGAGGGTCATGTCAGAAAACAGCAGACTGCAAAAACATCCCCTCATGAGAACAAATTGCCAAGTCCTTTCCAGGCCAGCGAAGAGGTCACATTCATATGTGTTGGGGAGCAGACGTGTCCTTGCATACCTGCTGGCCAGTGCCAGTTCATCTCATGGTACCATATTTCTTCCCTTTCTGGGAAGTTGTTCTTCTTAGACTAGGGGCTCCCTCAGAGTTGTTGGATTTTCCCAGGAGATGCTATGAAGGGTCGTCATAAAGAAAGCAAGCCAGGTCTTGGTTTAAAGCTTTCATTAAGTAGGTTTAAAGATGTATCTCTGTTGTTTTTTTCCTACGTATGGATTTCTATGTGGTTGATAATACAGTTGTGTACATTTATTCATCTAATTTTTTATTATTTGTTCGTGTTATGTATATAGCATGTATACATGTGTGTGCTATGTATGTGTATTCATGAAAGACCTTGGAGAAGATTGATAGGCTTACTTTATGGTAGTCTCTGAGCAGTAACAAGTGACCGGTGGGAAGGCGGCAACAGGTGAGCCGGCATGAGGTGGGGAACTAGCCCTTTAAGAATTGGTATGTCCCTGGTAAGCCAGACTAGAGCCCTGTCTTCATTCCACAGCTGGTTCCTGAAATGGTTCACCCTACATTTCAGCTGGTGGGGGGCAGCGGTGGGGAGGGAGTCTCTTTAAAGATCAGAGTTTCTTCCTGAGGAGTGTATCCAGCCCTCCCACGTGCCTATCATGTTAAATACCTGTTTAAGGTTAGCCCAGGCCTGGAGAATGGGACACCATGGATCCAGGTCCAAAACAGAGCAGTTTGAGGATGCACGAGGACTTTGGTGAAATTTGAAAACAAACCCAACAGAACGGGTGCTGCTCTTGGTCATTATTAAGGCAGGCGGGGTGGTGAGTAGCTTGGTCTAGCTGAGCTGTGAAGTGCTGGTGGGAATCCGTGTGGGGTGAGCTGTTCTGACACAGTGAAGGTGTTTGCAACAATTTCTGAAGGGATTAAAATAATTTTGTAGAATTAACTCCGGGCGAACGTAGCTTGATCTGAACTACTCCCAGCCAGAATGCCTGTGTTGCAGTGTTCGCATAAGGTTTTCTGAAGTGCAAGATTAAAAACAAAAAAAAAAAAAAAAATTTTTTTTTTCTTATTTTAAAAATACAGGTACTGATCACTTGGGATTGTTTCTAAATAATATTATTTTCACTTGTTACAAAAATTGGCTCACCGGTATAATAACGGCCCTCATCACAAATCCCTTAAGGAAATGTGTGTTAAGTTAATCATGATTTCAGAGTAAATCGGTTATTTTTAGATTTTTTTTTTTATTGCCCCTTCTTTCAGTGACTAGGCCTTCCGTGTCTACCTTTTGAAAATAACGTACTAATTAAGATGGATGTTAACCTAAAGGAGGTAAGGTAGAAATGCATTACTGGTTTTCTTATTTGTTGCTGATAAGGTTTAGAAACATAAACACAGTAGGCTGGGTTTTCCATGACACAGCTGTATTCTTACAAGGCACTTTTGAGGTAACTGGGATTTTCATGTCACTTGGAGTGGGGCAGGCCTACTGATTCATCTCTTGTTTCATTGGTTCATTTATTATACACATACATATTAAGTGCTCGCTGGGCACCAAGGAGTCATTTGCATGCCCTGACGCCTAGGGCACTGACTATCAGGAGACACGTTCATCACACCAGCCACAAACAAGTAGAACGTTGCATCTGTGATACGTGCCACAAAGGCCAGCCGTGATGCTATGAGACCAAGAGGGAAAGGAAGTAATATGTAAAGGGTCTGTAGTGGGAATAAGGGGGAGGTGTGGGGTGGGAGCTGCACCATGGCAGGGCCCCAGAAACCATGTTGAGGGTTGTGTTTTCATAACAATGGGAATAGAGGCGCCTGGGTGGCTCAGTCACTTGAGCGTCCAACTGGGGCTCAGGCCATGATCTTGTGGTTCACGGGTTTGAGCCCCGTGTCGCTCTCTGTGCTTACCACTTAGAGCCTGCAGCCTGCTTCAGCTCCTGCGTCTCCCTTTCTCTCTGCCCCTCCCCTGCTGGCACTCTGTCTCTCTCTCTCTCTCAAAAATAAACATTAAAAAATTTTAAAAATAATAACAATGGGAATAATAATAGCAATGTGAAATCAGTATAGAATATTGAACAGATAGGGTGTGTGCGTGTGTGTGCCAGAGAGAGAGAGAGATAGAATGTCATGTTGGCATTAAAAAAAAAGAAAGAAAACCACCCTGGCCACAGCATGTGGAACAGCTAAGAAAGGAGGCCCATTAGGAAGCTGTTGAAGTGAGCAAGGCAAAGCATTGAAGCTCATTTGGACTAGCAGAGGTGAGAAGAAGTTGATTGGAGAGTGAAATTGCCCAGATTTGTGTTGAGGAGTGGACGGGCAGGATGTCCGGGGTAAGATCTAGGGTTCTGTCTCCCCTGGGCAGGTGAATGCTGGAGGGAGACCAGAGGGGAGGATTGGGAGCCTGAGTTTGATTTTTTGGAGGTGGAGAGTCTGGGGCACCTCCAAGTCACATAGGCCTTTGCGGAGTGGGGACTGGTGGTGCTCAGAGGGAGATCTGGGCAGGCGGCTTACTTTAGAAGTTGCCTCTGTGGACGTGAAACCTGAAGGCCGAAACGTGGTCCAGCGCACCAGGGAGTTCAGGGCCAGAAGGTTGTGCCGGGGAAAGGTCCTGATGGAATGGCAGCTTTCAAGAGCCGGTAGAGAAACAGGGATCTGTAAAGGGGACCCAAGTGGTCCAAGTGGAAAGAGGAAAGCCAGGGAGTGTGGTGTCCGAGATTCCAGGAGATCGGGTCTCAGGAGGTGGCTGGTCAGAGGTTCTAACAGACACTAAGGAGCCAATGAGGAAGGGAAACGAAGAGGTCCACCGGGTCCTGCTGCAGGGAGGCCCTTGAGGACCGACCTGGGAGCAGAGTCGGTGCAGGGGGTTTTACTGTAGGCTTCGTGTATGTTTCCTCATTTGATCCTAAAAAATCCTCCGAGTAGAAGCTGCCATTACCCTCTTGTAGAGGAGGGCACTAAATCTGGAAGGGTTTAAGAAACAGTCCACAGCCCCCCAGAGGGAGGACTAGCACTGGGAGATGGCCCCAGGGAAGTTCCCTTCCCTGAGCCGAGCTGGGGTGGACTGGTGCCTCGTACTCTGACCCAGAGGCCTGGGTGCAGCCAAATAATGACTTTTTTACCCAGTAAAATTTAACATGGACTTCATGCTTGAGGGGATGGTTGCCTTTATTTTAATGATTAGTTCTTTTTCTAGAAATATTAACTAGTGCAGGAAGGGAAAAGCTAAGCACTCTTCAAGTAAAACAGTATGTGTGTATTGATTTACTCCACTGAGCTTTCTGCTAAATTACAGGAGTTAATTTACACCTTGTTATACTCTGGGTATCACGAAATGATGGCCATGCATTTATTATAAAATGGCACTAGCTATTTTCTTGGAGTGCCATTCGCTGCACTAAAGCTTTTGCCCTGGAGTTGGCTGCCCTCGGGGTCCCTGTGGGTCATGTCATCAGTGACCCGCATCACGGTGGGGGGGGGGGGGGGGGGAAGCCAGGAGATGCAGTGGGCCTGCAGGAACTCCTGAGTGGCAAGAGTCCTGTCTCTTCTCTCTCCTCTCACTTGAAATGAGAGAGGACTTTGGAACCTGGCCTGCATGAGGGCCCTTGGTAGGGCAGGCAGGCTATGCTTCTCTTGGGTTTTGTTATGGTATCCTGAGGATAAGAGAGGAAAAAAGAAAAGCATCTTTGAGGAATTGCAGATGCTCCTGTGGAAGATGTCGGGGCCGAACCTCCTCCTGCGATTCCAGTTCCTCTTTGGAGAAACTTTTGTTTTCCCTTTTTTTCCTATTTTGAGGGTTAAAGCCGCCCTGAGATCCCAAAGTTTGTCCAGCAGCCTCTGTTGTCACGACTTTGGAGGAGAACTCTCCTACGTGGCTGCTGAGGTGACAAAATGGCAGCACTCTTTGTGGAAGGCAGTGTGGCGGTATCCATGACCGTGAAGTCCCACTTCTGGGAATGTATCTCTTGAGCACACCCGTCCACATACTGGCCACGGCACTGTGCTGGATAGTAGTAGACTGGGAACATTCCTCATCCCCTTCGGGAAGGGGGACTGGCTAGTTAATTAAGAGTTATGCACAAAGTGGAATACTCTGGTTTCGTGAAGCATAAGGGTGCTCCATGTTCTGTATGAATAGGTCTCCAGGGTGTACGCAGAAGACAAGGTATACTACTATTCTGTAAAATTAAGAAGAAAAGCATAAGGCTGTGTCTTTGCATTCGCTTGTGTCCATGTCGCCTGACACCAGAAAGAAAACCGAGGGCCTGGTTAGCATGATGGCACGTGGGGGCAGGTGGGGAACAAATCGGGTGGAGACAAGGATGGGAGGGAGCGACACAACTCAGGGTACATTTTTGCATCATTTTTTAAGTCTTGTGCTTATATTACATGTTACAACTTAAAAAACAAAAAAGCAAAACTGCTGTGCTCTCTCCTCAGGGAGCAGGGGGCTTTGGATCCCTCCGTAGGTTGATCTAGGATGTCATTACCTCTGCAGGAAGACTGGATCCATGCCTCTTGGGTAGATCTCCTTCTTCTGCGACTTACCGGTTCACAGAAATCGCCTTAGCGGTCCTTGTTCCGTGGGTTTTCTCCCCCAGTCTGTGCCTTGCTAACAGCACACTCACCAACAGAGGGGACGCTTGTGTATTGTCTTAGTTTCTAGAAAGAGGTATCTCTGGACGACATGCTTGTCTTTGTCTTTTGGTCTCCTTATCCTTGTCGTTACTCAGATCACAAGTTCTGCTGTTCAGATACTCTCCCTTATTTTAAATTTTTTTTTTTCAACGTTTATTTTTTATTTTCGGGACAGAGAGAGACAGAGCATGAACAGGGGAGGGGCAGAGAGAGAGGGAGACACAGAATCGGAAACAGGCTCCAGGCTCTGAGCCATCAGCCCAGAGCCCGACGCGGGGCTCGAACTCACGGACCGTGAGATCGTGACCTGGCTGAAGTCGGACGCTTAACCGACTGCGCCACCCAGGCGCCCCAGCTCTCCCTTATTTTAAAAAGAACTTGCTTTTTGATTGTTCTGTTTTGTTTTTGAGAGTGGGGACCCCCAGGTGCATGTAGTAGGGAATTCAAGGGGCCACATGGGTGTGTCTTTTTAGTTCTTTGACCCTCTCTCGACACTTGACTGGTTTTGATTGTTCACTAATTAAGATTAGTTAAGAAAGCCTTTAACACTGGTTTGGAGTAGTGGTGTTCTTACACACCCTCTCTTGGTGTTGATCCTGCGCAGTCTTGATACATGAACTTGTAATTCACCAGGTTCATGGACCACTATGATTAATTTCTCAAGCGTTCAGTTATTTAACTAATACCAAATGTTCACAAAATAATGCAGATTCATACCGGTGACTCCAGCAGTCTACCTCTTAAATTATAGCTGTATTGGTTCCCATTTATTGACACCCTTTTCCTATCAGGTTGTAATCAGTAAGTAATTTGGGGTGCTGGGTCAATTAATCAAGAACGGGTTATTTTGCATCTTAGATTCTCTCTGACAGCTAAATATTAGAAGCGGAGGCAGATGAGCATGATAACTGTGTTGTGTGGTTCTGTAGCAGGGTCAGTAGTGATCAGAAGGGGTTTCAAGATTAAAAAGAAAAAAAGTGACCCAAGACTGTATCTTGTGAACAGTTAATTGACTGGTGGATTGTCACTCTGTGTTTGGAACTTTTGGGAAAGTCTCTAAAGTTCTGTTGTCCCTCTCAAAAGCAAGAGAGAGACAAGAATATGATCAAATTTGGGTCAGCTATGTTGTAGCACATGGTAGTGAGTATCACTAGTTTGTTGAGAAAATGGCTCCTTACTGACTTTAAAAAATATGACCTGTGGTATTAGCTTTAGTAGCAGAATGGTTCATTTATACTGTGTGTGTGTGTGTGTGTGTGTGTGTGTGTGCGCGCGTGCGTGTGTGTGTGCGCGCGCGCGCACTTGTGTTGCAGGGCAGGTAGAGAGGGGATTAGTTAGGTCAAAGATTTTCGAAATCTATTTGGAGAAGGTAAATGTTTGCCTGTTGAATAGATCTAAAACTAGAAATATGCTCCCCCCCCCGGTTATTTTTTATTTCTGATTTTGCTTACTGCTAACAGGGAATAATTCTTATATGATCAGAGTATGTTTTCACACTTAGACTTCTGCATGTAAGATTTGTCCTTTCTTTGCCTGTTAGGTGCACTCCTCAGGATTATTGTAAAATGAAAATATACATGTGAATCATTTTTTTCTATTGACTTTCTTTGTCAAATCTGAAAAGCTGTAAGATCTGAAACAGGTCCCATTTATGACTCCTCTAACATCCACTTGTGGGACTTGCTTGCCTTTTTCAGCATTCAGAGTGTTTTAAAACTTTCTGCTATGTAAGTAGAGTTAGTCTGTTGGCAATTATATATGTTGGTATCTTTACTGCAGACATGTAGTTAATTTCTTTTATTCTTGAAGCCATCCTTGCTTTACTCCTAAGACTTGATTTTCAGTAGCTATAATGGTTATTCCAGGAGTTACTACAGCCAGAGAGATTTGCTGTTTAGTTACTCTTAGGCTGGGTTGGTTCACATTGTGCATATGGGGTGTCTAAAGGGGCTCTCTGCTGCCGGGTGGGGGTGGGAGAAGGCCCTTTGGATGCACCTCTTTTTCTCCAATGAGACCCCAAATGTGCATTAGTTCAATGGTTCCTGTTGGTCCATTATTCAGCCAGTATTCTTTGTTCCTGGAAGACACCATCGCTTATTTTTTCCCTGTTAGCTTTAAAAAATTGAGTTTAGGTAGGATTCGTGTCGAAGCAGTATAATAGATTATTTACCACCTTTCTGCAACTCTTCATCCATGAGATGGGTCTGTTACCACCTATCTAACTGGCTCAGATACTACAGGCTGACATTTTTTTGAATGACAACTACATTGGGAGCCAAGCAACCTAAAAGTTGACTTCAGAGATGCTTTAGTTTGATTTTCTGGTTGCTTTACAAACCGGTGAGAGGTCCTGACACTAGCTTGTGACACTCTCCTTGTTAATGCTTCATAAACTTCTATTGGTACCTACTGGGAGCCACAGAATAAATCCTTTTATTATGTGAATACCTTTTAATTTACCTATTTTTAAAACTTGGGTTTTGTACTTGCCTTGTTGTATAGAGCTACCAGGGACTGCTGTCTCCCGCTCTTTTTTCAACGCAGAGGCAAAAGTTTAAACTGTATCTTAAATATTTATATTTCTGTTTGTTCTTGGTGACACAAAGTGATTTGGGTCACTCTGACATTTAATCAAGTTAAACAGTGTGGCTCTTGGAAAATATGTCTAGCAGGTAATCCGAGAGCTGGATTCCTGGTAAAACAACTGAGAAATTTCATCAGTATTAATTCATTAATTTCTTAAGCACCTCTTATCCAGTTTGCCCTATTTTTGCACTTTTCGAAATTCCCATCAGCAACTCTGGCCTCTCTCGTTACTTAATAATGAATGGTTACAAATTGTTTGTGTGTTTTTGTAATTAGAATGTGCTAGTAGTTATCTGCCGGATGAGCTGACATTGTAATGACATAAAGTCAGTAACAATTAAGCCTAACAGGAAAATTAATTATGTAATCCTATCATACCATATTTTGCCTAAGAGATTAGATTTGGCTGTTGCTAGCCTGGGCCAGGCAGGCGACAGTCTGGTGTAACACTTCTCATTTTTCCGGATGGACCGGTTCACCGTAATGTTCACTGTATCACCTGGGAAAAATTGTTTGATTATTTTAGATTTTTAAACTAGGTATTTTCGAGCTTTTGATTTTCTGCTTAAAAGAGAGAGAAAGAGAGCAACACACCTCTTCTAGTTTGGATATTTTATTCTTCCAGCTTCTTAGTGAATAAAGGTATTTGCTGGATTTCTTTCCAGGAGGGGCCCATACTTCTTACCTGTATGCAGCTGCTTGCATACAGCCATACTACTTTGAAGCCAGTGAAAGTCCTCATCTTTCCCTTTTGTCATTCCCCAGCCTCTGACCTAAGGCACCCATTCTTCCAGCACACGAAGCAGCTGCAAGCCTGGGGTGCAGGCAGGGGACTGGCCTCCCTGGCCAGTTGCACTTTGCCTGAGGACTCGGACCCTGGAATGATCTCATCCAGTTTATCATCTTCCAGGAATAAACACTGATGCTCTGAGGTGTTTAACAGTTTGTCTAAGGTGTGTGTGTGGGCGGGGGTGGGGGGGGGTGGGGGCAGGTTCCTGGGTAGCTCAGTCAGTTGAGGGTCTGACTCTTGACTTCGTCCCAGGTCATGATCTCACGGTTTGTGAATTCGAGCCCCACATTAGGCTCTGTCCTGACAGTGCAAGAGTCTGCTTGGGATTCTCTGTCTCCTCTCTCTGCCCCTCCTGCACTCTCTCTGTATCTCTCTCAAAAATAAATAAATAAACTTTAAAAACAACAACGACCACCACAATTCGTCCGAGGGGAGGGCCGGGACTACAACCCAAGTCTTTTTGAGCCTGGTCTGGTATTCTTTCGATCATACATTGTTTTTATTTTGCTCTGTTTTAAAAAATTGCCTAAAGCTAATCAGGCCTCTAGAAATAAAAGTTTGCCTTGCAGCTAATGAATGTGGAAAAAAAATAAATCCAGAAAAGTCAAGAACCCTATAAGTCCATCACTGAGAGTAGTTAAGTGCATTTTCGACTAGATTTTTAAACATATGTTAGTATAGTCCAGCCTCTTAGAGTATTATGTTTATTTCCTGGCATTTTGAAGCTTTTCAGTGCCAAACACTCATTCTTCGCCTTGTTTTTAAAGACTACGTAAAGTTACATGTGATGGAGATGCCATCATCTCCTGAACCATTCTCCAGTGTTGGGCGTTTGCTTTGGCTCCAATGCTATAATTTTTCGCAACGGCCAGGAAGGCTGCAGTGAACATTGTTTTACCTTAAGCCTTGCCCTTTACTTCAAATGAATTCTTAGGGTACATCCTCTGAAATAGAATTTATGAGGAAAGATATGAATTTAAGGCTCTTGACCCACATTGGCCAATTTGCCTCCCGGACAACGTACGCCCACGTATACTCAGACTGGCTTTCCTAAGTCACGTGTACAAGATGTTCGTGTTCACTTAGTGAGAAATTCCCCATGAATACGAAAACCAGGAGAAGACAGAATAACACTATTGTTTCAATATATGCTGTGGTTTGGGTGGGCATCTCTTACCCTGTCCCCTCCCCAGCCCAAGCCAATCTTATTCTAGGGAAGCAATGTATATTATAGAAACTCTTTACTATTTATATTATACATTTATTTTGCCAGCCCCTGTCAGTGTTTACATGGGAACTAGAGCATCACTCTTTTTGGGGGTACAACATGCACAATTGTGTACAGACTTAGTTCTTTGGGTACTGAGTTGAGGTGATCCCAAACCCATTTAGACAACTGTCCAGGCACCTGGCCTCAGTATTTGCCCTTCCTGATTTCCCTCCCCTATATATTAGTCAATGACAAAAAGATGCTCTCAGTGAAACACTCATTTGTGGACTTTTGACATCTGTAACTGTTTTCCGAACCCCAGACCAGGCCATTTTTTTATAAAAATGAAAACATATAACTGAAGACTCAGGACATATGGCCATCCTAGCTAATGGGTCCTGCTGCCTGTGGAGTTGTTTTGATTTAAGCCCATTTTTAAGGAATAGAGTATTTATTAAACTATATTTAAGTTTTATCCTCCAGCTGTATTTTACATGCAAATGATATAGCTCAAATTTGTGATACATATATATATATATATATATGTATATATACACACATACAATCACAAATATATTAGTATATATAATACTAAATGTACTTGGAGTTATACATACTACATAACTAGCTTTTAACTTAAATGTATTAATATCAAATATTCAAGGAGAAAAACCTTAAATAGTAGTAAAACAGTTGCTCAGATGAGATGAGGAATATATTTGGGGCTAGAGAATCAGATAAACTTTGATATAAATTCGTGAAGAAATGTGGAGGGTTTTGTGCTAAGCATATTTATGAAGTTAAGTAGGTTATATCTTTTGAAACATTTTATTTAGTTTTTAACTTATCATCTGGGAGGAGATTGTGGAGAATTCCCTGTTAGTGAAACCATGTTGGATTAATGTTTCTTACAGATGGTTTTGTTTCCTTTTCATATTACTTGGATCATGGAACAAGTATCTTGGAAAATGTGAGATACAAAGATGTGAGTTTCTCTCTCGTATGTAAGTTCTTTCTGTAGTAGAGAACGGATACTTTCCTTCAAAGCCAAGATGTTTCTCCTTTGCACCCTGGGCTGTGATTTTGTTGCAAGGAGTTTGCGTGCCGTTCTCCTTGGGGACATTATCTGCTCCTTGTCTTTGCAGTGTTCCAGCCAGCCTCCTGGCCACCTCATTTCTCAGAAAAGCCCTGTTTTTCTTTTCTTTTCTTTTCTTTTCTTTTCTTTTCTTTTCTTTTCTTTTCTTTTCTTTTCTTTTCTTTTCTTTTCTTTTCTTTTCTTTTCAGAAAATTTAAATGTATTTTCAGCACACAGTTTAACCCCTTTCCTTGTTACCTTTTCCTTCTCTGTATTTTGTTCTTAACTAACAAACACTGTCTTAAAGAATGGGATCCAGTGTCAGGACAGGGAGGTGACCAGGTCTCAAAATTTCCCTTTTCTCTTTTTCTTTTCTGCTTTTAATGGCCCTTAATTAATCCAGGCAACTTGGAAGCAGTAGCTTTGACTCTTCCTGATGGTTTCCTTCTACGTTTCCCCCTGGGATTTGCAAAGAGAGGGCTCTACCAATGCCTCCTTTGTCCTTTCCTTGCCCGAAAGAGTCTTACGTGCTCTCCTCCAGGAAATCCCTGTCCTCTGCCAGCCGTCTGCCTGTGAGTGTTTGAGAGAAGTTACTGCTTTTAAATACCAGTTGAGAAGTTCAAGGCTGGTGTTGTGGTTGTGACTGACTCCCAACGTGACAACTGGGGACTGCTGACATTTTCAGTCACCGTTGACTCACTTATACTGGCAGCAGTGGTGACACTGAAAAGGAGTCTGCTCGAAACCTTGGCTGTAGTTGGAAGTAGCAAAAGCCGTGGATTTAGGTACTGCCAGGCAGCCCTGGGAAACCCACAGGGAGGCAAGCTTTCGTTCCTTTCTGTCTGCAGTTTTGAGAGGATGGAATTAATGACGAGCTTTGCAAAGCCAGGTACAAGCATTTTAATCCTCTTGACAAGCCGATGAGGAGTGGGAGAAGCTACACCCATTTTACAGATGATGAAACAGAGACTCAGAGAGTCTTAGAAACTAGTTACAAAGTGAAGTTGGGATTCAAACTTGATCTGAGGCCAGCTGCTACAATCAACGTATGCTCTTCTGACTTGCCCAAAAAATAGCAATATGCACAGGATCTCTTTTCTTAATTTTGTGTGCCTGGCAGCTGGCTTTGTACCATCAAAACATATTTTGGGGCCCCTTTAAAATTTTCTTTCACAACATAAACACAAGCAGTGATGCAAGTAAAAAATAAAAGATACATATAGAAAACTTAATCTCCACTGTGTTCTTTCTCTTGCAGCATAAAGCTATGTACATACATATAATTTGGGGTGTTCATAAAAATGGGATCATGATAGTAACCTAGAGTATTCTGCATATAGTATTTTGTAGCATTTTTGTACAAGTATGGACACCACTTTGGGTCAATTGCATATAATTGAAAGAAGAGTTAACATTTTAGCAATTTACAATATGGGTGTATCATGATTGAGCCGCTTGTCTTGTGTGGATGGACAGTCTTGTTGCCTTGGGTTTGTTTGTTTTTGTGTGTTTTGCTGCTAAAACATGATTACAGTAAATTCACTTGTGTATGTACATGTAGCCATCCTTATTTGCTGGTACTTTCGTTTCTGTGGAAAGGAACATTGCTATCCTTCTCTTGATTTTAATAAAACAATTTCAGCGTTGTAAGCATTGAATGTGTTTATTGTGAAGTTTTGGGAAGTAAAATTTATCATTTTTGAGTTGTGAATATCCATTCATGTTTTAATTTTTATTGAAAGAGGCTGATGAATATTATCAAATGCCTTTTGGACATGATGTAATTGAAATATTTTGCCTTTATTTTGTGGTGTAAGATATTACATTGATTAGATTTCCCAATACTGAATCATCTTTGTATTCCTGGAAGAAACCCGAATTCATTACAGTGTGGAATTCTTTTGATATATTGCTAAATTTGATTTGCTAATACTTTAATTTTTATGAGTGCAGTCTTGAGAAAGGTCTGGAGATTTCCCCTTATTTGTACTTTATCCCATATTGATATCATGATTATGTTTTTATTTATTTAAAAAAATTTTTTTTAACGTTTTTATTTATTTTTGAGACAGAGAGACAGAGCATGAATGGGGGAGAGGCAGAGAGAGAGGGAGACACAGAATCGGAAGCAGGCTCCAGGCTCTGAGCCATCAGCCCAGAGCCCGACTCGGGGCTCGAACTCACGGATCGCGAGATAGTGACCTGAGCCGAAGTCGGATGCTTAACCGACTGAGCCACCCAGGCGCCCCTGTCATGAGTATGTTTCTTAAAAAATTAAGAGACATTTCATCCTTTTCTAGAGTCTGGAAGCATTTACACAATAAAGGAAACCTCTAGTTCTTAAATATTTAAAAATCAGCTGGAATATCACCTGGCTTTGGTATCTCCTCTGTTCCCCACTTGACCCTGAAATCTTTTAAACTTTTTTTTTTAATGTTTCTTTTATTTTGAGAGAAAGAGTGAGAGTGAGCAGGAAAGGGGAAGACAGAGAGGAGAGAGAAAATTCCAAGCAGGCTCCACGCTGCTGGTGCAGAGCCTGACATGGGGCTTGAACTCACTAACCGTGAGATCATGACCTGAGCGGAAATCAAGAGCCAGATGTTCAACCAGCTGAGCCACTCAGGCACCCCTACCCTGAAATCTTCTAAAGCACATTCTGTAGTTTTCCAAATAAATTACAGTTGTTCTATTCACCAATTTTACCTTTTCTCTGGATTTTGTTGTTTTCTCTATGCTGGGGAATTATTAATCTAAAATTAAAGTTTCTTGCATAGAGTTGTACATAATATATAATTTTTTTGGGGGGGTATTCATTGTAAAAACCTCTTCCCCATTACTAATGCATATTTTTGCTTTTGTTCTTTTTTCCCCTTAATCAAACTTGTGAGGGGTTTGTATATTTTATTCTCTTGAAAGAACTGGGTATATTAAGTTTATATTCATCTTCTAAGTTTAATTTCAGTATTTAATCTTTATTAATTTACTTCTTTTTGACTTCAAAAAAATTTTTTTTAGTGTTTAATTATTTTAGAGAGAGACAGTGTGAGCAGGGGAGGGGCAGAGAGAGAAGGAGAGACAGACAGAATCCGAAGCAGGCTCCAGGCTCTGAGCTGTCAGCAACAGCCCAACGCAGGGCTCAAACTCACAAATCATGGGATCTCAACCTGAGCTAAAGTCAGGTGCTTAACCTACTGAGCCACCAAGGCGCCCGTTGACTTAGTTTCTTAAGTTGAATGCCTATCTCATTTTGCTTTCAGTCTTAAAGTAATGGCATTTAAGACTATAAATTTTCCTTAGGAATAGCTTTAGCTATGTGCCTTTGGTTTTAGGGAATTAATCATTTTGTTATTTTCTAGATGGTTTGCAATTAAAAGATTTACTTGACTTTTGGTTCTGAGATTATCTAGAAACATATTCCTAAATTTTGTGCATCTTTTTGATATATTTTGTTGTGATCTATGTGATATATAGTTCTGAAAGCTCTATGTAAAGGGATTGATTAAAGTTTGCTTGCTTGTCCATTGCTTACATGATCAATTTTTAATTGTTCCATGGGCATTAAAAAAACATGTCCTTGGTAAAACACAGAGCTTTCATTTTATATATTTAGTGAATCAAACTTATTGATTGCATCATGTTTAACTAGAGTCTCCAAAGCCTTGTTTGGTTTTAACTGTGAAATTGAAAGGTATGTTCAAGTATCTTTTGTAATTTTTTTAACTTTACTGCTTCTTGGAGCTTTCGCTTGATGTGTTCACCTGCCGTTTTGTTTGATGCATAAAGATGTATAATTCTTATATTTGCCTCCAGTTGCACATTTGTCATTATGTAATAGCTCTCTCTTCAGGTTCATGCTTCTGCTGATGGCCTTGAATTCTACTTTGACTTCAGCATTGCCACCCTTGCTCGCTTTTTGTTTGTATTTGCTTGTTATACCTTTGTTCAGTCCTTGTTTGTCAACCTCGTCGCTTCATTTGGGGTAGGTTCCTTTTTCTGTTGCTGTTAGGCAGAGCCAGATCTTTCAAATGCAGTGTGACAGTTCTGTCATCCAACGGGGACATTCTGCCTTGTCCATCTTGACTGGAATCACGGAGACATGTTGCATTACTGCTTTCATCTTATTCAGGGCTTGTCCCTGATTTTACTTTGTTCTGTGTTTCCCAATCCAATTTCTCAATTAACTCAACAGTCCCCTTGTTAACTTGAAAGCTGTGTTATTTTCAGTTCCACCCGTGGCTAACAGGACGGAAAACTTTCTCTCCTAACACACCAGTATCCAACCACCGATTCCCCCAAGATGTGCGTTTGCACATTCTGTCATGCACGCAGTTCTCTGTAGCTCCTTCACAGCCTCCAAGTTTCTTACCTTTGGCTCGTGAATTCCACGTTCTTTTTCCTTACTCTTGAATACTTGCATTTCTTCTTTTATTTTTTTAAGATTTTATGTGCAAGTAATCTCTACATCCGACATGGGGCTCGAACTCATGACCCCAAGATCAAGAGTCGCATGCCTCTCAGACTAAGCCAGCCAGGCGCCCCCGCGTGTCTTCTCCTTAAGCCTCCAGAATACTAATTTCGTATTCCAGAGTGACAGATGTTTTCTGTTCATTTTATTTTATTTTTCATTTTTAAAATTTTATTTTGTCGTGTGAAGAACCCTTTGCGTGAGATCTACCCTCTGACCGAATTTTTAAGTGTATAATACAGTCTCGTTGACTGTAGGTACAGAGTCATACAGCACCTTGCTTAACTGAGACTTTATGCTTTTCTGTTAGTTTTAAGTTTTTTTTTAATTCAAAAGTTGTTATAATGGGGTGCCTGGGTAGCTCAATCAGTTAAGCATCCGATCTTGGTTTCTGCTCAAGTCATGATCTCACGGTTTATGATTTCGAGCACTGCATCGGGCTCTGTGCTGAGTGTGGAGCCTGTTTGGGATTCTTTCTCTCTCTCTCTCTCTGTCTCTCTCCTTGCATGCACTAAGTATAAATATAAACATATAAATACATATATTTATATATGTATTTATATATGTGTGTACGTGTGTATATGTGTGTGTGTGTACACACACATATATATATATATATATATATATATATATATATATATATATTCACATATCTTCCCTGTGAAGAATGTGCTGGAGTAGATTTTTTACTTGCTGTACTGTGGGATGGCAGTAGAAAAAAGATGTGTATATCTGTATTTGGAAGCACCTCTAGGAGCGATGATGCATCTGTGAGGCAGGATTGCCTTAATGTAACTCTGGAAATTAGGATAATTACATAAAGGAAACACAATGCACAGCATGTTTCTCTTATAGAAAGGATTCTACTTCTTACCCTTCCCCCCACCCAGCACCTTCTCCCCTACATCAGTGTCTCAGCACAGAGAATAATACATCTTATCAATGGAGTAGTCTTTGTTAATAACATTAATTATGTAGCTGAAGTGTATACACACGTACACACACACACACACACACACACACGCAGGGAAAGGTAGCATTTCCCCTCTTCACGGCTGAAAACCTTGAGGCAAAATGCCTAACCAGCTTTGGCCCCAATTTGAGAGTGTTCGTATGGGCATCTCAGTGCAGGTGTTTATGGCTTACATTCACAGCCTATTTATATAACGTGGTGCTGGGGCGCCCCAGAAAGGACGGCAGCATGAGGTTAAGACCACGTGTGCTGTTGCTTCATCTTGATGACAGTCTCGTCTTTGGAATTAAGTGTGTTTTCCCATTTCTCAGGATCATTGGACTTAAGTGCTAAAGTGCCTCCACGGTTTGGTCCCAACATGGGAAACACCTTCCCTTGCATCACCGAAGAAGGGCCTCCTCCGTGGTCTGTTCGATGACCACATATTATTGCGGAGAGGTGCCAGAGAAGTAGTCTCATGTCCTCGCAAAATTGCCAACACAAGTAAGAACCTGGAAATTGTTGCTGTGGATGTTGTTACAGGTTACTTAACCACTTCCATACTGAATTTTAAAAAAAACACAAAAAACTTTTTTATTTCCAAGTCTCGTAGGGGTTTGGAGCAATATGTCAGGCCAGATTGGGTATTTTCAAGGTTTTTTTTTTTTCTTTCATTCCTTGGGTATACTGTTTGGAATATTCCTGTGTTTCAGGCCTAAAAGTTAAAGCGCCTGTAACCTGCTAATGAAAACACCTGAGGTTCAACCACAGTGTGACTTGTAGGGTCACTTAATGCTGCTAAAGCCTTTCGGCCCTCAGACCCACCGTACTTTGAGACTCGCTTCTTATCTATGTCGACCAGTGTTTGCAGATGGGGCTGCTGCCTTTGCTGCCACTTTTGCTTGGTTATTGCAAGAGAACACCATCATTTTTCTCTTTTTTAATGAAGCAGTAAGGTCCGTTTACATAGTGATAAATAAGTAATTACTGCAGCAATGGCATTCTGCCTAAGTCATCTCGAAAACTGAATGCAATATCTTTTTAATAGCCCCATAATGGTCTCTTGAAGTGTTACAGATTTTTATAACGATAGCTGTAATACAAGTGCCATTATTTACTGCAAGACCTGAACACTTTGACCATCTACGTGGGTCCTTATGCGCCTCCAGCTGAGCTGAGCGCATATCAGTGGAGACGTGTGGCTACCGGCTTCCTCAGTGGGCGTCTGTCGGGTCACTCTCTGACAGGGAAGGAGGCTAGCCTCTCACAGTCTTGTGATGACCAGAGTGTATCTTCTCTAGCTCCAGGTTTTAGGATCTTTTCTTTTTTGGGCAAAACAGACATTCTGTTTTGGGAACTCCCAAGCCTCTGCCCAGTGTAGAGGGTGTTATGTAAGAAGTTCTATTTCTCCTGTTTCCCCATGACCCTCCATTTGATACAGACTGAACAAAGCACTACAGTGATGAAAAGGGGAGAGGAGACTGTTGCTCAACTCTTTTCTTGGCTGGATCATTTGCTTTTTGATGTCTAATTTATTAAAACAGTTTAAAATGACTTCTACTGTGAACAGCCTCTTCAAGCCAAATGTAAAATTAACTAGCGAGGAGTTTAGCACAGAGCCATGTGGAATGTTATCCTCTTGATCGAGTCTAGGCCTAGGTGCCATCTGGCCAGTGGATGGGCGACCAACTCTATTGTGGGGATGTGGCAGCTCTGTGTCGAAGGCAGCTCTCTGGCTCTAAGTTCCAGAGTGTTCTCCTATGGGAAAGTCTGCAAGGCCATGGCAGAACACTTGGGCATTTGCACATCTGTTGTGGACTGTCCTTGGCTCAGATGGCTGGCGGTCTCATGAAGACACATCACTGTGACCCACAGGGGTCAGGGTTGTCTGTCACTACTAGCTTTCCAGTTCTAGGTCTCAGCTGAGTTTCAGGGACAGAGGCAGGGAGGGAGGAAGAGCACATTCCAGAGCAGGTAGAGAAATGATCTCATCCAAGAGTTCATAGAGGGGGACTCAGCCAGGGGTTAAGCCCTCAAGATTTGACTCCATAGCTTGTCTGAGACTGGCTACCTGGTTGAGTTGGCCAGAGCCATGGGTACAGATTCCAGACACACCCCTGTCCTGGGCTAGGAGAGCCCACATGACAGCATATGGCTCTGTGGGGACTTGCCCTTTCTGCTGGGGTTTGAGGCAGACCCTCAAATGGCATTTCTACCCAGTAGTCCCCCACCGCCCCGCCCCAAGTGTGAGCCATTGCCCTTGCCAGAAAAGCCTTGTGTGGGTATCTCCAAATCCTTCCTTTCTTTGAGGTCTCATTCAGTCCCTAACTCCCTTCATGATGGAATATTGGTAGATGCACCCATGTAACATTTATTGGCCACCGATCGTGTGCCAGTCCCCATGCTAGGCATGGGGGTGGGGTACAGCGATGACCTCACCCTTGTCCCCGCTTTCAGGGACTCACAGTCTAGTGGAGAAACAGACAAAACTGACATCTTAACTGCACACCTTTTTACTCTTTATGTGTTTTATCAGTCAGTCTTGCCTTCCTAACATTTATTCCCGGTTTTAGAGCATGAGTGATGTGAGCGGCTTTCCATGTAGAGACTGCAGTGTGCATTTCTTCACCTCTAGAAATGATGCAACTGACTTGGTCTGACAACAACAGTAATTCTTGCACGTGTACAGTGTTGTATTTGTGTAAAGAAATGGAAGCATATACAAGAAACTAGTAAAAACTGTTACTTCCTTAAATATGTACCTTTTGATACCATTTTGGTTTTTTAACTGTGTGGGTCCCTATTCCAAAATAAGTTTTGGGGCGCCTGGGTGGCTCAGTTAGTTGAGTATCTGACTTCAGCTTAGGTCACGATCTCACAGTTTGAGTGTTTGAGCCCCGTGTCAGGCCCTGTGCTAACAGCTCAGAGCCTGGAGCCTGCTTCAGATTCTCTCTCATTCTCTGCCTCTCTCTTTCTCTCTCTCTCTCTCTCTCTCTCTCTGCCTCTCCCCTGCCCACATTCTGTCTGTCTCTCTCTTAAAAAAATGAGTAAACATTAAAAAAATAATAATAAGGGGCGCCTGGGTGGCGCAGTCGGTTAAGCGTCCGACTTCAGCCAGGTCACGATCTCGCGGTCCGGGAGTTCGAGCCCTGCGTCAGGCTCTGGGCTGATGGCTCAGAGCCTGGAGCCTGTTTCCGATTCTGTGTCTCCCTCTCTCTCTGCTCCTCCCCCGTTCATGCTCTGTCTCTCTCTGTCCCAAAAGTAAATAAACATTGAAAAAAAATTAAAAAAAAATAATAATAAGTTTTAAATTTAACAAAATTCATCTTTCGAAAATGCATACACATCTAGGGGCACCTGGGTGGCTCAGTTGGTTAAGCATCTGACTTCGCTCAGGTCATGATCTCACAGTTTTTTGAGTTCTAGTCCCCCGTCGGGCTCTGTGCTGACAGCTTGGAGCCTGGAGCCTGCTTCAGATTCTGTGTCTCTCTCTCTGCCCCTCACCCACTCACACTCTGTGTGTCTCTCTCTCTCAAAAATGAATAAACATTAAAAAAAAATTAAAAAAAAAGTATACACATCCAGAGGTTAATTTTTCTGTTAGGGAGATCCCATTCTTTCAAATATGTAAGCTGAATTTAAACGAAAAAGTTAACATTTGCGAGGAAACGAAAACCAATGCAACGTGCACAAACGCAGTTTTGATAAGCTCTTAATGTGGGCATATTCTAAAACATCTCCCTTTTTTTTTTTAATTTTTTTTTTTCAACGTTTATTTATTTTTGGGACAGAGAGAGACAGAGCATGAACGGGGGAGGGGCAGAGAGAGAGGGAGACACAGAATCGGAAACAGGCTCCAGGCTCTGAGCCATCAGCCCAGAGCCCGACGCGGGGCTCGAACTCACGGACCGCAAGATCGTGACCTGGCTGAAGTCGGACGCTTAACCGACTGCGCCACCCAGGCACCCCTCCCTTTTTTTTTTTTTAATTTTTTTTTCAACGTTTATTTATTTTTGGGACAGAGAGAGACAGAGCATGAACGGGGGAGGGGCAGAGAGAGAGGGAGACACAGAATCGGAAACAGGCTCCTGGCTCTGAGCCATCAGCCCAGAGCCCGACGCGGGGCTCGAACTCCCGGACCGCAAGATCGTGACCTGGCTGAAGTCGGACGCTTAACCGACTGCGCCACCCAGGCGCCCCAACATCTCCCTTTTTTAACTCGAACTTTGTTTTTCTCCCCGTGTTTAGATTCTTCCCCCTTCTGTTTTCTTAATTTGTCCTGTTATGCTCCAGCATGTGAATCAGGGGTCACAAACAATCTTTGAAAGCAAGCAGCCCATGCCCAGCGTCATAGTTTCCTTGTTTGTTTGTAGGACAGTTGATATTGTACAACTGTCATGGTTGGGACTCCTGTCTTTTTGTTTTTGTTTTGTTTTGTTTTAAGAACAAAGCATCGTGTCCATTGTCATCCTGGCATGGAACAGGTGGCCTGCCCCCGGCCCACACCCACCCTTCCCTTATTTGTGATGCATTCTAAACCTTGTTAATGGTCCTGACTCTGGGATCAGAACAGGTTCCCTTTAGAAACCTCTGGATCTTCGCCTCATCCAAGTTGTAACCTTAAATCCTGGCACAGATTCTCTTGTTAAAATTGGGGTAAGTTGTTTTAACTACTTTTTGCCTTTGTTTTGAATATTTGGGCCGGAGTGCCCCTTAGAGGCCACCTGACTAGGTAAGTACTGTGTAACTTTCACAGGTGGTTGGTTGGTCCCCCATATGTACCTGCTGGTGTCACACACTACTTTTTATTATTTTTTGGTAGC